>NC_053038.3:42623073-42934635 GCF_002575655.3 Aegilops tauschii subsp. strangulata
GGGGGGGGGGGTGGGGGGTACCGAATACTATTATCGGTGTTTGTCGGGGAAATACCCTTTGGTTCTATATAAGAAAAAAAAATAACAAAAAGTCAAAAAAGTTTAGAAGTTTTTTTGAATAAACTTGACTTTCTTCTGCACTAGTATATAAATTTTCGCGAACAAAAACCCAGCCCTAACTTCAGAGCAAAAAAAGCAATTGTTTTTGCTATTATAGGTTATTATTCACACTATTTTGACCAATTTTTTTTGTCTTTTTCGAAAGAAGTCAACGGGTTTTTTTCCTTTTGTGAAAATTTTCATACAAGTACAGTGGAATGTCAACTTTATTTCAAAATTATTTTCAGAATCTTTTTACTTTTTATTTAATTACTATTTTTCATATAGGGTGTATATACACCGAAAATTGTATGGCGTGGACGAGCTCGCGCGCTCTCGGTATCGTCAGGCACTCGTTCCCCTGGAGATGCGGGACGTCTGTGGTATTGCAGGTGGCTGGTGAGGGGAGCTAATGCGTGTACGGAACAGTAAGACCGTAAAAGACGATGTGGGAAACGATGTTATGGGCCGACGTCAATTGGGTGTTGACGGTTTTTTGTAACGGATCGTTTGTTCGCCGTTCTGTACAGGAACAGCACGTAACGGGGCCTGCTCTAACTTTCGGACGGGCCGAGTGTATCCCAAATCGAAGCAGAGAACCCTAGCTTCCAAAGATGACAGATCCAGGTGTTGACCCAGTCTGCCAATCGTGCCTTGTCCGGATCGCGGCAAAAACGTACTAGTCACCTAGCGCGTTGGGGGAAGAATGCCGGCCAGCGTTTCTACAAGTGCTGGAATCACAATGTAAGTACAGTTTATTTGATCGTATTTGGGAGTTTCATTCGATGTTTTATTTGTTCAGTTTCTCAGGAGGTGTGGTTTCTTGTCAATTCATGGCAGCCATCAGGCGGTGGATGTGATTTCTACAGGTGGGAGGAAGCTTACGCGGCGCATCTTGCGACTCTTGGAGAAGCAGCATATCCAGTGGCGCAAATCGTGCCAGGCGCCCAGGCCAGATGCAGGGCGGGCAGGCGGCTGGAGCTCAAGTTGTGCAGCCGCCGCATGTTCATCCGGGGCAGCAGAACGGAGCGCCGGAGGCGTCGCATGCTGCATCCTTTGGCAGTGCAGTCGCATGATACATGCCTGCGGTAGCTTCAGTTGCAGGTCGTCAGGGTGCCATCATCGCCGACGCTGCATCCATAAATCTTGTGGTCTCCGTAGCAACTTTAGTGATTGACGTGGCCATTCTCATGTTGGTGGTGGCGGATGTTGTACTGCGTGTGCTTAATTAGCTGTTGCGGTGAAGATGACAGCCAGACTTGGTGGAAGTAGTGTTAAGTGCTATGTAAATTAAGCTCGTCAGTACGGTTTAGGTGTTCAAAGTGTGGATGTCAGTAGCAAGTGACGCTGTACGCAAAGTGTGGTCAAAGTGTGGATCTGGAGCCCGTGAGCCAGGTGCTGGCGCCGGCGGCAGTGAAAGGTTCGAAGCTTCGCCGGTGCAGGGCTACGTGCGTCGTCACGAATGTATTCGCTGGTAAGTTTTTTCATATTGGGAGATCTAATTTTGCCGGGGGATATATAGAATTTGCCAAAGATCTTTTAGCATGGAGTTCAGGACAAGCTCCAATTTGTGATTGAGTTGCAATACTGTAGATGGTTGAGGAGGGTGACAATCAAGGTTTGTCTGATGGAGTGGACTATGACAAGGAGATCCAAGACAGGTCGCCCGAGGGGGAGCGGGCAGGTGAGTTAAAAGAAGACCAGCCGATTATTACATCCCGGTTGTCAGTCAAGCGTGTGGTAGGGACTGTCGCAAAATTTGATGAATACAAGAGGTGGCTTGTAACTGAAACTGGATTTGGCAGAATTCTGAAGCTGCCAATGCTTGCCAAGCTCGATCTGAGAATGAGTGTTTGGGTCATGAGGAAGGTAAATGCTCGGTGTCGTGTAATTGACATCGATGATGACAAGAAGATTGGATTCACAGCAGAAGATTTCCACAAGGTTATTGGCATCCCGTGCGGGAACCGAGACGTGTGTGGCAGGGATGCACAAATTGCTTCTTCGGCGATCAATTTCATTAAGCAGACAATCGGGATGGATAGTACAGTTGCTCAGAACCTGAAGGCGGTTGAAAGTTTTATAAACAGAGAGTTTTCTGAGGATTCGAGCAAGAAAAGGATTGTTTTTAGATCGCATTCGTCAATTTTGTCATGGGCTACTTGGTAGCGCCATGTACTCCAACGTATGACTCCATGACAATTGATTTCTGGGGTGCGCTGGCCAACCCGGAATTGATAGCGCAATTCAATTGGTGTGCGTACGCTATGCAGAAATTAATGTCAGCGTTTGTGAAGGTGTAGAGTGATTATCAAAGCAGAGCAGCAATGGTTCATTTGTTTGCCTGTCACCTGTTTTTTCAGGTAGAGTGATTATCAAAGCAGAGCAGCAACGGTTCATTTGTGCATTCTACTGGTAGCACAACTACTGCTGACAAACAGGGGAATCATTAAATTTATTACTTGAGATACACCTAATACCGCATTCAACTCGTCAGGGCTATTTAATCATGGAGTGAGCCGTAGTTTCAGCATATCATCTATAATCAGCTCCGGCAGATTTTTTACTCATCAATCCTTGCCTGCTTGGCTGGGTTTGTGTCATCATCATCGTCGGTAGTGGATCGACGGTCAACTTTCGTGGTTGACTCGCAGCAGCTGCCCGCCTGGGTGGAGCCATCACCATCGGCGAAGCTATGATCTTCTGGATTATATGTAGCCACTTCTTCCACGGCTGAAAAACCGGATTGCACTTCAGGTTCTTCTTCGATATCTCCAACTGCGATCGATACGCCATCAGCCCTCCCATGAACTGAAGACTGCATGCAGGAGTCACAAATTTTAGATCTGCATTTTAACTAAGAGAACAAGAGAATGGGCTCTTTTGCTGAATGGTACATTGGTCATTGAACCAAAGAAACTACCAATAATATTGTAAACTTTGCCAATGCTGGCATTATTTTCATGGAGTTGTTTAATGACATCACGCGTGTATATATCGATATGCTTGTGTGAAGGCCAGTAAACTTTCTCACCACATTTTTCAGTGAGAGCATGGTTGTGATCAGCTCTGAACTCGTTTATATACCAGCCATTGCCAGCTGTTCGAAGCAACCGTATCATCGTGGGGCATCTGCAAATTGGCAGAGCAAATAATGGAGAGTTATTATTTTGTGTGTGTTTGCCATATGTGTCTCGTCACCTAGGTAGGGAATGGGTTACTGAAATGAAATAAGTAACTTACAGAGCAGCCACAAACTACTTCTTGCATGCATTTTGTCCTTTCAATTTAGCCGGCTTTTGCCATATCTTACTCCAAACCCAATCCCCCACGAGTAGAGATTGTAGTAATCATAAGCTTCTCCCAATCTATGGAAGTTGCTTCCCACAACAGGAACTATGACAGTTTCAGTTTTCTTTTCTGCATATCTTCATAATGTTACCTCCAATGCACTCATCCTGACAGCACATGGGGGGCGTTCGTCGGGTGCACGACCAACACGGATTCTGCATCATGCAGAAGTTTTTTTTCAGAAAACATGTTTCAATGACTATAGAAGTATATGCCATGGACATTTTCCAACTGGAATCCTCAGTATGATTCAAATAATGTAAGAAAATCTTAGCAATTCTTGAACTAGATACTCAATGCCGTAGTGCTATACCTTTTGACCCAGCCAGGGGCTTGAGGGTCATTGCTCGGAGGCGAGTGCGGACAGGGCAACCGCATCACAAGTGTTGTTCAACTCGATTTGTAAGGTCACTGCCGCGTCCCTCGCATCACCAATGCTGGACTCAGCAGGCGCGCATGTTAGAGCCTGGCTTCCAGGATGGGCCAGCCGCGGCTCTGCGCCGGCGAGATCTGGCAGAGGAAATCTTTTTTTAAATCAATCAGGAGATGAATGAGGTACTGATCTAGATGATGCGTTTCTTACAGACTTGAGAAAACCAGGTTTGCAAAATTTACCTGTAGACTGTAACTGACAAGAAATCGATCCCGTCGCCTCCTGTGGTCTCCATCTCCATAGCCATGAGCTTCTCGCCTTAGGCGGCGCCCAAGGGGACGACCGATTTGCTTTTTATTTTTTCTGCGATGGTCTAGTCACCATGGGCCCATAGTGAGGCATACACTTATCCATTCCGCACACGGCGTCTGCATGACGGACGCATAAGACGGACGTTGATGTATACAGTGCGCGCGCACCTGTACCAATGAAACAGGTTACCGCTGGACCGGTATATTTTCGTTATTTTAGGCGTCTCCGTCTTTGCACGTCGTTCCTATTCATTTGTAGACGTCCTGTGTGCCCTACGCCCGCATTTAATAAACTACGCGACGCGTCGGTGCTTTGTTCGTCCACCTAGCAGGAGCGCGTGAGCCTGTCCGCACCATCGCCGCTCTCGTATATACACCATAGGCCAAAAGTTCCCCTCCGTGTTTGATCGACAAACCTATCTCACTGAACCTATCAATACAAATACACATACATGTCGAGTATTTTACTTATATTCTTACGAGTCACGATCCTGCATCCCAAATGATAGAAATCGTGTTGGTATAATATATATTTATCTTTTGTATTGCCCATTTGAGCAAATCAAGACCGGGACGTTTACTTCACCAGCGGCTCACTACACCAAAATATTTACTTGTAACATACACTCACTTATCTACTCACATATTCCCAACTTGAGCTAATTGAATAATGTTACGGACCACGTTATGTGACGCCGATGGATCAAAAAATCAATTTAAGAAGTTAATTAATTACTAGTGGTACGCAAAAGGTCAAGTAGCAAGTAGGAACCATTTCCGCCGGCATAGATCACTCCTTCAGACTAGGTCCTTGCGCAGTGACAAGACCGACTATGACTGTTGTCATACCAACCGCGATCGACCAGGTAAGCCTAGTTTCAGAATACAAGCATCGACTAATTGACGAGTGTGTTTCCCTTTGTAAAAGAAGGCGAATTTATCCCTTCGCTCCAAATTATAAAATTTTAGATTTGTCTCAAGTTATGTTTTTTTGAAATTTGACTAAATTTGTAGAAAAAATGTCAACATCCCCAAGAATAATTAGATTTGCTATAGAATATATTTTCACCATGTATATGTTCTATGTAGTTACTCCTCCTTTTTTTTACTCCGCTTATTAGGTTTTTCCGAAGTCAAGCCCTCCAAAGTTTGACCTAGTTTATTAAGAAAATATTAACATTCAAAATACAACATTAGTATCATTAGATTCATTTTCTACTCCCTCCGTTCCTAAATATTTATTAGGTATTGTAGATGCTGGTATATTTTCTACTCCCTCCGTTCCTAAATATTTGTCTTTTTAGAGATTTTAAATGGACTACCACATACGGATGTATATAGACATATTTTAGAGTGTAGATTCACTCATTTTGCTTCGTATGTAGTTACTTGTTGAAATCTCTAGAAAGACAAATATTTAGAAACGGGGGAGTAATAAAAATTTGATTATACTTTGCAAGGTTTGAATTTAGATAAATCTAGCACGCGAAAGAAATCGGAGGGAGGGAGTACTATACCTACATAAACATGCATGGCGTTAATTTCCCTTTGCATAACCTGGCACGAGAACTAGCACCATTTGCAATGGCTCTGCTCCCGTGCTCCCTGAAATGCGCTACTACTCAGCGTGTCTTCTTCCTCTCTCTCTCCTTTTCTACCATGCCGATTCCCTCAGCTTCCGGTACGACTTCATCAACACAACTAACAAGGTCGATTTCGGCGCGCTCGGGGACGACTGCAACATCAGCGATCACAGGGCCGACCTCACCAGTATAAGCGCCAATAACTACACCAACAACCTCGGCCGCCTGGTGTACCCCAAGCCGATGCAACTCTGGGACGCTGCCACCGGCGAGACGGCCAGCTTCACCACCACCTTCTCCTTCGGCATGGACGCCGTGCCGGGGGAGCCGGTTGGCCATGGCATGGCCTTCTTCCTCACCTCCCAAGTCGACGTCCCGTCTAGCCTACCCGCGGGGTCCTACGGCGGCTACCTCGGCCTCTTCAGTCCGGGCGCCACCGGCAGTGACCAAGTTGTCGCCGTGGAGTTCGACACGTTCAGGGACGAGTGGGACCCCAGCGACCATCACATCGGAGTCGATCTTAACAACATCAGCTCGTCCGGCAACTACACCACCTTGCCGAACGACAGCTTCGTCGGCCAGGTCATGTCCGCGCGGATCGACTACAACAGCGGCACGGGCCAGCTCGATGTCATGCTGCACAACGGCAGCAGCGACGGCGCGACCCATGATCTCAGCGTCAATGTTGACCTGCGAAGCTTCCTGCCGGAGAAGGTAATCGTCGGCTTTTCAGCGGCGACGAACTCAGAGCGGGTCGCGCTGCACTACGTGCTGTCCTGGTCCTTCAGCTCTTCGCTGCCGCTGGTTTCAAATTCATCTCCAAAATCACAAGCGCGGCGCACTGCAGTGCCGCTTGTGGCCGGTGTCACCGTGGCAACGGTGCTGGCTCTCCTACTAAGCACGGCGGTAGGGGTGCTGCTGTGGCGGTCGAGACGCCAGGAGCGCTCTGCCGACGACGAAGACGACGACCACGACCCGTGGGCGATCGACGAGGACCTCGAGTCAGGGTCGGGACCACGGCCGTTCCAGCTGAGCAAGCTGACGGCAGCGACGAGAAACTTCTCTGAGGAGACAAAGCTCGGGCAGGGCGCGTCCGGGTCGGTGTACCGCGGTCGCGTCGATGAGCTCGACGTCGCTATCAAGGTGTTCTCCAGGGGTGGCTCGGCGCAGGGGAAGCGAGAGTACACGGCGGAGGTCACCGTCATCAGCCGGCTGCGCCACCGCAACCTGGTGCATCTCATAGGCTGGTGCGACGGCCGCGAGAAGCTCCTCCTCGTCTACGAGCTCGTGCCCAACGGAAGCCTCGACCGGCACCTCTATAGCGCAGCGGCGGTGCTGCCATGGCCGGCGAGGTACAAGATCATTCTCGGGCTCGGCGCCGCCGTGCTGTACCTGCACGAGGAGTGGGGCCAGTGCGTCGTCCACGGCGACATAAAGCCGAGCAACATTATGGTCGACGAATCCTTTGGCGCCAAGCTAGGCGACTTCGGCCTCTCACGGCTCATCGACCATGGCGTCGGCCTGCAGACCATGACGGCCGTGGCCGGCACGCCCGGATACCTCGACCCGGAGTGCATCGCCACGGGGAAGGCGAGCACCGAGTCCGACGTGTACAGCTTCGGCGTCGTGCTCCTGGAGGTCGCCACCGGCAGGCGGCCCATGGCGCCGCCGCCGCCGGGCGACACGAGGATCTTCCGGCTGGTGGAGTGGGCATGGGGAATGTATGGTCGCGGCGCGGTGCTGGACGCGGCCGACGAGGCGCTGTGCGGGCAGCTTGACGCTCGGGAGGTGGAGCTCGTGCTGGTGATCGGGTTGTGGTGCGCGCACCCCGACGCCAGGGCGCGGCCGAGCATCAGGGAAGCAGTCGAGGTGCTGCGCTCGGGGATGGCCGCCAGGGTGCCAGCGCTGCCCCCTCGGATGCCCGTGGCCATGTACGTGCAGCCTGACCATCCGACTGAGAAGTTTGTCGCGGACGACGCGTCGAAGGCAAACAGCAGGATGAGCTCTCACGATTACGGCCGCCAGCCTCCGGCCGCCGACGACTACCAGACGCTGTCTACCACCTCGAGCATTCCTCCCGTTGGGTCAAAACAGTCGGTTCGTTTGCTGAGCGGTAGGTAGTTCGCTCTTATTTCCCTGTCGACAAAAAATGTACTCCCTCCTGTCCAAATTAATGGTCGCATCTCTAGTACAACTTCGATCGGAGGGACGAACAAACACGTTAATCAAACACACCACAACTTCGATAGGATTAGGGGATGAAGTTTGTAATGTTTGGTGGTCTGGTCCACCGAAGTCTATTATCCAGGTTCTCTCTGATGAGATCCCTAGCTACGGTTAATTAATAAAGCGGCATTGATCCTAAAAAAAACACCACAGCCGCTTCGCTCCTAACCGCTTGAGAGAGGCGACGGGGAATGTTAGAAGGGATAGAGAGAGATTGGTAGAATAGTTGTTGTATTGCTTGAGCTTCGTGGGCATATATATAGGAGTACAATGATCAACTTGAAGTACATGACAAGCCAGGGTAAATCCTAGTCTATTTCGTCTTTCCTAATAATCAATATGCTCAACATTCCCCCGCAGTCACAACGGTAGCGACGCAGACGGTGAGACTGGAGAAGAATCCGAAGGCTAGCCGACGGACACCCCCCACAGTCATAACGGACGACGCATCGCGTAGTCTTGGCTGGAGTGGCAACCGACGAGGTTGCTCAAGCAAGGCGGTAGCCCTTTGTGCCGTTTGTCGTGGTAGCCGAGAGTATAGGTGGTGGAGCCGTGGTCGAGGTAGCCGTGCGAAAAATGCCGTGGTCGATGTCGAGTCGGGGTAGCCGGTGTCGATGAAGTCGCCGTGGAGACGCGGGCGCAAGGAGGCGCCGAGTTAATCATGGGCGCAGTGGTGTCGAAGTAGTGGTGCGCCAGGAAAAAGACGTTGTTGACGACGCGTCGCGCCGGGGTTGCCAACCCCGGGGACAGATCATAGACGAAGGCACGCGTCGGTGTTGCCAGCACCGGGCATGTGTAGACGGACGAAGACGAAGTTGACGAAGCGTCGCACCAGGCTTGCCAGGCCCGGGGACACGTTGTGGACGAAGGCACGCGACAGTGTTGCCAGCACCGGACATGCGTAGACTTGGACCTACACGAGTTGTACGCCATGTCGAAGAAGTCGGAGAGGCCAGCAAAGAAGGACTCGACGACGGTTGCGGGCCAATCGGCGCGGGGCCAATGTCGCCCGCAGTTGTCGGAGTAAATGAAGCGGTCGGGGTAGATGACGGTGACGCTGGCGACGGGCTGGTGTTGGACGAAGACGAAGGGGGTGGACGGGCGGCAGCGGTGGCTACGGGGGTAGCTTCGGAGGCGACCAAAGAAGAGCGGCGGCGGCGGCTAGGTTAGGAGCGCGGCGACGATGCTGGAAGTAGGCGAAGAACCCTGACAGCGTGACGAAGACTGGCGCGGACAGTGGCGTTCCTGCGCCAAGGAAGACGGCGCGGCGCACACCACGGGAAGTCGACGCGCGGGGACGGCGAAGTAGACCGCGGGCCGTGGCTGAGGGAGTCCTGGATTAGGGGGTCCTCGGACTGCCGGACTATATACTTTGGCCGGACTGTTGGACTATGAAGATACAAGATTGAAGACTTCGTCCCGTGTCCGGATGGGACTTTCCTTTGCGTGGAAGGCAAGCTTGGCAATACGGATATGTAGATCTCCGCCCTTGTAACCGACACTGTGTAACCTAACCCCCTCCGGTGTCTATATAAACCGGAGGGTTTAGTCCGTAGGACAAGAACAACAATCATAATCATAGGCTAGCTTCTAGGGTTTAGCCTCTACGATCTCGTGGTAGATCAACTCTTGTAATACTCATATCATCAAGATCAATCAAGCAGGAAGTAGGGAATTACCTCCATTGAGAGGGACCGAACCTGGGTAAACATTGTGTCCCCCGCCTCCTGTTACCATCCGCCTTAGACGCACAGTTCAGGACCCCCTACCCGAGATCCGCCGGTTTTGACACCGACATAGGTGCTTTCATTGAGAGTTCCACTGTGCCGTCGCCATAAGGCTTGATGGCTCCTTCGATCATCGACAACGATGCGATCCAGGGTGAGGTGTTTCTCCCCAGACAGATCTTCGTATTCGGCGGCTTCGTACTACGGGCCAACTCGCTTGGCCATCTGGAGCAGATCGAGAGCTACGCCCCTGGCCGTCAGGTCAGGTTTGGAAACTTAAACTATACTGCCGACATCCGCGGAGACTTGATATTCAACGGATTCGAGCTCATGTCAGGTGCGCCGCACAGTCACGACAAGCATGACTTAGCTTTGTCGTCGGACGGTGTTCAGGAGATCACACCTGTGGCTACTCCGGCCCTCAATCCGAAGCAGATCGCGCCATCCGAGAACGGGTGGATGGACCCCGCCATGGAGGCCGCACACTCAGCGGGCGATAGAGCCGAATACTGACTTCACCTCCTATGAGGCCTGTGTTGCCGGACACATGGATTCGTCCCCGGCCATAGGCTTCGAACCGCCTGCCTCCGTGCCTATCAAATCTGATTGGGCACCGATCATGGAGTTTACCTCCGCGGATATTTTCCAGCACTCGCCCTTGGGCGACATGCTAGATTCTTTAAAGTCTCTCTCCTTGTCAGGAGACCCTCGGCCGAACTATGTCCGGCTCGAGTGGGAGGTGGACGACGAAGAAATTCGGTCCCCACCTACCACCCACTTAATAGCCACTGTCGATGATTTAACCGACATGCTCGATTTCGACTCCGAAGACGTCGACGGTATGGACGACGATGCAGGAGAGGAACAGGAATCACCGCCCACAGGGCGCTGGACAGCCACTTCATCACACGATATATACACGGTGGATACACCCAAAGAAAACAACGACGAGGAAGGGGAAGAAGCAGTGAAGGATAGTTCCCTCGAGAAGCAACCAAAGAGACGACGTAGGCGCCGCTCCAAACCCCGCCTCGGCAAAAACAGCAATAACAGCGCAAGAAAGAATAATACCCCGGTCGACTCCAGAGGAAACGACGACCACATGGACCCAACGACAGAGCAGGGTGAGCCAGCGGACGGTGAACATAGTACGGAGCCACTGTCCGACAACGGTGACACCGAGGGTAAAGCTAATCAACCTGTCTCCGGAGAGGAGAACAGTCCGGACGACGATGCACACATCATCCCGGAAAGACACTTGGAGTAAGAGAACCTCCATAGAAGGCTTATTGCCACCACGAGGAGTCTAAAGAAGCAGAAGCAAAGGCTTAAGGCCGCGCAAAATACACTCAACAGCAGATGGAACAAAGTGCTCGACACTGCAGAAAAGTACGGTGGCAGTCGCCACACAAAGAGCTATCCAAAGCGCAAGCTGCTGCCTGAATTCGATGATGAGGCTTTAGAGCCTATACAGCCGTAAAATAAAACGGCCGATCAGCCGGATCGACCACCCCGTGGCCGCGATAGGGCGGCTAACGATGTCGGTATGACCAGGTCCATCTACGGATCTAGGAAGCACGCTCCGGCACAGAATCAAAACCGAACACCACAACCGTCAGAACGTAATGACACATCCAAGTACAGGGGTGCCGCGCACCCCCTATGCTTCACCGATGAGGTGCTGGATCACGAATTTCTAGAGGGATTCAAACCCGTGAACATAGAGGCGTACGACAGAACGACAGACCTTGGGGTCTGGATCGAGGATTTTATCCTTCATATCCATATGGCTCGTGGAGATGATCTCCACGCCATCAAATACTTGCCCCTCAAGTTGAAAGGACCAGCTCGGCATTGGCTGAAGAGCCTCCTCGAAAACTCAATTGGAAGTTGGGAAGAGCTTGAGGATGCTTTTAGGGCTAATTTTCAAGGGACTTATGTCCGACCTCCGGATGCAGACGATTTAAGTCATATAATTCAACAGCCCGGAGAGTCAGCCCGAAAGCTTTGGAACAGATTCCTCACTAAGAAGAATCAAATTGTCAACTGCCCGGACACCGAAGCCTTAGCGGCTTTCAAACACAGTGTCCGGGACGAATGGCTCGCCAGACACCTCGGCCAGGAAAAACCGAGGACAATGGCAGCCCTAACAAGCCTTATGACCCGCTTTTGCGCGAGTGAAGATAGTTGGCTAGCCCATAGCGGCACCAGCGACCCAGGCACATCCGAAGTCAGGGATGGTAATGGGAAACCGCGACGCCATAAAAGCAAGCGTCGAAGCAATGAAGACAGCCCAGACAACACGGCGGTAAACGCCGGATTCAGGGGCTCTCAACCCGGTCAACGGAAAAAGCCATTTAAAGGCAGCCGAGATGGACCGTCCAGCCTAAACAAGATTCTAGACAGATTATGTCAGATTCATGGCACCTCCGACAAACCTGCAAATCACACCAATAGAGAATGATGGGTCTTCAAGCAGGCCGGCAAGATAAACGCCGAACACAAGGGGAGGGAGACACCAAGTGAAGACGAGGATGAGCCTCGCCGGCAAAACACTCGGGGACAGAAAAATTCCCACCAGAGGTCAAAACAGTGAACATGATTCACGTAACGAAGAGGAGGAGCAAACGCGCACTCCGAGACGTATGCGCCGTGGAGCCCGTCACCCCCAAGTTCAACCCTTGGTCGGCCTGTCCGATCACTTTTGATCGCAGGGATCATCCGACTAGTATCCGGCACGGAGGATCGGCTGCCTTGGTACTAGACCCAATAATCAACGGATACCATCTCACCCGAGTCCTTATGGACGGCGGCAGTAGTCTTAATCTGATATATCAGGACACAGACCACAAAATGGGGATAGACCCGACAAAAATCAGCCAAAGCAATACTACCTTTAAAGGAGTAATACCAGGCCCAGAGGCCCGCTGCACGGGCTCTCTAGTACTAGAGGTTGTATTCGGTTCTCCCGACAACTTCCGAAGTGAAAGGTTAACCTTCAACACCGCTCCATTCCGAAGCGGCTATCAAGCACTACTCGGAAGAACGGCCTTCGCTCGTTTTAACGCAGTGCCGCATTACGCTTATCTTAAGCTTAAGATGCCCGGTCCACGTGGCATCATCATAGTTAGCGGAAACACAGAGCGTTCCTTGCATGCGGAAGAATGTGTGGCGGCTTTAGTAGCCGAACACTGACCGGCCTCTCCAACCAGAATAAATGATCGGTCGTCAAGACCGCGGACACGGCTAGACGAGTCCGGCGAACCATTGGTTGTAACAGCTCAGATAAACCCGAGATTGGGTCGATGGATATACCCCCATAGGTGGTGCTAGGGGCTTCCCGCATGTAAAAAGAAATATAGTTCGGTTTGACCTTATTTAGATTGAATTTTAATGGTTTATTAAGAATAACCAATTTTTCGCACGAAGACTTTCACCTAAGTTTTTCTCTTTTACAGATGATAATCGTGCTACACCCTTCCAGGATAGGGCACAATGGAGACACAGGCGCAGACGTGCAGCAGGGCCCCGCTCAAAGGTTTCTTTTTAGATTAAGACCCTGTGTAAACCTTTCTTACTGTCTCTTGTTGCTTCACACCCTCCGGATACTCAACTCAACCGAGAGGGATGCTGGCGTTATTGGCATTTTGCCACGTCAGACTAATGCACGTACCTGGAAATTCAGGGTTCATTATCAAGGGTGTTACTTAGCCCGGTATATGTGTTGTAAAGACCGAATACCTTAGGGAGTGTTTGGCGTCGCGAGTTTGGCCTTATATGCATCAGCTCCGAATCATGTCTTTGGTCAATAGTTGGGTTTGCCCAGCTCCCGTGTTTTGCTACCTTACGTTCCGTTCTATCGGCTAAGGTGGCACCGGGAGAACTGCTGCGATTGTGCCCTGGTTCAGCTGGACGAGCACCTCAGTAGAGAAAGCCGAAAACTGACTGTCATGATAAAGCGAGAGACTGGTCAACCACTCGATGACTCAACGGAATCTTCACGATTCCTCCGCATTAACGAAGGGCCGGTTTCCCGGTCATGTATGTACGCGCCCCGTATTCGGATGAGCGCGGACGTACCAGGGGCTATATAGTAGCCCCACCATCAAACTCCTATGGCTAAGTGAAAGTGTTAAAGCAATATAGTCCGATTGCCTTGTTCGCCGTGTTATCACCTCCTTAATGGACCAAGACGTTGGATCAAGTGTGAACACGCGCTTTTCCGAACACCCCCGCATTATATGCGTGGGGGCTGAAGCCGACGACTGCAAACTTTCAGGTTACATACATACATAAACGGCCGCACAGGAGGCACCATAATACTTTCAGGCAAAAGTATAAACACAGCCTTTATAATCATAATAGCATTGTTTTTACAATTGGGATACATGTCACTAGAACATGATACTCTTCGAGCACTGAGCCTCTATTAAACGAGCGCCTTCTAGGACTTCTTCAAAGTAGTGCTCGGCCGATACCGGGCCTACGGCCGAACTCTGGGTTGCAATAGCGGTGGCCTCCATCTCTGCCCAGTATGTGTTAACACGGGCAAGAGCCATCCGCGCACCCTCTATGCACGCCGACCTCTTTGCAGCGTCGATATGCGACACAGCACCAAGGAATCGTTGCACTAAACCAAAATAACTATTCGGCCTTGGTCCTTCCGGCCAAAGATGATCCACGACAGACCTCATGGCAAGCCCGGATAACCTATGGAGCTCAGCCCACTCGGCCATTTGCTCATTTAACAGCAGTAGACGCGTTGGAGCACTGAACTACGACCAGAACAACTTTTCCACTTCATGATCTTTTTGATCTTTGAAAAACTCAGTCGCATCAGCAGCACTCGTTGCCAAGTCCACGTACGCGTTTGCAGCACTCCATAATTGATCCAGAGGGGCATACTTCGGATCTCCGAACTTCGTCCGCAACAAAAAGGGCTTCCCAGCCGTGATATCCCCGGCTTGACAAAGCTCCTCCTTCGCCGCTCTGATTTTAGAGCGGGTCTCCTTGGCTGCTACCATGGCTTTCTTCAGGTCCGCCGCTTTCGCTTGGCTTTCCTTTTCGAGAAGCTCATACCGGTCGGCGGCATCCTTCAGCTCAACAGCCATCTTGGCTATTTTATCTTTGCTCTGGCGATGAGCAGCCTGTTCGGCTCTTAATTCTTCGACCGCCTTTAGGGCGGCCGCATCACTTCTCCTGGCTTGTTCCTTGGCTCGGGCAAGCTTTGCCCGAAGAGTCTCCACGGCGGCAGCTCCATCTACAGTCACAACATATTATAGATACTAGCATCATGCTCCTCTTAATATCTGTTAACCACCAGAGAATACATACCATGTGCCTCGTCAAGCCGCTTGTTGACAAGCACGATGTCGGCATCTGCCGCATCAAGTTGTTGCTTCAGTTTGGCAAACTCACAAGTCCGGCCAGCCACCGGACCCTCAGCCGCCTGCACATAAAAGCAGCATGATCATTACTTGGGACTATGATCCTCTGTTTGCCGCCTTTGGACAGCAACCAGAGTCTCAGGGGCTACTATCTGCATAGGGCACTCCTAGCGTGTGCGGTACCGTCAAAAAATATATATATTACTTTGCGTACCTCAAAGCCTTTTAGCAGACTCATAAAAGCTTCATGCAACCCACTTTTGGCGGATGAAATCCTCTCAACCACCGTACCCATTAGAGTACGATGCGCCTCTGAGATAGCCGCTTGCTCCAGAAGACTCATCAGCGCGTTCGGTCGTGCACCGGACAGTCCCGGACTCTTTCTGTTGCTCTCCTTAAGAGCCGAATACTCCGGACTTCGGGTGGCCGGAGGGTTACCTTCCGGCCTTGGCGGATCAGGAGAAATCCTCCGCGACGACACCTCAGGGTCGTCCGCCTCATGAAGAGGGGAGACAGGGGGAGGAGTTTCGCTCTCCATCATCTCCGGAAGAAGATCCCCCGAAGACGAACTCTGTCGAGAAGGGCTACGATCCGAACTGCAAGACATACGTCTCGGTTATTGTCCTCGGAGATGAAACAGGATATATTTACCAAAAGTACTCTTGTTCACTTACAGCTCGGTGGAGGGCTGACCCCCTTGCGGGCACAGTGCAGTAAGGACGCCCTCCACGGCAGGGCCCCCTGGCGAAGGTTTCTTCCCTCGTTTGGAAACCCTTGTTTCCAAATCTTCAGAGGTGGTCCTTTTCCTTCCTTGGGGAGAGGGAATTTCATATTCTTCTCCCCGATTATCCTCCTTCGCGGAAACACTAAGTCCCCCGGTTTGGATGAGTAATGCGTGAGGCCCGCTTTCGGCTTCTTTATTCCTCCCTTTATCTTCCCCTGATGGCGCTTGATAAGGTGCGAGCTCAAGCATCCTGGCTAGTACAGGATCCGGTGAGCCTTCGGGAAGGGGGGCCGAACACCTGATCATCTTCGCCTTTTTTATCCAGTCCTGGTCAAAGAGCGATTTTTCATAATGATGTTGTGACAAATTAGAAGACAGTGTGTTCGGCCGCGGAATTACTTACGTGGGTATCTGGACGATTGCAGTTTAGACCCGCATCCTCGGTGGTGTCCGGACACTTTATTCATGATCCGAAGAACAACCCATACATCCCTTCGAGCGTCACGCCGAAGAATTGCTGAATAGTTCGCGGTCCTTCCGGGTTGAACTCCCACATACGGAGAGGTCGACGTTGACATGGCAGGACCCGACGAACTAACATGACTTGCATTACCTTGACAAGGCTGACATCTCTCTTGAGGAGATCTCGGATGCGACTCTGCAATGTCGGCACGTCATTAACTGGCCCCCAGTCCAGCCCCTTGTTGACCCATGACGCCAGTTGTGGCGGGGGGCCCAAACGGAAGGTGGAGGCAGCTACCCACTTAGTACTTCGGGGAGCTGTGATGTAAAACCACTCCCGCTGCCATAGGTCGGACGTCTCCAGGAAGGAACCCTTTGGCCATGGAGCATCGGCGCCTTTGCTTATTATGGCACCTCCGCATTCTGCGTGTCGCCCATCGATCATCTTCGGCTTCATATTGAAGGTCTTGATCCATAAGCCGAAGTGTGGGGTGATGCGGAGGAAGGCCGCACACACGACGATAAACGACGAGATGTGAAGGATGGAATCTGGAGCTAGATCATGGAAATCGAGCCCGTAATAGAACAAAGGCCCTCTAACAAAGGGATCAAGGCTAAAGCCTAGCCCTCGGAGGAAGTGGGAAACAAATATGACACTTTCTTTGGGTTCGGGAGTAGGGATGACCTGCCCTCGAGCAGGCAGCCTGTGCGAGATTTCGGCGGTCAGATACCTGGCTTCTCTTAGCTTCTTGATGTCCTCCTCTGTGACAGAGGAGGCTATCCACCGGCCTTGAAGGTTGGATCCGGACATGATTGAAGGTCCGAAGCGCCTAGCCGGAGCCTCGGGTGTTGGAATTCGAGGTAGGGGAAGGGAAGAATCGAGCGCGAGAAGAAAAGGACAGGCCTTGGCCCCTTTATAAAGAGGGTGAATATCGAGCGTCCTCTGCGTGGCCGTTTGGAACTTGCCTAAAATCGAGGAGTCATACCAACGGGCACGATTGGGTTACCCATACCCGTATTGATGAGAATCCCGTGATAAGAGGAACACGATCTCTGCTTCGACAAGACGTGCCAATAAAACCACCTCGCAACACGTGCAGTGGCAGGCTGGGAAAAACGGTTCGTCATGACCGGACCACGGCAGAACGTCACGCTACGAAAAGTTGTCAGCAGATTAGATTTGTGGAAATATTATACTCTCTACGGTGGTACGTGGAATTTGTTTTGCAGAGCCGGACACGATCCTAGTGTTCAAAATCTTCTATGGAGTATTCGGAGGAGGAACCCGCCTTGCAATGCCGAAGACAATCTGCGCGTCGGACTCATCGTCATTGAAGCCTGGTTCAGGGGCTACTGAGGGAGTCCTGGATTAGGGGGTCCTCGGACTGCCGGACTATATACTTTGGCCGGACTGTTGGACTATGAAGATACAAGATTGAAGACTTCGTCCCGTGTCCGGGTGGGACTCTCCTTTGCGTGGAAGGCAAGCTTGGCAATACGGATATGTAGATCTCCTCCCTTGTAACCGACTCTGTGTAACCCTAGCCCCCTCCGGTGTCTATATAAACCGGAGGGTTTAGTCCATAGGACAAGAACAACAATCATAATCATAGGCTAGCTTCTAGGGTTTAGCCTCTACGATCTCGTGGTAGATCAACTCTTGTAATACTCATATAATCAAGATCAATCAAGCAGGAAGTAGGGTATTACTTCCATCGAGAGGGCCCGAACCTGGGTAAACATTGTGTCCCCCGCCTCCTGTTACTATCCGCCTTAGACGCACAGTTCGGGACCCCCTACCCGAGATCCGCCGGTTTTGACACCGACAGTGGCGTTAGGGCCCGAAGGGGCGACGCAGCGGTGCCAGGCGGGTCGGGGCGACGGCGGGAAGACCTCGGGGCGGCGGTGGGGACCGCGGGCCGCGACGCTGCGTCCCGAAGGGGCGACGCATCGGCGGTTCGCGAGCCAGTGCAACCGCGGGGACGGCCTTAGGACGGCGGCGTGGACCGCGTGCCACGCTCGCTATGGTCGGATGGGGCGACGCAGCGGCGGCGCGAGGTTCGGTGCAGCCACGGGACGGCCTGGAGCGGACGGCCTCGGGGCGGCGGGGGACCGCGGGCCGCGACACTACGGCCTGAAGGAGCGACACAGCGATGACACGGGTCGGTGCAACCGGGAAAAGAACCACGGGGCGGCAATGCTGCGGCCCGACGGGGCGGCGCAGCAGCAGCCCTTTGCTTGATCGATGGAGGGGCGCGCTAAACTCGGGACGGTCTTCAGGGGGCCTACGAAGGCGCGCGCAACTAGCGGGCCAGGTCGGTCGCACGGCGTAGATGATGCGGTTCGCGGCGGCAGGTGGGTGATCAATCTGATCGCGCGCGAGGTCGGGGATGCCGCCCGGTGAAGGCGGAATGGCGGCGAAGTCCAAGATGAAGCCGGCAATGATGGACGGCGTGGGACAACGTGCGGACGAGCATGTCAGCACCGGCACCAGGGACACCAAAGCAGCGCCGGCGCCCGGGCAGCGAGGCCCGAGCGACCAACGAAGCAGCGGCGCTCGAGCTCGAGGCAGCCGACGGGGCTGACGCAGCCGGCCCGACGCAGCAGGGACGAGGCCGGCGAGGCAATCCGCAGGGCCGCTGTGTAGATGTGGCGGAGGCGGGTGGCGTGGATCGATTGGCAGGCTGGCGCGCGTGCAGCGGCTATGATTGGCCGCCGCATGGCGCGAGGCCGCCCGGTGGAGGCGATGCAGGTGTCCTGGTCGGAGAGGGCGGAGACGGTCAGCGCAGATCGACGGGCGGGCCGACGCGCAGACCACGGCCGTGAGGGGCCGCCTGTCGCGCGAGGCCTCCGAGTCGGTGTAGGACCCGGCCTGTCGCGACGGTGTCGGAGTAGAGGCGCACGGGGGTCGACGGCGGCGGCGGGCGACGCAAACCGATCAAGCATAGATCAGAAAACCAAAAAGAAAAATGCCGACCAAAACGACCTGCGAGAGAGAGAAAAACCCAGAGCAAGGGCTCGGGAAAAGACTCTCTAGGGTAGCCGGTCAACACGACCGGCAGACGAACCCTAGGTACGAGCGGCGTAGCCCCCGGCGGTGGTCGTGGAGGCCGACCGCCCCAGGGGCGGCGCGCGGGTGCAGAAGCGGCGGCGGCTAGGGTTTAGAACCCCGGAAACGTATACCATGTTAGGCGGGATAGAGAGGGATTGGTGGAATAGTTATTGTATTGCTTGAGCCTCGTGGGCATATGTATAGGAGTACAATGATCAACTTGGAGTACATGACAAGCCCGGGCAAATCCTAGTCTATCTCGTCTTTCCTAATAATCAATATACTCAATAGGGAAGACGAACACAACTGCCTCCTTCGTTCCTTCGGGCAACGCCGCTGGTCCCTGCCTCCTCCGGTGACTGAAGAGGGTGGGGACCCCAGGGTTTTGGTCCGACCATAGATAGGATAGGTTCGTGTGGAGGGCGGCATTGCTTTTGACGGTGACAGCAACGCCGCATCCAAGAATAATACCTCGGCTCCAATCTCGTCTCGACGGCGTCCATGGCGACATCGAGGAGCCAATGGGCTCAGTCTCCTGTATACACTTTCAGTCTGCGGGTGTTGTTCTCCGGCCGGTGGCCGTCGTCCCCGGTGTCACGGGTGGGCGAGAGATAATGGCGGTTTCAGGTCTGGGCTTGAGAATTGATGGCAGCGGATCTATCGTTCAGTCTCGACGATGTCGACAGTTGACGGTGGCTTCTGGACTCGAGGAGGGTGGGGATGATCCCTGGTCGACGCACCATGGCGACAAAGGCCTTGCCGACGGCGGGCTTCTTCATTGACTCACAACGCTTTTCTGGGCTATGGCTTTCCTCCGAGTGCAACTACAGTTAGCGGCAGTGATGGTAATTGCAGGATTACCTGAGTTTCTTCTGCAAAGTTCTGTAAACACGTGTTGTTTCTTGACCCTTTCTGGTTGATTCCGCGTGTGTGCTTGTATTCATCTAATTTGTGATTAATGATACATGCAGTTAACTTAAAAAAACTTCGATCGGAGGGAGTAATATACTCCAAATTTAAAATATTGAATGGTTCTTCTTTTGCCCTTATTATTCCCGGTTATCCTCACTGAACTCATTGTGTACGTGCATTGCAATACACATGTCCGTTAATGCACAAAACTTCAATCTAGTTGATGCTAGTAGTCTTTAGAATCCCGATTTTGCTATTTTCATTGCATCTATCACTTTTCTAGTTCATCAAGAACTCGACATGGGGAGGCCGACCTTGTCGGGGGAGCAACAACCTCATTATCTATTTTTGGAGGGAGCAACAACCTCATTAAGCAGCATCCTCATTATCTCTTAGGGGTGCGCGTGCAGGGGGTCGCCGGAGTTGTTCACTGAAGGAAATATGCCCTAGAGGCAATAATAAAGTATTATATATTTCCTTATATCATGATAAATGTTTATTATTCATGCTAGAATTGTATTAACCGGAAACATAATACATGTGTGAATACATAGACAAACAGAGTGTCACTAGTATGCCTCTACTTGACTAGCTCGTTAATCAAAGATGGTTATGTTTCCTAGCCATAGACATGAGTTGTCATTTGATTAACGGGATCACCTCATTAGGAGAATGACGTGATTGACATGACCCATTACGTTAGCTTAGCACCCGATCGTTTAGTATGTTGCTATTGCTTTCTTCATGACTTATACATGTTCCTATGACTATGAGATTATGCAACTCCCGTTTACCGGAGGAACACTTTGTGTGCTACCAAACGTCACAACGTAAATGGGTGATTATAAAGGTGCTCTACAGGTGTCTCCAAAGGTACTTGTTGGGTTGGCATATTTCGAGATTAGGATTTGTCACTCTGATTGTCGGAGAGGTATCTCTGGGCCCACTCGGTAATGCACATCACTATAAGCCTTGCAAGCATTGTGACTAATGAGTTAGTTGCGGGATGATGTATTACGGAACGAGTAAAGAGACTTGCCGGTAACGAGATTGAACTAGGTATCGAGATACCGACGATCGAATCTCGGGCAAGTAACATACCGATGACAAAGGGAACAACGTATGTTGTTATGCGGTCTGACCGATAAAGATCTTCGTAGAATATGTGGGAGCCAATATGGGCATCCAGGTCCCGCTGTTGGTTATTGACCGGAGAGGTGTCTCGGTCATGTCTACATAGTTCTCGAACCCAAAGGGTCCGCATGCTTAAAGTTACGATGACAGTTATATTATGAGTTTATATGTTTTGATGTACCGAAGGTTGTTCGGAGTCCCGGATGTGATCACGGACATGACGAGGAGTCTCGAAATGGTCGAGACATAAAGATTGATATATTGGACGACTATATTCGGACACCGGAAGTGTTCCGGAGAAGTTTCGGATTAAACCGGAGTGCCCGAGGGTTACCGGAACCCCCCGGTGAAGTATTGGGCCTTAGTGGGCCTTGGGGGAGAGAGAGGGCAGCAGCCAGGAGGTGGTGCGCCCCCTCCCAGGAGGAGTCCTAGTTGGACTAGGAGAGGGGGGCGCAGCCCCCTTTCCCTCTCCCTCTCCCTCTCTTTCCTTCCCCCCTTCTTTTCCTAGTAGGACTAGGAAAGGGGAGTCCTACTCCTACTAGGAGGAGGACTCCCCCTCTCTCCTTGGCGCGCCTAGGGCAGCCGGCCTCCCCCTTGCTCCTTTATATATGGGGGCAGGGGGCACCTCTATACACACTGGATATACGATATTTTAGCCGTGTGCGGTGCCCCCCTCCACCATATTACACCTCGATAATACCGTTGCGGAGCTTAGGCGAAGCCCTGCGTCGGTGGAACATCATCATCGTCACCACGCCGTCGTGCTGACGAAACTCTCCCTCAACACTCGGCTGGATCGGAGTTCGAGGGACGTCATCGAGCTAAACGTGTGTAGAACTTGGAGGTGCCGTACGTTCGGTACTTGATCGGTCGAATCGTGAAGACGTACGACTACATCAACCACGTTGTGATAACGCTTCCGCTGTCAGTCTACGAGGGTACGTGGACAACACTCTCCCCTCTCGTTGCTATGCATCACCATGATCTTGCGTGTGCGTAGGAAATTTTCTAAAATTACTACGTTCCCCAACAGTGGCGTCCGAGCCTGGTTTTATGCGTTGATGCTATGCACGAGTAGAACACAAGTGAGTTGTGGGCGATATAAGTCATACTGCTTACCAGCATGTCATACTTTGGTTCAGCGGTATTGTGAGATGAAGCGGCCCGGACCGACATTACGCGTACGCTTACGCGAGACTGGTTTCACCGTTTGGAGCACTCGTTGCTTAAAGGTGACTGGCGGGTGTCTGTCTCTCTCACTTTAGTTGAACCGAGTGTGGCTACGCCCGGTCCTTGCGAAGGTTAAAACAACACCAACTTGACAAACTATCGTTGTGGTTTGATGCGTAGGTAAGAACGGTTCTTGCTAAGCCCGTAGCAGCCGCGTAAAACTTGCAACAACAAAGTAGAGGACGTCTAACTTGTTTTTCAGGGCATGTTGTGATGTGATATGGTCAAGACATGATGTGATATAATTTGTTGTATGAGATGATCATGTTTTGTAACCGAGTTATCGGCAACTGGCAGGAGCCATATGGTTGTCGCTTTATTGTATGAGATGCAATCACCATGTAATAGTCTTACTTTATCACTAAGCAGTAGCGATAGTCGTAAAAGCAATTAGTTGGCGAGACGACAACGATACTACGATGGAGATCAAGGTGTCGCGCCAGTGACGATGGTGATCATGACGGTGCTTCGGAGATGGAGATCACAAGCACGGTGCTTCGGAGATGGAGATCACAAGCACAAGATGATGATGGCCATATCATATCACTTATATTGATTGCATGTGATGTTAATCCTTTATGCATCTTATCTTGCTTTGATTGACGGTAGCATTATAAGATGATCTCTCACTAAAATTTCAAGATAAAAGTGTTCTCCCTGAGTATGCACCGTTGCGAAAGTTCTTCGTGCTGAGACACCACGTGATGATCGGGTGTGATAGGCTCTACGTTCAAATACAACGGGTGCAAAACAGTTGCACACGCGGAATACTCAGGTTAAACTTGACGAGCCTAGCATATGCAGATATGGCCTCGGAACACAGAGACCGAAAGGTCGAGCGTGAATCATATAGTAGATATGATCAACATAGTGATGTTCACCATTGAAACTACTCCATCTCACGTGATGATCGGACATGGTTTAGTTGATTTGGATCACGTAATCACTTAGAAGATTAGAGGGATATCTATCTAAGTGGGAGTTCTTAAGTAATATGATTAATTGAACTTAAATTTATCATGAACTTAGTACCTGATAGTATCTTGCTTGTCTATGTTAATTGTAGATAAATGGCCCGTGCTGTTGTTTCGTTGAATTTTAATGCGTTCCTTGAGAAAGCTAAGTTGAAAGATGATGGTAGCAATTACACGGACTGGGTCCGTAACTTGAGGATTATCCTCATTGCTGCACAGAAGAATTACGTCCTGGAAGCACCGCTAGGTGCCAGGCCTCCTGCAAGAGCTACGCCAGAAGTTATGAACGTTTGGCAGAGCAAAGCTGATGACTACTCAATAGTTCAGTGTGCCATGCTTTACGGCTTAGAACCGGGTCTTCAACGACGTTTTGAACGTCATGGAGCATATGAGATGTTCCAGGAGTTGAAGTTAATATTTCAAGCAAATGCCCGGATTGAGAGATATGAAGTCTCCAGTAAGTTCTATAGCTGCAAGATGGAAGAGAATAGTTTTGTCAGTGAGCATATACTCAGAATGTCTGGGTATAATAATCACTTGATTCAACTGGGAATTCAACTTCCGGATGATTGCGTCATTGACAGAATTCTTCAATCACTGCCACCAAGCTACAAGAGCTTCGTGATGAACTATAACATGCAAGGGATGGATAAGACAATTCCCGAGCTCTTTGCAATGCTAAAGGCAGCGGAGGTAGAAATCAAAAAGGAGCATCAAGTGTTGATGGTCAACAAGACCACCAGTTTCAAGAAAAAGGGTAAAGGGAAGAAGAAGGGGAACTTCAAGAAGAATAGCAAACAAGTTGCTGCTCAGGAGAAGAAATCCAAGTCTGGACCTAAGCCTGAAACTGAGTGCTTCTACTGTAAGCAGACTGGTCACTGGAAGCGGAACTGCCCCAAGTATTTGGCGGATAAGAAGGATGGCAAGGTTAACAAAGGTATATGTGATATACATGTTATTGATGTGTACCTTACTAATACTCGCAGTAGCACCTGGGTATTTGATACTGGTTCTGTTGCTAATATTTGCAACTCGAAACAGGGGCTACGGATTAAGCGAAGATTGGCTAAGGATGAGGTGACGATGCGCGTGGGAAATGGTTCCAAAGTCGATGTGATCGCCGTCGGCACGCTACCTCTACATCTACCTTCGGGATTAGTTTTAGACCTAAATAATTGTTATTTGGTGCCAGCGTTGAGCATGAACATTATATCTGGATCTTGTTTAATGCGAGACGGTTATTCATTTAAATCAGAGAATAATGGTTGTTCTATTTATATGAATAATATCTTTTATGGTCATGCACCCTTGAAGAGTGGTCTATTTTTAATGAATCTCGATAGTAGTGATACACATATTCATAATGTCGAAGCCAAAAGATGCAGAGTTGATAATGACAGTGCAACTTATTTGTGGCACTGCCGTTTGGGTCATATCGGTGTAAAGCGCATGAAGAAACTCCATACTGGTGGAATTTTGGAATCACTTGATTTTGAATCACTTGGTACTTGCGAACCGTGCCTTATGGGCAAGATGACCAAAACACCGTTCTCCGGAACTATGGAGACAGCAATAGATTTGTTGGAAATCATACATACAGATGTATGTGGTCTGATGAATATTGAGGCTCGTGGCGGATATCGTTATTTTCTCACCTTCACAGATGATTTCAGAAGATATGGGTATATCTACTTAATGAAACATAAGTCTGAAACATTTGAAAAGTTCAAAGAATTTCAGAGTGAAGTTGAAAATCATCGTAACAAGAAAATAAAATTCCTACGATCTGATCGTGGAGGAGAATATTTGAGTTACGAGTTTGGCCTACATTTGAAACAATGCGGAATAGTTTCGCAACTCACGCCACCCGGAACACCACAGCGTAATGGTGTGTCCGAACGTCGTAATCGTACTTTATTAGATATGGTGCGATCTATGATGTCTCTTACTGATTTACCGCTATCGTTTTGGGGTTATGCTTTAGAGACGGCTGCATTCACTCTAAATAGGACACCATCGAAATCCGTTGAGACGACGCCTTTTGAACTATGGTTTGGCAAGAAACCAAAGTTTTCGTATCTTAAAGTTTGGGGTTGCGATGCTTATGTGAAGAAACTTCAACCTGATAAGCTCGAACCTAAATCGGAGAAATGTGTCTTCATAGGATACCCAAAGGAGACTGTTGGGTACACCTTCTATCACAGATCCGAAGGCAAGATATTCTTTGCTAAGAATGGATCCTTTCTAGAGAAGGAGTTTCTCTCGAAAGATGTGAGTGGGAGGAAGGTAGAACTTGATGAGGTAACTGTACCTGCTCCCTTATTGGAAAGTAGATCATCGCAGAAATCAGTTTCTGCGACACCTACACCAATTAGTGAGGAAGTTAATGATAATGATCATGAAACTTCAGATCAAGTTATTACTGAACCTCGTAGGTCAAATAGATCAAGATCCGCACCAGAGTGGTACGGCAATCCTGTTCTGGAGGTCATGTTACTAGACCATGATGAACCTACGAACTATGAAGAAGCGATGGTGAGCCCAGATTCCGCAAAATGGCTTAAAGCCATGAAATCTGAGATGTGATCCATGTATGAGAACAAAGTATGGACTTTGGTTGACTTGCCCGATGGTCGGCAAGCCATTGAAAATAAATGGATCTTCAAGAAGAAGACTGACGCAGATGGTAATGTTACTGTCTATAAAGCTCGACTTGTTGCGAAAGGTTTTCGACAAGTTCAAGGGATTGACTACGATGAGACCTTCTCACCCGTAGCGATGCTTAAGTCTGTCTGGATCATGTTAGCGATTGCCGCATTTTATGATTATGAAATTTGGAAAATGGATGTCAAAACTGCATTCCTGAATGGATTTCTGGAAGAAGAGTTGTATATGATGCAACCGGAAGGTTTTGTCGATCCAAAGGGAGCTAACAAAGTGTGCAAGCTCCAGCGATCCATTTATGGACTGGTGCAAGCCTCTCGGAGTTGGAATAAACGCTTTGATAGTGTGATCAAAGCATTTGGTTTTATACAGACTTTTGGAGAAGCCTGTATTTACAAGAAAGTGAGTGGGAGCTCGATAGCATTTCTGATATTATATGTGGATGACATATTACTGATTGGAAATGATATAGAATTTCTGGATAGCATAAAGGGATACTTGAATAAGAGTTTTTCAATGAAAGACCTCGGTGAAGCTGCATATATATTAGGCATTAAGATCTATAGAGATAGATCAAGACGCTTAATTGGACTTTCACAAAGCACATACCTTGACAAAGTTTTTGAAGAAGTTCAAAATGGATCAAGCAAAGAAAGGGTTCTTGCCTGTACTACAAGGTGTGAGATTGAGTAAGACTCAATGCCCGACCACTGCAGAAGATAGAGAGAAGATGAAAGATGTTCCCTATGCTTCTGCCATAGGCTCTATCATGTATGCAATGCTGTGTACCAGACCTGATGTGTCCCTTGCTATAAGTTTAGCAGGGAGGTACCAAAGTAATCCAGGAGTGGATCACTGGACAGCGGTCAAGAACATCCTGAAATACCTGAAAAGGACTAAGGATATGTTTCTCGTTTATGGAGGTGACAAAGAGCTCATCGTAAGGGGTTACGTTGATGCAAGCTTTGACACTGATCCGGACGATTCGAAATCGCAAACCGGATATGTATTTACATTGAACGGTGGAGCTGTCAGTTGGTGCAGTTCTAAGCAAAGTGTCCTGGCGGGATCTACGTGTGAAGCGAAATACATAGCTGTTCGGAAGCAGCAAATGAAGGAGTCTGGATGAAGGAGTTCATATCCGATCTAGGTGTCATACCTAGTACATCGGGACCAATGAAAATCTTTTGTGACAATACTGGTGCAATTGCCTTAGCAAAGGAATCCAGATTTCACAAGAGAACCAAGCACATCAGAAGACGCTTCAATTCCATCCGGGATTTAGTCCAGGTGGGAGACATAGAAATTTGCAAGATACATACGGATCTGAATGTTGCAGACCCGTTGACTAAGCCTCTTCCACGAGCAAAACATGATCAGCGCCAAGACTCCATGGGTGTAAGAATCATTACTATGTAATCTAGATTATTGACTCTAGTGCAAGTGGGAGACTGAAGGAAATATGCCCTAGAGGCAATAATAAAGTATTATATATTTCCTTATATCATGATAAATGTTTATTATTCATGCTAGAATTGTATTAACCGGAAACATAATACATGTGTGAATACATAGACAAACAGAGTGTCACTAGTATGCCTCTACTTGACTAGCTCGTTAATCAAAGATGGTTATGTTTCCTAGCCATAGACATGAGTTGTCATTTGATTAACGGGATCACCTCATTAGGAGAATGACGTGATTGACATGACCCATTACGTTAGCTTAGCACCCGATCGTTTAGTATGTTGCTATTGCTTTCTTCATGACTTATACATGTTCCTATGACTATGAGATTATGCAACTCCCGTTTACCGGAGGAACACTTTGTGTGCTACCAAACGTCACAACGTAAATGGGTGATTATAAAGGTGCTCTACAGGTGTCTCCAAAGGTACTTGTTGGGTTGGCATATTTCGAGATTAGGATTTGTCACTCTGATTGTCGGAGAGGTATCTCTGGGCCCACTCGGTAATGCACATCACTATAAGCCTTGCAAGCATTGTGACTAATGAGTTAGTTGCGGGATGATGTATTACGGAACGAGTAAAGAGACTTGCCGGTAACGAGATTGAACTAGGTATCGAGATACCGACGATCGAATCTCGGGCAAGTAACATACCGATGACAAAGGGAACAACGTATGTTGTTATGCGGTCTGACCGATAAAGATCTTTGTAGAATATGTGGGAGCCAATATGGGCATCCAGGTCCCGCTGTTGGTTATTGACCGGAGAGGTGTCTCTGTCATGTCTACATAGTTCTTGAACCCAAAGGGTCCACACGCTTAAAGTTACGATGTCAGTTATATTATGAGTTTATATGTTTTGATGTACCGAAGGTTGTTCGGAGTCCCGGATGTGATCACGGACATGACGAGGAGTCTCGAAATGGTCGAGACATAAAGATTGATATATTGGACGACTATATTCGGACACCGGAAGTGTTCCGGAGAAGTTTCGGATTAAACCGGAGTGCCGGAGGGTTACCGAAACCCCCCGGGGAAGTATTGGGCCTTAGTGGGCCTTGAGGGGAGAGAGAGGGCAGCAGCCAGGAGGTGGTGCGCCCCCTCCCAGGAGGAGTCCTAGTTGGACTAGGAGAGGGGGGCGCAGCCCCCTTTCCCTCTCCCTCTCCCTCTCTTTCCTTCCCCCCTTCTTTTCCTAGTAGGACTAGGAAAGGGGAGTCCTACTCCTACTAGGAGGAGGACTCCCCCTCTCTCCTTGGCGCGCCTAGGGCAGCCGGCCTCCCCCTTGCTCCTTTATATACGGGGGCAGGGGGCACCTCTATACACACTGGATATACGATATTTTAGCCGTGTGCGGTGCCCTCCTCCACCATATTACACCTCGATAATACCGTTGCGGAGCTTAGGCGAAGCCCTGCGTCGGTGGAACATCATCATCGTCACCACGCCGTTGTGCTGACGAAACTCTCCCTCAACACTCGGCTGGATCGGAGTTCGAGGGACGTCATCGAGCTGAACGTGTGTAGAACTTGGAGGTGCCGTACGTTCGGTACTTGATCGGTCGGATCGTGAAGACGTACGACTACATCAACCGCGTTGTGATAACGCTTCCGCTGTCGGTCTACGAGGGTACGTGGACAACACTCTCCCCTCTCATTGCTATGCATCACCATGATCTTGCGTGTGCATAGGAATTTTTTTGAAATTACTACGTTCCCCAACATTCACCGGTGGTGCGGCTTAGAGGGATGGTTGGGGTGGCGGTCAGCACGACGGTGGGGGAGGTCGATGGGAGGGCAAGGCGGCAATAGTTGGCGATACTTGCAGTCACTTGTAAAACATGAAGTTGCGGTAGGTGGCGACACTTGCAATTGCGTCTCTAGTGGTAGACATGTAACCGCCCACACTTGCAACCTGCCGTGTAAAATGAAAAAAAAGAAAGATAAGCCATGTCTTAGGCACAAAAAGCCCATGTGAATTGCATGCAGATGGTACTTGTTCGTACATGTGTGCATTACAAAAACGAAAAAATAACAAATGTGTGAAAAAGATGGAAACTAGAAATACAAATAAAAGTAGAACCTACAAAAATGAGAAACCAATTATATTGAATAATTTTTGAAAAAATAGTTCCACACCGACGATGAACATCCAACTACGCATAGCCAACGAATGTGCTACTATAGTTATGTGCAAGAGAAATTACATAAATATTCGTGTAATATTAAAAGTTTTCTATTCTTATGAAACATGTAATCTTAGAAGAAAAATTATTTATAATAAATAGATACTTTAAAAATTATTCATGTATTTAAAAAGTCATTCAAAAAAGAAGAAATGGGAAAGAAAAAAATAAAAATAAAAACATAACAACACTGGAAAAGAAATGGAGGAAGCCTTTTTGTCTCCCCTAAAACATAATAAGAAAGAAAAAGAAAAAGAAAGGCTAAGTTCACAAGCCAAATCCTATTTGGCGCCTTAACCGCCCGATTTAGTTCATTTTACAATCGGGTGCATACCCCCCCCCCCCGCCTTCCTTCGCTACTAACGGTGAAAGGATCGATATACTTGACTAGAGGGGGGTGAATAGGCAACTAACAATTTTTTGCTTTTCTTTACCAAATTAAACTTTGCAACAAGATAGGTTGTCTAGATATGCAACTAGGTGAACAACCTATATGATGCAACAACAACAAGCACACAAGCAAGCACGGGATATAACACAAATAAGCTTGCACAAGTAAAGGCACGAGATAACCAAGAGTGGAGCCGGTGAAGACGAGGATGTGTTACCGAAGTTCCTTCCTTTTGAGGGGAAGTACGTCTCCGTTGGAGCGGTGTGGAGGCACAATGCTCCCCAAGAAGCCACTAGGGCCACCGTATTCTCCTCACGCCCTCACACAATGCGAGATGTCGTGATTCCACTATTGGTGCCCTTGACGGCGGCAACCAGACCTTTACAAACAAGGTTGAGGCTCTCTCCACAACTTAATTGGAGGCTCCCAACGAAACCTCGGAGCGTCACCACAATGGAATGTGGCTCCGAAGTGACCTCTTCCGTCTAGTGCGCCCAAGCACCCAAGAGTAACAAAATCCACACAAGAAAGTATGGGGGAATCAAATATCCTTTGATGGAAGTGTAGATCTAGGTCTCCTCCTTCAATCCCTAGCAAATCAACAAGTTTGGGTGGCTAGGGAGAGAGATCGGGCAAGAAAGCTTTAATGGCAGTAATGGAGGAGAGAGAGAGGCAAGAGAGGGTGGGAGGTAGGAGAAGCACCTCCTTAAATAGGCCCCCCAAGATCCAACCGTTATGTGCAGAAAAGCATGGAATCGGTACTTCCGCACTTAGACACCGGTACAACCGGTGAATGCGGGGAACCCCTCCTAGGGCACCAGGGCGGTACTTCCGGTGGCACACCCGGTAGTACCGGTTTGTCGGAATAAACCGGAACTACCGCTCCACTACCGCTCAGCTACCGCATACATCCAGAAGGTTTACACCTCAGGTCGGTAGTTGGAGTGGTAGTAGGGCCGGAACTACCGCTGGGCAAGCAGCTCCTGGATGATGGAGTCCGAGGCGGTACAACCGCCCTGGACACCGGTAGTACCGGTTTATCGAGACAAACCGGAACTTCCGTTCCACCACCGGTCTAACACCGTACCCGGTACAGAAGGGAGTCACCCCTGAGCGGTACTTGGAGCGGTGGTCAGACCGGAACTACCGCCCAGCGGTACAACCGCTCGATGGAGCGGTATTACCGCCATGGGCAGGACTGCACATGACAGAAGGCAATGGGGAACCTCTCTCTCCTCGAAATGGAAGGTATATGGTGGGTGCAAAGAATGTGTACGTGAAGTGATTCACCCAATACCTTCCAATGCGGATTCCCTCTTAATAGTACGGATATCCTACGACCAAAGGAATTAAAACGTCGGAAACTCCGTCTTCGATCTTTTCCGCGTAGAGGGAAGACCTAACCGTCTTGCGCCACACCATGTGAACCTGAGAAAACTATGGCGCACGATTAGTCCACGTGTGTTGTCATCATCACCAAAACCCTAAGGCAAAGGATGCCCTTACAATCTCCCCCTTTTTGGTGGATGATGACAACCACACGATTTGTCCGGGAGTTCTAAAACTAAAGGAGGGGCTCCCCCTGAGTGTGAGCACTATTTAGAGTTTGCTTTTGGAATGCAAAATGCGCACACTAGGGAATGCTCCCCCTGGATTTTAGAGACCAACCGGAGAGCGTAAAACAACCGTAATAAACCTAAAGCAGTAGAGACAACATATAATAAACCAACATATAATAAACTCTACTGGACGGAGAGTGCATAGATAAACCGAACGACACATGTTTTACACCATGCACGAGATCACAACATAGAATAAGTCCAAAGAGCACTAGAAAGAGCAAGCAAATGAACTAGAAAGACCAACTACAAATAACCACCCATGCAACTCCCGTGACCTAATGGAGCTCTCTCCCCCTTTGGCATCGAGACACCAAAAAGGAAAAGAGCGAAGCTAGCGCCCCGGGGCTCAGTAGACCTCCTCGCCAGTAGCCGCAGAGTTGTATGATGCATCATCATCAATATCATCATCAGGATCTTGAGCCTCATCAGACTCCTCAGACTCCTCAGCCCTCGCAGTAGCTACCTCAGGAACACGGATAGAGGAAGAATCAGGTGTTTCATCAGACCATTGACAGTTCTCCACGCACCAAGTATCCTCAGGAGTAATGGTCTTCTCGGAGCCACTCTTCACATCTGGCACATTGAGGTGCCTCATCAACTGAATCTGCCTGCGACGCGCCATCTTATCAGCAACGTGGGCCTTGTAGAGTTTCTTCTGGATATGGGTATGCAAGCAAAAGGTCTTCTTGATCTTGGAAGTCAGCTTCTCAACCCAGGTGGGCTGGACCCAGGCTCCAACTCAAAGTCCTTGTCATCCGAGGTAGCATACACATCCTCCTGATTGCCCATAGAAAAATGGGGAGTCTTATGCTTCTTCTTCCTTAGCTCCTTGACCTCATGCTCCGTGAGGTTGGCAGGAGTGGTGAGAGGCTCTCCTGGCCTACGGACTGCCCACACGGTGCTCAAAAACTGCATCACAAAAGGAGCATATATCGGTACCTTGCGGTACAACACCATGTTGTACATCTCCTCCCATAGCCACTTGGAGACATCAAACGTGGCACTGGATCCCCTCTTGGTCTTCATGGCCACAAGCAAATCCACTAGATACCCATAGATATCATCTTGATTCCCAACCTTGGGAAGAAGCACACACCGGAACACACGATGCATAATGTCATAGACTGGCAGAAGATCATTTGACTTGCCCACAATGCCATGTCCAGGGATGTATAGAGGAGCGAGCTTCGCCTTGTCCATGGGGTGAGCACGGTCGTGAGGACGGATGCCACCTTGACCCTCAATCCCGGTATCCTCATAACCAAGAGCATTGCAGAAAGCTCTCCACGGGACATGAAAGAACTCATCACGGCACATAAAGGAGAGGTGGTGTTCCACATCAGAGCCGAAGTGAACTGTAGCATAGAATTGATGGATGAGCTGCACATCGAAGTCACAGTTCATGGTCATGAGCTTGATCAAATCAAACTCCTCATAGATCTCCAGAGCTTCTCCAAAGTAGTCAGGGTTGTTCCTCCAATGATCGATGTCAATGGACCACATCTAGGTGAACTTGTTCTTGTGATGCTCAAAAACTTCTGACACAATCCTCATCTGTAACTCATTCTGGAACTGAGGGTTGTTCCAACGGGGGTTCGGTGCAACGGTGTATGGATCCTGGAAGCGAAACTTTTGCCAGTCCGGCATCTTCCACTTGTGCATAGGCAAAGCAACATGCTGCTTGGCAGCAGCAGACTTCTCCCGATGAGTGGTCTTGGTAGGAATCACCACTTCATGATCATCCTCATTGTCACCCAAAGGTTTCCCCCTATGAGCCCTCTTCTTGGTATTCTGAGGCTTCCGAGCAGCACGAGAGCTAGAGCCACCTGCACACGCACACAGACAGCACACAGAAACCCCAGCAAAGATGAGAGGAATGCACACAAGATAAGAGGAATATGTTTCATATACGTGGGTAGAAGAGAAACAGGATACATAGGTTCAGAGAAACCGGTAGTTCCGGTTTGACCACCGGTAGTACCGCCCGGCGGTAGTACCGCTCGCAAGGAGCGGTAGTACCGCTGGGAGCGGAACCGCCGAGTGGAAAAACTGGAACCACCCGTTCTCGAATCTATATGCCATATTCCTATTACTACATACGCATAGGAAGTAGAAATATACTATACGGATCTCTCCCACCAACCATTTGGCCGAAAATGGGGGAATACAAGCAATGCCCTAGGGTTGGATTCAAAACGAGGAACCCTAAAAAAGGAGAAGAACAAGGCATTACCGGTATCCATGGAAGAGATCGAAGAGGAGGCGGTCTCCACGGAGCGGATCCGATGGAGGGCCGACCGATCCGTAGAGCCTGAGGGCGCTCCGGGGCGAAGGACGAAGCAACCGGCGGCGAGGGAGAAAAAGGGAAAGACGAGCACGAAGGGGAAAAGAACAACCCCTTCTGCCCGCGACCCCTTTTATAAGCCCGAGATGTCAACCGGTAGTACCGCTCCTAGGAGCGGTAGTACCGGTCCCGTAACTACCAGGCGGTTTGAGAGCGGTACTTCCGCTCCAGAAGCAGCGGTAGTACCGCGTCTAAACACCGGTAGTTCTGGTCAGAAGTACCGGTACAGGCAGGAGCGGTAGAACCGCTCGTGCGGGACCGGAAGTACCGCTGAGACTTTACAGCAGAGGAGAAGACCGGTAGAACCGGTCTGACCACCGGTTACCGCCAGGTTGCTTCATCCCAAGTGCAAGGAGATCAACTTGTGTGCATTTGGAAAGGATGGCTTGGGAAAAGAAGGCTTAGGATAGAAGCAGGTCACTGTAATATGATGAGGAAGACTCTCAAGAGCGCAAGAAGCAACCAAGAAAAGCCACTCTTGAGAGAATTCAAACATCTAGGCAAACGGAAACTCCCAACAAGGAAAGACACCTAAGCACAAGGGCGGTGGCCGAAGCCACCTATGTTTGAGTTAAGATGGTATGGCGCCGCGAAGAATTATCCTTGGGCCCATGACCACAACTCATCTTTGAAGCACAAGTACCATCGACAATGGCTAATGTGAAAGAATTTGATCAATTTATGCATAATGGGGGGAGGAAGAGTTCATTGAGAGAACAATACTCCCCCTATGTCCATGCCTACACCTAAACAAGATAACAAGCTAAGTATGGTGGGGTGTGCAAGGGTTCAAGCAACATTTCTCGAATCAATGATATTTAGCTCATGCCTTAACTCGCGAAATCTTGCTTCATCCAAAGGCTTTGTGAAAATATCTGCAAGGTTATCATGAGTGTTGACATAGTTGAGCTCGATCTCCCCTCGCCTAATGTGATCCCGGATGAAGTGATAACGAATCTCAATATGCTTTGTCTTGAAGTGTTGTACCGGGTTGAGAGAGATCTTGATGGCACTTTCATTGTCACACCAAAGAGGCACTTTGTCACAAATGACACCGTAATCCTTTAAAGTTTGCCTCATCCAAAGAAGTTGTGCACAACAACTACCGGCCGCCACATACTCCGATTCGGTGGACGAGAGAGACACACAACTTTGTTTCTTGGAAGACCAACTCACCAAAGAGCAACCGAGGAATTGGCACCCTCCGGAAGTGGACTTCCTATCCACTTTGTCTCCCGCCCAATCGGAGTCCGAATATCCTACAAGCTTGAAGTTTGCTCCTCTTGGATACCATAAGCCAAAGTTTGGGGTATGAGCCAAATATCGAAAGATTCGCTTGACCGCCACAAAGTGGCTTTCCTTAGGTGCGGCTTGAAACCATGCACAAATTCCCACACTCAACATGATATCTGGTCTAGATGCACAAAGGTAAAGCAAGGAGCCAATCATGGAGCGATATACCTTTTGATCCACCGCTTTACCATTGGGATCAATGTCAAGTTGGCACTTGGTGGGCATTGGAGTGGAAGCCGGCTTGACATCACTTAGCTTGAATCTCTTGAGCATGTCTTGAGTGTATTTGGCTTGGTTGATGAAGGTTCCTTCTCTTCTTTGCTTCACTTCGAACCCGAGAAAGAACTTCAACTCTCCCATGGAAGACATCTTGAACTTTGAGGTCATGAGAGCGGAAAATTCCTCATTGAAAGCTTTGTTAGGGGAACCAAAGATAATATCATCAACATATAGTTGGCACACAAACAACTCCCCTTTGACCTTCTTAGTAAAAAGAGTGGGGTCGATTAGCCTAACTTCAAAACCACGGTCTTGTAACAACTCGGTAAGGTGGTCATACCACGCACGTGGGGCTTGTTTAAGGCCATAGAGTGCCTTATCGAGTTGATACACATGATCGGGAAAGTAGGGATCCTCAAACCCGAGGGGTTGCTTGACATATACCAACTCATTAATAGGACCATTAAGAAAAGCACTTTTAACATCCATTTGTTGCAACTTAAAGTTGTGATGAGAAGCATATGCAATCAACAAATGAATGGATTCAAGTCGAGCAACGGGAGCAAAGGTTTCACCGTAGTCGATACCCTCGACTTGGGAGTAGCCTTGTGCCACCAATCTAGCCTTGTTGCGAACGATGGTCCCATGAGCATCTTGCTTGTTCTTGAATATCCACTTGGTTCCAATGACATTGTGGTTCCCCGTTGGCCTTGGCACCAATCTCCACACCTTGTTGTACTCGAAGTTGTTGAATTCTTCGTGCATGGCATTAAGCCAATCCGGATCTTCGAGTGCCTCATATACCTTTTGGGGTTCAACACAAGAGACAAACGCGTGATGTTCACAATAGTTTGCCAATTGTCTACGAGTGCTTACCCCCTTTTGAATGCTTCCAAGCACATTTTTCATGATATGACCCTTGGTGGAGAGCTTGGATGCAATCTTGGCGGCACGACGCTCCAATTCCTCCTCGGTGGTGAGTTGAGGAGCGGTCACTTGATCATCTTGAGCGCCGTCTTGAGCTTGTTCTTGATCTTGAACTTGCTCGGAGGATAGAACTTGACCTTGGGCATCACTTGGTGTTTCAACACCGTCTTGAGCATGATCTTGCCCTTGGTCTTGTTCATGAGGTTGAGGGCCTTCACTTTGTTCTTCGGAAGCGTGTGGGCCTTGGGTTGGTGATGGCTCCATTTGAGTGGAGCATTGTCCTTCTCCTTCGACCACAAGGGGTTCCTCAATGGGTAGGATAAAACCAACACCCATTCTTCTTTGCTCCACTTGGGAGCCGTTATTCTCATCAAACTCCACATTACACGTTTCCTCAATAAGTCCCCGTGGACTTATTGAGGACACGGTAAGCATGAGAGTTTGTAGCATAACCAACAAATATGCCCTCATAAGCTCTAGCCTCAAATTTAGACAAACGAACACCCTTCTTGAGAATGAAACACTTACACCCGAACACTCGGAAGTACTTGAGGTTGGGCTTGTTACCGGTGAGTATCTCATAAGGAGTCTTGTTCAAGCCTTTGCGGAGATAGAGACGATTTGAAGCATGACACGCGGTGTTGATGGCTTCGGCCCAAAAGTTGTATGGAGACTTGAACTCCGCCATCATGGTCCTTGCCGCATCCATCAACGTCCGGTTCTTCCTCTCCGCTACACCATTTTGTTGAGGGGTGTAAGGTGCGGAATATTGATGCTTGATCCCCTCATCACTAAGAAACTCATCCAAGGTGTAGTTCTTGAACTCGGTGCCGTTGTCACTCCTTATTGTCAAGATCTTTGCATTGTGTTGACGTTGGGCTTCATTTGCAAAGTCAATGACGGTTTTTTGGGTCTCGCTCTTCCTCTTGAAGAAATATACCCAAGTGTATCTTGAATAGTCATCCACAATCACAAAGGAATACTTCCTACCCCCAAGACTATCAAAGGATGGAGGCCCAAAGAGATCCAAATGAAGGAGCTCCAAAGGCCTCTTCGAGTAAATGATAGTCGTGGGAGGGTGAGCATTTTCATGTAGCTTTCCTTCGATACAAGCACTGCAAGCACGATCTTTAGAAAAACTAACATTTGTTAGTCCGCGGACATGGTCCCCCTTGAGAAGACTTTGCAAAGATCTCATATTGACATGGGCTAGACGGCGATCCCAAAGCCATCCCACGTCAACTTTAGCCATTAGGCATGTCGCGGTCTTAGTGGGTCGCTCCAAAAAGTTAATCACATATAGACCATTCTCGACATGCCCAACAAAGGCTACTTTAAGAGTCTTGCTCCACAAGAGGGCCACGGTATCAATATCAAAGAAAGTGGCAAAGCCCATGAGTGCAAGTTGACAAACGGAAAGTAAATTGTATGCGAGGGACTCAACAAGCATGACATTCTCGATCGTCAGATCATGAGAGATGACAACCTTGCCAAGCCCCAATACCTTAGAGGACGAGGCATCACCCCACTCGACATTGGTGGGCATAGATGGAATCTTGTGAACGTCCACCACCAAGTCCTTGCTTCCGGTCATATGATTAGTGGCTCCACTATCGAGCAACCATGATCCCCCACCGGAAGCGAACACCTACAAGAGATCAATGCTTGGTTTTAGGTACCCATTTCGTAATGGGTCCTTTGATGTTAGTGACAAGGGTCTTAGGAACCCAAATAGACCATTCAATATACTCACGAGGAGAACCAACAAATTTGGCATAAACATGCCCATCACTAGCACGACACAATACATAAGAAGGGTTAAAGTCGTCGGCTTTGTTGGAAGGGGTGCCATTGCCTTTCTTGACACCACCACCCTTCACATTGTTCTTCTTCTCCTTGGAAGCACCCTCTCCCTCCTTCACAAAGGTTTGTTTGAGAGGGGGAGGTCGGTTGGTCTTGTCATTCTTCTTCCTGTTCTTGGGCATGGGTGCGAACCCAATCCCTTCCTTGGCCACAACTTCCTTTTGATTGCTCAAAAGGTCATTGAGGTTCTTCTCACCTTGAATGCATGACACAAGGCCTTTCTCAAGTTGCTCCTTCAACTTAGCATTTTCCTCAAAAAGATGCACATGCTCACAACAAGGGTTAGTAGCATTTGCATTATCAATTAACACCATATGAGGAAAGGTGGCTTTCTCCTTGGTTAGCTTCACTTGGAGTTGATCATGAGACTCCTTGAGGCTAGCATGAACACCTTTCAAGGCCTTGTGAGCCTTGTCAAGTATAGCAAACTCCTCCTTGAGTCTAGCAAGATCAACCCCAAGTTTGGCCTTCTCAGAATTTAGCACACGAGATACAACAAGAGCATGATCAAGATCTTTCTTTAATTTAACATGATCATCATTGTGTGACTCCTCAAGAGCCAAACGAAGACCACGCTCTTCTTCAAGAGCATTGGAAAGATCTGAGATCTCATCGGCATAGTCATGACTATGCCCCTCCATCTTAGAGATGGTATCTTCGTGAGCCTCGATCATGTCATTGGCTTCACCAAGTTGTTCCAACAGAGCAACGCAATGCTTCTTGGGTTTACCTTTGAGTTTCTTCATAAAAGACTCAAACTGATTCTCCTCCACACTAGACCCCTCATGTTCACCAATGCAATCCGTCAAAGAGTGATTATTAATGATGTTAGTTTTGATGTTGGGGGTTACCTTGTTGGTGGCTTTAGCCATGAGGCACTTGGCGGTGATGTTCTCATTAGGTGAGTCGAAGAGAGAAGCCCGTGGAGTTGTTGCAATGGCAATGGATGGCCATGGCAACCGACTCACCATCGTCATCATCATCATCATCATCCTCATTGTACTCTTCTTGTACTGCCAACGCCTTGGGAGGAGTCTTCTTGGTGAAGTTGCTCTTGTTAGAGAAAGACTTGGCCTTGTCCTTTCGGATGAGCTTGCCACCATTGTCTTCCCTTTTCTCATAAGGGCATTCCGCAACAAAATGGCTCACATTGCCACAATTATAGCAAGTCCTCACACGTTGCTTGACCTTCGTGCCACTTGAGTTGCTCTTGTTGAAGTTGGGCCTTGTGTTCTTCTTGCTCCAAAATTGCCTTGAAGCAAGAGCCATGTGTTCATGATAAGCATACTTTGTATCTTCGGGGTTGCTTTCCTCTTCTTCCTCTTCTTCTTCTTCAACACAAACCTTGGCCTTCAAAGCAAGGTTGGGCTTCTTTGTCCTTTGAGAGCGAAGCACCGCATTGTCGGTGGTCTTGTCCAAGATGCTCATAGCCACAAACTCATCCAACACTTCACTTGAGGACAAAGTGTGGAAGTCCGGCCTTTGACAAATGACGGAGGACATGGCCTTGTGGTAAGGCATCATTGCCTTGAGGAATTTGCGCTTGATCCAATTGTCATCTGTGTCCTTGCTTCCATGATGTCGAAGTGAAACCGCGAGTTTGGTTACTCTCCGATAAAGCTCACGAGGTTCTTCATCCTCTTTCATTGCAAACTCGTCGGCTTCACCTTGCACCACTTCATAGTTGGAGCGTTGAATGCTTGCGCTTCCCCGGTAGAGGGAAACAACTTGGTGCCATGCATCCTTGGCCATGGCGTAGGGCCGGAGGTGAGGAAGATCTTCGGGTGGAATTGCATCTTGGATGATGAAGAGAGAATTCTCATTGAATTGATTATCCGCGGCTTCTCTAGGAGTGAAGTTGCTTCGGTCATGCGGATAGAAACCTTCTTCAATGATTCTCCAAAGATTAGTATTCACATGATTTAAATGACACTTAAACCGATAGACCCAAGAATCAAAGTCCTCGTTTTTCACAATCTTAAGGGGAGGACCGGCATGATTCAAATGAGTAGAAGGAATCGGTCCACCATAAACAAGTGGAGGTTCCACATGGGCAAAGATGACGGTGCCATTCTTACCAGTAGAAGGAGCCTTTTCACTAGTAGCTTCCCCCTTGTCGGAGTTAGCATCCGTCACCTTGTTAGTGGGATCACCCACTTTCAACGGTGCGGTAGATAGTTTGAGCCCTTCAATGAATTTATTAAACATGCTTTCAACCTCGGTCGTCATGGAGGTTTTCAATGTGTCCAAAGCCACATTGAATTCCTCACGAGAGACCGAGGTTCCCCCATCGCCCGTAGACGAGACCGGATTCGCACCGGAGTGCTCCTCCACACCGTCTACGGTGTCAACCATACTCTTCGGACGGCAAAGTCCTTAATAAAGAGACGAGGCTCTGATACCAATTGAAAGGATCGATATAGTTGACTAGAGGAGGGGTGAATAGGCAACTAACAATTTTTTTCTTTTCTTTACCAAATTAAACTTTGCAACAAGATAGGTTGTCTAGATATGCAACTAGTTGAACAACCTATATGATGCAACAACAACAAGCACATAAGCAAGCACGTGATATAACACAAATAAGCTTGCACGAGTAAAGGCACGAGATAACCAAGAGTGGACCGGTGAAGACGAGGATGTGTTACCGAAGTTCCTTCCTTTTGAGGGGAAGTACGTCTCCGTTGGAGCGGTGTGGAAGCACAATGCTCCCCAAGAAGCCACTAGGGCCACCGTATTCTCCTCACGCCCTCACACAATGCGAGATGCCGTGATTCCACTATTGGTGCCCTTGAAGGCAGCAACCGGACCTTTACAAACAAGGTTGAGGCTCTCTCCACAACTTAATTGGAGGCTCCCAACGAAACCTCGGAGCGTCACCACAATGGAATGTGGCTCCGAAGTGACCTCTTCCGTCTAGTGCGCCCAAGCACCCAAGAGTAACAAAATCCACACAAGAAAGCATGGGGGAATCAAATATCCTTTGGTGGAAGTGTAGATCTAGGTCTCCTCCTTCAATCCCTAGCAAATCAACAAGTGTGGGTGGCTAGGGAGAGAGATCGGGCAAGAAAGCTTTAATGGCAGTAATGGAGGAGAGAGAGAGGCAAGAGAGGGTGGGAGGTAGGAGAAGCACCTCCTTAAATAGGCCCCCCAAGATCCAACCGTTATGTGCAGAAAAGCATGGAACCGGTACTTCCGCACTTAGACACCGGTACAACCGGTGAATGCGGGGAACCCTTTCTAGGGCACCAGGGCGGTACTTCCGGTGGCACACCCGGTAGTACTGGTTTATCGAAATAAACCGGAACTACCGCTCCAGTACCGCTCAACTACCGCATACATTCAGAAGGTTTACACCTTAGGCCGGTAGTTGGAGCGGTAGTAGGGCCGGAACTACCGCTGGGCAAGCAGCTCCTGGATGATGGAGTCCGAGGCGGTACAACCGCCCTGGACACCGGTGGTACCGGTTTATCGAGACAAACCGGAACTTCCGTTCCACCACCGGTCTACCACCGTACCCGGTACAGAAGGGAGTCACCCCTGAGCGGTACTTGGAGCGGTGGTCAGACCGGAACTACCGCCCAGCGGTACAACCGCTCGATGGAGCGGTACTACCGCCATGGGCAAGACTGCACATGACAGAAGGCAATGGGGAACCTCTCTCTCCTCGAAATGGAAGGTATATGGTGGGTGCAAAGAATGTGTACGTGAAGTGATTCACTCAATACCTTCCAATGCGGATTCCCTCTTAATAGTACGGATATCCTACAACCAAAGGAATAAAAACGTCGAAAACTCCGTCTTCGATCTTTTCCGCCTAGAGGGAAGACCAAACCGTCTTGCGCCACACCATGTGAACCTGAGAAAACTATGGCGCACGATTAGTCCATGTGTGTTGTCATCATCACCAAAACCCTAAGGCAAAGGATGCCCTTACAAACGGGCCCGGCCCATCTCCCCCTTTGGTTATATTCGAACCTGGGACCTTCAACATCGAGGAAAGATGCAATTACCACTGCGCCAGCTCCCCCACTGTAATCTTTTACATCTTTTTCCTCCCTTTCTCCTGCCATCTTTCCTTTTTTTCCTTTTTCCCAAGTTTATTTTTTAAATTCGAGAATTTATCTTTTTCTTCATGTTTTTTCTGCAACATTAATGAACAATTTTGTTCAAATTCAATGATCTTTTTCCATTTTTGATGAACTTTTTTCAAAGTCGATGAACTTTTTTTCGAATTTGATGAACTTTTTTCAAATTCGATGAACATTTTTCAAAGTCGATGAACTTTTTTTAGAATTTGATGAACTTTTTTCAAATCCGATGAACTTTTTTTAGAATTTGATGAACTTTTTTCAAATTGGATGAACTTTTTTCAAATTTGGTGAACTTTTTTTCAATTCTGGTGAACTTTTTTTCAATTCGATGAAATTTTTTCAAAACCGATGAACTTTTTTCAAATTTGATGATTTTTTTTAAATTCAATGAACTTTTTTCAAAATCGACGAACTATATTTCTAAAGACTGTAGTAGACCGGTTGGGTTTTTCTAAGAAAATCAGTACCTAATGTAGCAGTTTTTGGCGAGAGAGAAAAATGATCGAGCTGGGACCAGCGATCGAGCGGGAGCCAACGAAGGGAAGCGAAGAGGGAGCGATGGTTTAATGGGCCGGCCCAGAAGGAGGCGCGCGTGGGCACCACGATCGCTTGCTGGCGCTGAAGGCGCTGACGAGGAGCACTCAGTTCACAACTAGCATTCGCCGATGCACCACAAAAAATGCAAAATTGAAATTAAAAAGTCACAGGAAAGATGCTAGCCTGCCTAGCGAAAAGGGCCCGTACTGAAAAAGGCCCACACACCTCCCCCATCCCACCACGCAGACCCCTTGGCTCGCGAACAAAAAAGAGCCCAAGGGAGCAACTAGTTAATGAGCGCTTCTTCGGGAGCCTCGCAACGATCAGCGTCACTTGGCGCGCTCTCAGCCATTCGCTACGTGTCGCGCTCTCAGCCATTCGCTACGTGTCGCGCTCTGGATCCTCTCTTCGGATTTTATTTTCGCACGTGTTTTCGGGTTTTTTCGACGTTTTTGTTTTCCTCCGGTCTTCCTTAGCTTTTCGATCAAAAAAAATTCGAAAAAAAAAATCCGCGAAAAAATGCGTTTTCTTTTTTTCCGCGAAAGTCACGGTTTTTCTTCCGCGAAAGGCACGGTTGTGCTTTAGCGAGAGTCACGGCCGTGCCTTTCGGAAACGGAAAAAAACGTGTTTTCTGTTTTTTTTTCACGAGAGTCACGGTTTTGCTTTCGCGAGAGGCACGGCCGTGCCTCTCGGAAAAGGAAAAACAAAACGCGTTTCCTGTTTATTATTCTTTCGCGAGAGTCACGGTTTTGCTTCCGTGAGAGGCACGGTTGTGCTTTCGCAAGAGTCACGGCCGTGCCTCTCGGAAAGGAAAAACAAAACATGTTTTCTGTTTTTTTTTGCGAGAGTCACGGTTTTGCTTTCGCGAGAGGCACGGTTGTGCTTCCGCGAGAGTCACGGCCGTGCCTCTGGGAAACGGAAAAAAAACGTGTTTCTGTTTTTATTCCTTCCACGAGAGTCACGGTTTTGCTTCCACGAGAGGCACGGTTGTGATTTCACGAGAGGCACGGGCGTGCCTCTTTCGAAAAGGAAAAAAACCGTCCTTCCGGTTCAGTTTTTTCATCCGATTTTTTTCATGAATTTTTTTTTGTCAAAACCTATCAACATGGGATCTAGTTTTGAAGATCTCGACGCGAGGAATCCAATGGTGAAAACGGTTCGAGATTTGGACGCACGGTTTAAGAGATAAAACGTTTTGAATAAATGGATCTATGAAAAAAGGAAAAACTCCTAGGTTGCGACAAGTGGCGCGCTGCATGTGTGCCACTTATCACAACCTGGGAAGGTGAAGTGTTCTTTGCAACGAGTACTTCTTAATTAGCGATTTCGTCCAAACAACCAAAATAATAATAATAAAAAGAATCAGGCTGGACGTGCTCCTTACGAGGCCAAAACGAGACAAACCGACTACCATCGCGAATCTTGAAGAACCAATAACGATCACACTGAGAAAAAAAATGATCACACCGAGATTTATTTATTTATTTGGAAAAAAAACTTTTAATTTATTCATCGTCAATCATGGCAGTTTAACGAACAACAAAAATAATAAAAATTACATCTAGACTCATAGACCACCTAGCGTCGACTACAAGGACTGAAGCGAGTCGAAGGCTCACCGCCGTCATCGCCCCTCCATCGCCGGAGTCTGGCACAACTTCTTGTAGTAGACAGTCGAGAAGTCGTCGTGTTAAGGCCCCATAGGACCAGCGCACCAGAACATCAACCACCGCCGATGAAGAATAACGTAGATCGGAAGGGTCCAACCCAAAGACACACGATCGTAGACGAACAACGACGAGATCCAAGCAAATCCACGAAAGATAGATCCGCCGGAGACACACCTCCACACGCCCCCACCAACGATGCTAGACGCACCGCTGGAATGGCGGCTAGGCGGGGAGACTTTTATTCCATCTTCAGGGAGCCGCCGCCGTCTCGACTTTCTAAGCATAACACAAACCCTAACAAAACGGAAAGAAAGGATAAAAATCGAAGCCCTTTCGCCGGCCCTTGTCAGGATCCACCACGCCCCCATGGCCCTAAGGCCCTCACACTGAGATTTAGTAGGGCCGTTGAAAAAATTATTCGTGGAGTAAGTCCTAATTACGTAGTATGAGAAATAGAAGATGGATGGAGGAGAGACACATTGACATGTGGTGGAGGGAGATACGACCACTGAGATGTGGGCCCCACACATCAGATGTATATTGGGCATCCGTTGCAACACCTTCACTGATAATCCAAACAATGTTAGTCGGACAGTAACACCGTATTAGAAATTAATTATTGAGCATATGTTGGAGATGCTCTAAGACCCATGTTAATCCATCCCAATGGAATATTATCTATGTGAGGACTGACGTGATCAAACAATTTGGTGTTTGATGTCACAAATCTTTCAGAACAAGACCAGATTAGATGCGAACTCCCCAACTACAAAATTTTGGCCCGTCCTCATCCAAAAAATTACCTAAGATGATAAGTCGAGACCAGAAAGGGAAGGAGACTTTACATTAGTACTCCTTAAAATGTTTTGGATATTTTAATTTAAACTACATACGAATTGAAATGAGTGAACAAACACACTAAAATGTGTCCTCATAAAAAACACTAAGGCTGCGTTTGGCACCACAGTATTTTTGAAGTTTTCAAAAAAAAAAAGATATTTTTAGAAACCACGGTTAAAATACTTTGATGCGTTTGGCGTCAACAAATACTCCAGTTTACAGAACCATGGTATCTCTAAAACCATGGTTTTTTCACGGTATTGACCTCTTTTTTTAAAACAGAGAAATGATCGCTCTCGTCGGTCTTTCAACTTCATCTTTCGGCCGTCAACTAGTGTGATTATACTTCATTTCTCTGTAGCTATGAATAAACAATTAAAGCTCGACACATGGGAAGGAAGGTACGCGCCCTTGTACGCCTACTTTGTCGTTGATCTCGTCAATTGCTCTACATAGCGTTGCATGCATACATCAGCCGTGAGCACAAGCTGGTCAGATCGTGTAGCTGAGTTTGGTTCAGCTCGATATCTTCAGGGTTGTCCATGCAACCTAACAACAGGTGACAATTGGAGAAAACAAAACAAAAACGATTTGGCAAACGCCTCAATGGTTTTGCCAAAGCCACGAAAAACTGCGGTTTTTAGATACTGAAATATTCAACGTCCACGCGTTGGAATACCGAGATTTTGTAATACTACAGTTTTAGATAAACTGTGCTGCCAAACTAGGCCTTATATTTATATACATCTGATCTAGAAAAAAAAGTTAGAACATCTTATATTTGTGAAGGGAGTACCATTTTCAACTTAGTTCATGGCTGCATATTCATTAAAAATGCACGTCTCCAAGTGCAAACAAATGTGGTGACTGCCATGCGTAGATGCCATGAATCCAACCCACCGAGAACAATTTTCTTCTCCGATAACAAGTTCACCCTCGGAAGTAGGAACTCGCCGAGCACAAGACAAGTTCATTTTCCACACAATATGCTAGGCACGTCACCACATGAGTTTCTGATATCTAAGCAGTAGTTATTCTATGCACCACAAGTGCACAACACAAATCATCCTTAACTGAACCTGAGACACGAAGCTAGATCGTACTTTTAACTCTAACAGCGATCGATGCTCCGGCGCCCGGCGGCGACGTCCCCAACGCAAGAGGCGCCGCCACCAGCCCGACACGCCGGCCGCTAGTAGGGGCTCTCGCCCTTGACGTTGCCGTGCGGGTTGTAGAGGCAGAGCGTGAGCGTGGCGCCGGAGGCGCAGCTGGCCTGCGCGCAGCCGACCTCGGCGGTGCGGCGCCACACCACCTGCGTGTAGGTGCCGCACTGCTGGCCGGCGGCGCAGGTGTTGTTGGCGTGGGTGTAGTACTTGCCCTGCGCCACCCAGGAGGCCACCACCTCGGCCGGGCGCGCGCGGTAGCTCGCCCACCCCTGGTTCGCGCCGTAGGGGCTGGCGCCCATGTCCGCGAACGCGCAGTTCTTCTGCTTCTGCTGCTGGGACGAGGTCCACGCCGCCGCCGCCGTCAGGTCGGCGCTCCACCGCAGCGCAGCCACCCCGACCGCCGCGCGCGCCTTGTTGTGCGGCGCCAGGAACTCGTCCGCCGTCGCCGTCGCGTTGGCCGCCGCCGCCAGCGCCTTGCTGACCCTGGCCGGCAGCGCGAGGCCGCCGTGGGCCGGCGCGGCGCACAGCGCGAGGAGGACGAGGAGGCACGCCGCGTGGTGGCGGCGCTGGGGAGCCATGAGATCTGGGGTGGGTGAGCCCAGTAATGGCGAGCAGTGAGCAGTGAAGTGAGGACTGAGAGTCCGTGAATGGGTGAGTGGAGTGTGCGCGGGAGGGATTGTCAGCTAGCGAGTTAAGAAGCTCAGCGGGAACCGGCAGCGGCGAGCGATGGCTACGCGGCAGTCGCTGGTTCGCTGGCGCCGTGGCGATGGCTCACTTGTACTCGTTGATGTTGGGGCCTCGACGCGACGCCACAGCTCGTGTACGGGTGAATGGCGTGCGCCGCTCCGGCTCGATCCCGCGCGCGGCTCGCAAGTGGAGGGAGGAGCGCGGAACCTGGCGAGATCCGGGGGGTTGTTGGGTCCGTCACCTGTGGGTGCGTGTCAGTGCCCCGCCCGGCATCGGCATCTGATGCGGTTTTTCTCGTGTCGAGATCCAGATCAGCACGGCGTCCCCGGACTTGGACGGACGCAACCGGGCCGGTGCCGAGCGCGTGAGGGGTGCGGCGGTCGGCTGCGTGACCTGAGCGGAGCTGTTGGAGCCAGCCATGGGGATTGTGCACGTCGGGCAAACAGATTGTGAGGCGTGGATAGATCCAAGACCAAGTTGATGGGATGGGACTTCGGGGCGAAAATACGAAATGATTCTGATCGAGGACGATTCGGCGGGCAGTGTGAAGATGCGTGCAGAAAATAGCGAGATTATTCGATTAGGCAACTTGCTAGACGTGCTGTTGCCTACGAGGTTCAGATCGGTGCTTCTACGGCCTAAAACGGTGTACTCAGCAATGGTGTTACCTTTCTTCAGAGTTCAGAACCAGAGCCCAATTATTGGGTTTGGTACTCTCCCCCTTGGATCGCATGATTTGGTAGAACTGGATGCCGTCCAAGGTTAAGTTTTTTGCTTAGTTGGTCATATGATTTGAACCGTTGATAGATTTGCCAAGTGTGGATGAGTAAGTTTGCAAAAGGAAACAAGAATGCAGGACACACCTCTTCTTCATGTGTGGATACACGGTTACGCTCTGGAACATGGTAATTTAAAAACTTGGTCTTGAGCATGTGGATACATCTTCTTGGCATTTGGAGGGCTTCGTCAAAGATTAATCGCGGTGCGGGTGCAGCCGGCTGCCTCAGCTGAGCTGTTGGAGCCACCGATGGGGATTGTGCGCGCCGGAAAAAAGGATAATCCCGAAATGGTATAGAGAGATCCAAGGCCAAGTTGATGGTTGGTTCAGAAACCAGGCCTAGACCCCGACCCACGCATGAATTACAAGGCATTTAGATTGGAAGAACAAAATGGGACCGTAAAATTATCAAAAGAGATTTGAAACGAACACTAGTTCCACACAATACATGTTTTCAATAATCAATGGTGAAAGAGCCTGGTGTCTTCATGTTTGATTTTGGTAATTGATGATAATCCCTATGAACTAGAGAAAAGTTCACATTTCAACCCCGAACTAACCAGTCTGTTTGATTTACAGCCCTCATCTTTGAAACCGGACACATTACACCCTCAACTTACGACGAAGTTCAAATGACAATCCTGGTCTATGTTTTTGGTTTAGTCAACCGGTTTTGACCGAAGTCAAAACTTACTCCGCGTTCACTGAGTAGCCAACTCACGCATGCTGCAGCATCCCTGAACTTACACCTCTCTCCCTCCATTCAGTCCCGACCGCAGTCTCCACCGCCGTCGCCGGGACGCTCCGACCTCCAACCAGCTCCGGCCCCAGCAGCCCCGCTGACACCGGCTACCGGAGACCGGTGGCTCCGCCACAACAACCCCACGCGCGGCGCCTGCATCGGCGTCCTCCGGTGCTCGCGCTGGACGAGCTCTCACCTGGGCCGAGATACGGCGCCCGCTTGCGCACATTCCCCTGTGTCGAGCGGCACCAGCTGCGTGGCGGCGGCCCATGCCGCCTCAAAGTCAGCTCGTGAGCAGCCGCAAAGACCGTGGGCAGTCCCCCCGGCTCCAACGAAACAACAATGGGGTACATACATGCATGCGTGCAGTGTGTGCCGCTGGGTGCTATGCTTGCTTCTTGGAAGTTGGACTTGGAACCATCCGTGCTGCGTGTGTCCATACGTGATCTGCTTGCTGTGTGTGGCTGTGTGCTCGGAGCGTGCGTGCGGCATTATGTGTGTGCTCGATCGAAAAGGGTCTGGCTTGGCCGTCTCTCCACACAACCGCCGCCACCGCAGCCGGCCACGACGGCGCTGGAGGAAGGGAAGCACCATGAAGGCCGAAGGCGATCGGCAGGGACGTGAGGCGTCCCGTCTGCTAGAGGAAGAGGAACAGCGTGCGTGCATCCTGCTTCCTGCTCGCTCCGGCAGCCGCCCTGGTCAACCATGTCCTCGTCCCGAGTTCCCCCTGCATCGCAGACCATGCTGACGTGGTCTAGCTGAGCGGCTGGTCTTTCCCACCTTTTCCAGAGTTTCGCCGTGCCCTGTGGGTCTCCCTGGCCTAGCGCCGCCGGCCTGCTCCGCCGTGAGTCCTCGCCGGCGCAGCTCCCGCAACCCTAGCATCCCGTGCTTGCTTCCTCGGACGCGCCCCCTCTAGCATGCTCTCCCACGGCCTACTCCTGCAGCTCTCTCGAGGCTGGGTCGGCTCTGGTGGTGTGGAGCGGCTCGGGGCTAGAGATGGCTCGCGGGTAAAACGTGTGGGGGCGGTGTGGCGGCGGCGCCGGTCTCCAGTGGCCGGCGGCGGAGGTGGTGGTGGCGACGGCGGTGGAGACAGAGGAGGGAGTAGGTTTAGTTGCTGCATGCGTGACTTGGCTGCTGAGTCAGCGCCGAGAAGCTTGACTTTGGTCAAAACCGGTTGACCAGACCAAAAACAAGACCAGGGTTGTCTTTTGAACTTTGTTGTAAGTTAAGGGTGCAATATGCCCGGTTTTAAAGATGAGGCTTGTAAATCAGACCAAGTGATTAGTTCAGGGTTGAAAAGTGGACTTTTCTCGATGGACTAATGGTTGCCTTGACCTTGAGTTACATTTGAAGGGTTTGTCCATAATGATTTGCTTGAAGATCATTCGTTGGTTTCAAGTCTATAAGTATAAGATTATGTGTTGACCAAGGTGGTATTCAAAAATTTATCTAAAGATTGGTCATGTGAGAATTGAGCTTATTGCAAGCATGTCTTGAAGAAGAAGTTTGTGTGAACATTCATGTTTACCTTCAAGACATCATCTTTATGAAGAGAGAAGATAACACACAACGCATAGAAGATCTACCGTGTGAGATCATGTTATCCCATGTTATGAAGAGCATTGTCCATTACGCTTTGTGTACTAACCAATGATTCATGTGAGTTTTCCTTGTGGGATTAGGCATGTTTCCATGGGCGTGCATCAAAAGAAATATATCATATAACCCATGGAGGATGACATCAAGTGGTGACCGTCATCAAGATTGTGGTGTGCAAGTTTAAGTGGAGCATCACGGAGAGATCATGCTTGAAGTTTGCCGTCCATTGTGGTGACAATGAACTTGTGAAGATGTGCCGAAGGGTGGCTCACCCATAGTAGAGTATGGGGAGCAATCCACTAGTCTTCATCGAGAAAACGCAATCAAGAAGGTTGGTCCAACTTGAGGAAGTCAAGATCGTCATCATCTAGCTCAAGTAGACAATGTGCAAGTCAAAGGTTTGTCCTTGATAGGTTTTCTATTTTACCGGTCTCATGGTATTAGTTGGGAAACCGGCTTATAGGATTGATAGTCGTACTATCAAGGGGGGCTCTCGAGTGAGTAGCTTTATCGTATAGTTCGTAGAGAGCTCAAACCATTGCATCCTTGGCATCATCTTTCTTGATTCTCATTTGGCTTTTCTCTATGTGAGTTTTTGATCTTGTGGTCATCTCCATGACAAGCTCAACGAAAACAGAGTTCGCATGCACCATCTCTTATGTTTTTGATGTTGGAGTCTATGTCGGTTCTTCACTGATGGAGGTTTCACACCTCTATATCATATGCATATTCCCCTTGCCTCTTCTGAAGATTTCCAATCGTGATTTGACAACTCTTGTTGTTAGCTTTCCATCAAACTGAAGTTTGTCGAAATCAGAGTTTTTTTGCAGAAGTTTTTGCAATTTTGATCTTCCTTGCATCCATCTGTTTTACTTGGGATGTTTTGCTACTTCCTAGCGGTAGTACCGCTTAGGCGGTACTTCCGCTAACCAGTGTCGTTTTCACTTCCACTTATTTTTATGCTTTTGCTGCCCAATCTACTTGAGCGGTAGTACTGCTCCGGCAGAACTACTGCTCTTGTATTTCTGTCTCATTGGGTTGCGTTGACCATGCTAAGCGGTAGTACCGCTCCCCCAAGCAGTAGTACCGCTTGTGCACGACCAGGGCATAACGGTTGGATTCGGGGGGGGCTATTTAAGGGGGTCTTCTTCCCCAATGATTCTTATCCTTTGAGCTCATGTTTGTCCCTCATTGTTGAATTTCTTCGAGCTTGCTATCTCTGAGTCCCTCCAATGAATCTTGCTAGTTCTTGAGGGAAAACAGAGAGGAGATCTAGATCTACATTTTCACCAATCACTTTCTCCTCTGCGAGGGGAACCCCTTGGATTTAGATCTTGAAGTTCTTTGTATTCTCTTCTTCACTCTTCCTCTCTTATTCCTCCCTAACATTAATTGCTCTGGTGGGATTTGAGAGCGCAGGACTTGGGCACTCCGTGTGCCCTTGCCATTGCATTTGGTGCATAAGTTTGAGTTTTCCACGGTGATACGTGAAAGTGAAAAGTTGAGAGGCTTCTTACTCTTGGGTGTTTGGGCACCCTAGAGCTTGTTCCTCTTGGGTGCTTTTGTGCCCTAGACGATTGGTGTTGTCGAAGCTCAATCATTGTGGTGTAAAGCTTCGGGAGACTCCAATTAAGTTGTGGATAGTGCCTCGAGCAATTTGTACGGGTTCGGTGACCGCCCCCAAGGGTTGCTATTTGTACGGGTTCGGTGACCGCCCTCAGGGATCCCTTAGTGGAATCACTACATCTTGCATTGTGCGAGGGCATGAGGAGATTACGGTGGCCCTAGTGGCATTTTTGGGAGCATTGTGCCTTCACACCGCTCTAAACAGAGATTAGCATCCGCAAGTGTGAACTTCGCGATACATCACCGTCTCCGCATATGCCTCGGTTATCTCTTACCCGAACTCTTTACTTATGCACTTTCATTTGTGATAGCCATATTGTTTTATATTATATATCTTCCTATCACTTAGTTGTTTATCTTGCTTAGCATAACTTGTTGGTGCACATAGATGAGCCTAGTTGTTTTAGGTTTTGTGCTTCACAAATTAACCGCTAGTTTTATTTTGCAGTTGTTCAAGCCCAAACCGTATTTTAAAATGCCTATTCACACCCCCCCCTTCCTTTTAGGCGACATCCACGATCTTTCAAATGGCCATAGCAAAAGAAAAGTCGCCGGATAAGCAACCTGATGTTAAGCAATCATCCATAGCCCAAACGCATCCAGACATCAAACACTCCAGCAACGAGTGTCTCCATGAATCAACCATGCCACAAATACTGTAGTTTGGCGTATCCGCCATATTCAGGTGGGCAAGTACATCATATTTAGGCAGTGAGTGTTGACCTAATCGCCACAAGAAATATCGTACTTTTGCTGGGACTTGAGTGTGCCAAAGTGAAACCCAATCCTTCTGTAGCCAATCAGTGCTAGAAGAACCCGAGGTCTCTTCTAGCCAGCCTCCTCTGTTGTCAAATTTTGTATGGACTAACACCTTGTAGGCAGACCTGACACTAAAGAGCCCGTTCTTTTCTTTACTCCATGACCAGAAAGCAGTTACTCTACGTGTGCAAAGCGGGACGGAGAGGATGGCCTCGGCATCCATGGGTATGAACAATTGTCGCACCAAATCAACCTTCCAAGGAGCCGTTGTCTCATCTATAACCTCTCGAACAAATACTCGCATATCCGATGGAGAAACAATGATAAGTTTCATAGAGCACTCCCAGGGAAGCCAGATATGTCTCCAAATCTCGGTTGATGCTCCATCTCACATCCCGTCCCTCTACTGATCTCCAAATTGTGAGGTGTGGCTTCCCAGGGAAGCATCCAGAATGCCCGTGTGTGGATAGTAGACACTCTTGAGAATACGAGCGCTCGAGAGTTAGGCTCCATTAGTGACCTCCATGCTTGTCTGGCCAACAATGCAAGATTGAATAATTCAAGATCACGAAAGCCTAGATCACCCATGAATTTTGGTCGAGTAATCGCTTCCCAAGACACCCAAGCAACCTTTCTCTCACCATTCTTGTTGCCCCACCAAAGCTTGCAGATTATAGAATTTATACGCTCATATAGACCTCTTTGGAGTTTAAAACAAGCCATTGAATAAACTGGTTAGGACCTCCTTCCCTCCACAAGATAACATACGAACATTAAATTCAAAAAAATAACGAGATTTTTTAAAAAAAACTGAGTTTTGGGGATATCAAAGCTGGGTTCCCGATCTACTCCCGTGTGAAATTTTGTGAAAAAATACTAGGAAACATATTCGTGACAAAAAAGACAAAAAATTCCTATGTATGAAAAAAACTGTTTGGATGGATTATTATTGGGACTTTTTTATGAAGTTTCGCACGGGAGTAGATCGAGAACTCAGGTCTGATACCCCAAATTTCAGATTTGTTTTTTTGTTGTAATTTTGCATATAATATTCGTATAGGGGTGTGGAGCACTCCGGAGCTCCCGTGTATTTTCCCTTTTCACTCCTTCCCTCCACAAGATAACGTCTTTTCATGCTGCTACGGCCTAAAATGGTATCTGCTCAGCAACGGCATAAGCTTTCTTCAGAGTTCAGAACCACGCCCAGAGCCCCGCCCATGCGTGAACTACAAGGCATTTTACATCGGAAGAGCAGAATGGGACCGTGAAATTACCAAAAGAGATCTGAAACGAATACTAGCTCCACACAATACACATTCTGCAAGAGACGAACATGCAAATAACATTAAAACCAGCCTGCCGAGGTTGGATGCACAATCAGGACAGAAGGAAACGTACACAAGCAAGCCAACAGCAGACGATGACAACAAGCCAGCCAACAGGCCACGATCACACGGAACAACATGCAAACAGTATATCACTGGCGACAGCCTCACCCTGCAAGTATGTCACGGGCCCAGAATCTGAATTCGACAAGAATAATCAAGAGTACTCATTACATCTAATGGATAGCTCGAACATTATCAGTAACATTCTATGATCGAGAGCACTAGGCACAAACTAAGCTCAACACCAACCAAGTAGCCTTCTTCTGAAGGCTACCAACTAAGGGCTAAGGGACCAGTCACTCCATCTTCACCGCTACAGAACCCTGAGCTTCTGGAGGAGGCGGCGGAGAATACTGAAGCCAGTCTTTGGAGCAGAAAAGTGCCTCCACGATTTCAGGGCGCAGCGAGCTTCTATAGTCATCAAGCATCCGGCTTCCTGTTGTTGCCGCTGCAAATATGGAGCAGCCGCTGCTCACCATGGACATGGGGATGGCCAGGATATCACGGGCCATCTTCGCCAGTGTTGGAAACTTCAGGGTGTTGAGCTTCCACCAGTCCACGATTTCAAAGTCTTGGATGCGAGGCGTCAGGGCTTCTTCCAGGTACTGCTCCAGCTCAGACTTGGAGGGCTGGCTTATTGCTATCTCTGAAAGATACATGTCAAAGTCAAGGAGTCCATCCCCAGTAGAAGGTGGAGTTACTGCGTTGTTATTCGCATTGGCAGGCCCATTTTTATTAACTTCCCCTGGTGCGGCATAGGCTGGCGTCAGGGGCAGGGGCTGTGCAACATAATCCTTGTAAAGGTCATGAAGAGCATCATCCACCACCTTAACATACTTTGCTGCCTCCACACCATAGATTTTAGAATAACTGAATTCTACAAGTTTCATCTTGAAACGAGGGTCCATGACAACACCAATGGCTAGAACAAGGTTGCAATCCTTCCAGTACTTGTCAAACCTCTCATGCATTTCTTTGGCGATGCTACTGAAAACTGGATCTTCATGGGTTATGGCATTTGACAGTTCCAGCTGAAGTTTCCACGCCTCATGGAAAAATAAGTTGGAAGTTGGATTTGCCGCAGCCATGATGCTATGTGCAGAATCATACAGTAATTTCAAATAGTTGCAGGCAGCTTCCAACTTTTTCCAGTCTTCTGCAGAAGGTGACTCATTGTAGTTGTCATCACATGTCTCCAATGTGGTGAATGCCTGCCTATAATCCAAGGCAGCAAGCAGCATAAGGTAAGTGGTATTCCACTGTGTTGTAACATCAAGGCACAGGGTCTTAGTGCTGGGAATCTCCAGCTGCAGAGCAATCTCAGCAAACTTCTGCTCACGGGCAGAAGAAGCTTTTATGAACTTTATACTTTCACGGATACTGTAGATCACACCATGGATTGAAGCAATGACATCATGTGCAACTGCATTGAGGATATTGGCATAGCACCTCACAACAAACAGCTGGCCCTTAAGCATCAGGTTGTTCTTATTGGAGAGATGATCTCTCAGGTTTGCACTGTAGATATCATGTGATGAGCAATCATTATCCAATGTGACGGTGAATAGCTTGTCCTTCATGTTCCAGTCGGTAAGGCTTGAGCTAATAGCTTCACCAAGTGCATTCTCCGAATGAGGAGAAGACACCATCATGAAGTTAAGCATTCTTCGATGCACTTTCCAATCCGTGTCAATGAACTGCCCAGCAATAGAAACATAGCCAAGAGTCTGACTAGTTGTCCACAATCCTATGGTGAGGCTAATCCTTCCAGGCATAGTGTTCAATGCTTGCATTAGGTTGTTTTTCTCTTTCTGGTAAACGCCATACACCTCTGCCTCCATTGTTTCAACATCCGCAACCCTGAAACGAGGCTGCAGGCTCTCAGTAAAAGCAGTGAAGGCTGGCTGTTGAACAACATGAAGTGGGTAGTCATGCAAAATGATAAGCTTCGCCAGATGTGAGCTGCTACGGTCTTGATCAAATGTAGCATTTGCAAAGCCAGTATATCTGTAACGCCTCTTAGAAGGACGTTCTACGGTACCCTCACCATCGTTGTCAGTCACTCCTCCAATTGAACTCATTGCCAGCTTCCTCTCTTGGCTTTTTATCATAGGGCAAGAGCCAAGCGTGATGTGCCTCTTGAGATGGCTAGTACCTGCTATCTTTGTGCCAGAACTGTATGCAAAGGTTGCCTTGCATAGGTTGCAGCATGCACGTTGGCATCCCCTCTCCCCAGGAACAGGTTCAATAGTAAAGTGCTCCCATACTAATGACTTCTTTCTCCGGCGTCTTGATATGGTTGGTGGGGTCACCTCAGCGCTGACCAATTCGTGACCATGGGCCATCTCATCACCATTGACCATGTCATTCACTTGAACCATTTCATGACCATGGATCATGTCACTAACTTGAATCATCTCATTACCATGGATCATCTCATCATCATGGACCATCCCACTCCCTTCCACCATCTCGTCACCATGAACCATCTCATTCCCTTGAACCATATCATGCTCATGGATCATCTCGCCACTGTGAACCATTTCATTGCCATGGATCATCTCATCACCAACAACCATTTCACTTTCATGCACCATAGCATTTTCATTGCCATTTGGTTCGCCCATCCTATGAAAGATTATCTGATGGAACCCAAAAGCCTGTCAATTTGGAACAATTGATCAAATAAAATCATGTCAGATCAAATGTAGTTAAAACAGAACACTTGGAAAGTTGGAATAAGGCTGAGAAATCTTGCATAATTTCACTTTGATAATGTACATTATCCAGAAGAAATCTAAAAATCACTACTGCAAATTTATATGTTTGAGATTTCAAGTAGAGCAGATTTTCTGGAAGCTGGCAAGTTTGCCAATGTAAGGAACTGTGATCTCTTGAAAAGTAAAATGTCCAACAGTAAATAATTGAAGTATATTGTCCACATCGGGATAGATGCTCGCAATATTATACACATGTATCAAATATAACATGATGAAAGAAATCAATAGAAGAGTGGAGCTGTAGAAAGCCAGGAAAATAATGGAAGTAGGCCATTCAATTCGCTAAACAATCATAACAGAAAACAAGATTAAAGTTATAGGACAAGGCCCTGATTGGGAAATTCAGAGACATCAGCACATACGTTGTAAAAAATAAACACCACCCTAAGTGGCTTCTTATATACAAACGCGAATACATGCTATTCCTGGGAACAAGCTAAAAAGGCCATAGCCATAGCCAGAACTGTTGAGTATAAGTAGGTGCAGCACCAAAGGGGTGATATATAGCAACCTAGTGGATAGAACCTAGGTAGGCTCGTGTAAACAACCAAAACATCAAAGCATTGGCTATGCAAATGATAATCAAGAATGTTCTGTTCACAGAACTATCACATCTCCAGGGATATAATTACGGCTTCTAGGGGTCGATAAAATTACAGAATATATTTACTGCTATAAACATGTTAATTAGTGAGTGCGGTCACTTCACCTGCTCCTCTACCCCTGATGTGAACAACCGAACATTATCATCTGTTGCAAATGGCTGCGGCAGTCATGTTTGCAGCCAGACAAGGCCTAAACTCGGCCACATCTCCCATAACTAAACCAGCCCCTACGCAAAATATGACTGAGTAGCAGCTGCTTCCTACGGCAACGAGAATGAATCATCCTCCCAAACAAAAGAACAAAGGCACTACTCATAATTTGGACACGCGAAACTCCCCGCCGTTCGCTCATATTTGGACCGGCGAAACCCCCCGCCATTAGCTCGGCACGAGACAAACTAAAGAAAAACAAAACGACGGCATAGCCCGCATGCGGCCATTTCAGCACCCGCGGAAACCATCTGAATCTAAACCTCCATACGAACACACGCAGCCAATTCTCGAACGAAGCGCATGCTGCTCCACAGCAGATTCACACGGCCGAGCGCACGGCCAGAAAAGCGAACGGAACCAGATCTAGACATGCAATCGAATCCAGTCCGCGAGGCCGCGAGCGGCGCGGGCATGGATGGATGGGGAGGAGGCCTGCCTGGAGAGGCGCGGAGGAGGGAGGAGGAGGAGGAGGCTGTTTAGAGTTTGGGGGGCTTACGGAGGCGGAGGGGGGCCGGCGGGCGGAGATCCAACTCGAGGCGGGCGGTGCAGGATTGGGGCTCGGCCCAAGAAGAACGAAGGCCGAGCAAACCCTAGATCCGCCTTTTTCTTCTGCGGGCGGGCGGGCGGCCACGGGGGAGGAGAGGGACCGAGGACGGACCAGCGGGGCGAGGCGGAAAATTTCGTCGGGTCTGGGGGAAACGGAAAAGCGGGGGATGGACGGGGATTTATGGGCTCGCGGCCCACGGCCATGGGCTGCCGAGCTGGCACGGGCGTGAGGCTGCCGGCGGGCCATGGGTGGGGCTCGTCCGCGTGGACCGGCTATTTTTTGGGCAGTTTTCGGGACTCGCGGCTCACTTTCAATATTTTTATCCATGGGATGGGATGGGATTGGGGGGTGGACCGCGGACGCAGGCCAGGCAGGCTACGGCGTCCGATTTATGTAGGCCGACTTTCTCAAAAAAAAATGTGGGCGGATAAGCTTAAAGAGTTTGCGTTAGGGTATGGATCCAAAGAAGAAAAATGGCCCGGGAAGTTGAAAAGTTCACCTTTTGTTTGTGCGATCCTTCTAATTTGGAAACAAGATTCAAATCTATTACTCTCTTCGATCCATATTAATTTTAGAACTTTGTAATAAAGTTATACCAAAGGTGGGACAAATAATATGGATCGGAGAAAGTAACAAAGTTTACCGAAAGTACAAAGCACGTCAAACATAATAAAACTCTGCCTCCCGTCGGCGAAAACATACTCATGCATAGATAATAAAAGTACATAAGCATAGTTCAACCCTATATAGTTCAACTGTCATTAAGCATACTCAAGCATATTTATAATTAAGACACTACATAGCCATACATAGTTCAATCTCATCTGTCGGCATGATCGTGAAGCTTCTCCATGAACTCCGCACCGTCGGTCCACCTCATCCCCGGTGGCCTTGGGGCCATGGGGACACGGTGCATCCCGGCCTTGTTGGCGGAAGGGCTCCGTTTTTAGATGTTTCTTCAAGTTTTGTTAGGATTTGTGTCCTGCTTAGGGAGACGAGACTGCGAAGGAAAGTCTTCGTGCACGTGTCTCTAAGGACAGGGGTGCGTGGAAGCTTGCTATCCATGTGCAGAGCCATGAGTTGGTCGTGAGATCTTATGGGTTTCACCTCTAGCCTACCCCAACTTGTTTGGGACTAAAGGCTTTATTGTTGTTGTTGTTGTTAGGAGGCGAGACTGCGGTGGCTCCCTGAAGATGGAATAAAGGTCTCCTCGCCTAGCCCCCGTCCCGGTTGTGCGTCTAGTATCGTCGGTGGACGTGTGGATATTTGTCTCCGGTGGATCTGCCTTTGGTGAATTTGCTCGAATCTGGTCATCGTTCGTTTACGTTCGTGGGTCTTCAGGTTGGATCCTTCCGATCTACACTACTCTTCATCGGCGGTGGTCGTTGTTTTGGTGCATTGGTCCTATAGGGCCTTAGCATGACGACTTCCTGGTTGTCTACTACAACAAGTTTTGCCCGACACGTCTTCGGCTCGCTTCAGTGTTTGTAGTCGTTGCTAGGTGGTCCACGGATCTGGATATCATTTGTATCATTTTTGGTGCTCATTGTACTGTCATAATTGAAGATGAATAGATTGGAATGTTCACGCAAAAAAAACATAATAAAAACTACATTAAAATTTTGATATCACTGAATGACCGCTACCGCCACCAGAACAAGCCGCTGACGCATCGTTGTTGTCACTCCCCGACCAGAACCGGCTTGTCCTTCTATATGACAGCAGGAAAGTCTTCGTGCATGTGTCTCTAAGGACCAACACTTTAGAGCCACAGTCGTCATCGTTAAACCCTTAAATAGATCTCAAGCACCTGACACCGAATCTTGTCACACGATGAGAAACTCTAACCTGGCCATCCTAAGGAGACGTCACGAATCTGATGCCCTATGAGATCCGGTTTGGATAGCAAAAGATTCTCGTGCCTTTATGCTACTTGTGAGTTACGTTGGGATTTTTCCCGAAAAGGAAGGGTGAAGCAATATAGTAGCGATAAGTATTTCCCTCAGTGAGAACCAAAGTTATCGAACCAGTAGGAGAATCACTCAAAACCTAGTGAACAACACCTGCACACACACACACACTCAAAAAGTTTCGTAGAATTTGGACTCCGTTTGATACTGATTTTCTGGAAAAAAAATAAGCAGAAAACAACAACTGACACTAGGCACTAGGTTAATAGGTTAGTTCCCAAAAATAATATAAAAATACATATTAAAGCATATAAAGTATTCAGGATTGACAATATAATAGCATGAAACAATCAAAAATTATAGATACGTTGGAGACGTATCACTTTCCCCCCAAGGAGTGGCCTTAAGTTATTGAACCCGCGAGAGCACGTGCACTACAACAAAGGTTGATAAGTTCTTGCTAAAGAATGTAATTTCATTTTTTGCTAATGAATGTAATTTCATTTTTTATACCGAATCTTTAACGACATTAAGGGTGTAAACACTAATATTAAAAATATGCATGGGTATGAGGTCTTACTCTTACAACCTTATATTTCGGCTTGGGATCGATCTTAATGATATTAAATCGTGCCCTGAAAGACAACCGCTATGATGTGCTTGTGACGCGATGATTGTGAACCATGTGTCAAAAGTACGTCTTAACCGGTGCTCGACCTACAACAAGAGTTAGTTGTCTAACCAATGGCCCTTACTACCGCGCAGGGTTACCTCGGTTATTAAGAATAAACATTCAGACAAAAGCATTGGGCGTTTAATAACTACACCTGATTCATCTGAAGAAATATTATTCCGCTAGCATACTAAACCCTTCTCTCACTGTTGTTCGGCATAGTGTTCCACGGTCTCCTCGCTCCTTACCTCCTCCTAGATCAATCTACAGGATCCTGGGTACCTGCAGGGTCTTAGATTGAGGAGAAGACAAGAGACAATTTAGTTGCAACCGGACATATTATCAAATACACGAAGTAATTCCAACGATTCGCTGTGCAAATGCATCAGCTTTCAAGGCCTTGCCTCAACCCATTGCCTTATTGAATTACTCACACATGGCAACCGGATCGCAAGATGAACTCATTTAAGACGACATGGACATGAATGATCGATTGATAATATGTCTTACAATAACTGCCAGATGCGATACATCGTATGACAAACTTGGAGAGGGATTGTTGCGGTGATGATGGTGGCAGTGTCGGCTATGGAGATGACATGTGAAATGGCGGGGGATAGGGTTGGAAGATGGTCCTATTTATCCGTTTCGCTAATGGTGTTCTCCATGTTTAAAATTAAGCGTTGACCCCTTTATAGAAGTTGGTCAGGTGGACCTCTTGGAGTAGACGACACATAGTACAAGTGCATGCGCGCGTACCTGCCGTCGGCTTGCGCTCTATTGGCCTTGGTGTGTTTCCATGACTTGCCTCTTCCACCAAACTTCGTAATTCCTGTTCTGTGATGATTTCCTTCCATATTTAAGCCTTTCTCCTACAGAAACACATTAAACAAATGATTTTGTGACCTCTCATTCATTAGTCATTAGTGGCAATATCAGACTGATTTTCTCAAAAAAATTGAGATTACCCGGTTTAAACAATGGTGTGATGAGCGCAAAAATATCACTCATCAACCTCCCCAAGATTAAACCTGATCGCCCTCGAGCAACAAATAAGAACTCAACCTTAAGGAATTCAGTTGTCTAAATCGAAATAATGATAAGGTTTTGGTTCACTTACGATCAGTATGCCTAGATAGCCCTCCACTTTCTTCACCTATAAACTCAGTATAGCTGTAGGGGTGGCTTGGTTATTATGCAAGCGTTAGTGAAGCAAAGATAATTATCACAAAGTTCTTGCTAGTCTAGACAAAATAATAAAGTAGCATATATTATATTTCCTCTAGTTAACACTTGCTTGCCGGGAACACTTTGGAAGACCTTTTCTTTCTTTTGCAATGAAAACATATATTACAGGAGTGAAAGGCATGTAAAAGACAACGGAATACTAGAGTAAGTCGCTAGCTATTGGGATACACTAGGTGCATCGACTGCAATATAAAATGTTTCCTACATGCAGAACAACCAGGAACATAATAAGGGAGATGGATCATGAGATCAATACCACTAGACGTGCAGTGTCATGTGGCAAAAGAAGAGTTGGGGTAGCGCATCACGAGTTATCTCCTCCTCCTCCTCGATCTCCCTCGAATAGCAGGTCGTCGGATCCCCCATACAAGTTCACCAGAACAGTACAAGTGATCCGCGTGCAGAAGGAACGTTGTGTGGCAGTCTGCTTGGTTCGATCGCACAGTCAGCGGTGAGTGGAGGTGGCTAGTTGCAACACATGCAAATCCCTTACGACAAATGTCAAAGTGATCCACTGAACACGTGTGCCACACCTCCACTATTTATATAGGCATCTGCCGCGGGCTCAACACATGGGCCTTGGACAGATCGTAAAGCCTAGAAGTCTACTTGGTCATGATCCAAGTTCAGCTCGAATCACATCTGGCCAGTGAAATAGGATCTGGCCTCGTAGGTTCCTTCCCTTAAGAGTATGACCCCTTAGGTTCAAGTCGGCTTGACATTCTTCCAAACCCACTTTTAATATTCATAGCATTATGACCATCACCACAATCATGATCATTATAGTAAGTATCAGGCATAACAAAAGAAAAAATGCCTACAAACATAGCGTAGATAGTTTCTTGTAATTTTATTGTATTAGAAACGTAGAAAGGTGGAGACGTGTCCCTCTCTCATAATAATTGCAAGTAGGGGAAGAAAGCACATGCATATTATATCCATTAAAATCATCATGTAAACGCAACCCATCAATATAATTCTTAATAGGTGCAAACGTCTTCGATATAGTTTTTGTTGGGAGAATTTAAAAAGATAATAGGACTATCAAGTGTGGGTGCAATAGCAATAATTCCATTTTTAACATAAGGAACTATAGCAAGTCCATCTCCATAAGCATCATTAATATTGGCATCATGGTCATAAGAATAGCAATCATCACATTCATCAAGAGGGGATATTTCAATTGAATCAATGGGATCATAACATTCATCTATAGATTCCTACAAAGTATCAATATCTTATTCGATAACGGAGATTTTCTTAATATAATCATTAATATAGGCATTAGAATCATAATTTGCATAGCAATATTTAAGTATGGCAAAAAATTCACATTTGTAAAGAGTAACGTCGTACTTTTCAATCAAAGCAGCAATTTCATAGGCACCCTTAAAAAACAAATTATTCAATTTGTTCAATATCATAATAACTATAAACACCCTTGGCATAAGAAGATAAGATTTCATTATCACTAAACTTACATTGGAAGGGAAGGTATTTCTTAGGGTTCTTAGGGCCCATGAACAGTCCCTCGAACGGAAGACCGAAAGCACGACCTATCTGTCGGTGTCAAAACCAGCAGACCTCGGGGTAGGGGGTCCTGAGCTGTGGATTCTCGGATCAATGGTAACAGGAATGAAGGAGACGATGTTTTACCCAGGTTTGAGCCCTCTTGATGGAGGTAAAACCCTACGTCCTGCTCTTGTTTATATTGATGGAGTATCAAGTACAGAGTTGATCTACCTCGAGATTGTATGTTGTGGTCTAAACCCTAATGGTATGATGATGAATGTCATAATGAGCTATCGACTAGCCTAGCCTCGGCTTATATAATGTACCAGAGGCCGAGGATAACAAGAGTCCTAGTAGAATACGTTGGTGGAGAGGAGTCCTTGTCTTGACCACCAAGTCTTGTGGAATCTTCCTCGTGTATGTCATCGGCTGCTCGAAGTGGCCCAATAGTGAACCGTCATGGGGGTCCTCGGCCCGATCCACCGGGTCGGGAGACGACGTGGTGAGTACCCCCTGGTCCAAGACACCACCAGTAGCCCCCTGAATCGGTCTTCAAGTTGGGGACGCTCCTCGGCTCTTCCCAACTGTTCTTCGTCTTTGGTCGTCGGTCTTGAAAACTGGTTCAACAAATCTTCCCATCTTTGATCTTGAGGATCGCCGAGGTGAATCCAAAGAGTTTACACGTCGGGTATCCAAGGAGCCCCTTTACATTATCGGCCTTTATCAATGCCTTGTTATTTTTACGCCACACCTCGGGTTTGAAGTTTTTCCCACGCCGCGGGTGCCCTCTTGCATCTGAGCTCCAACGCCGGACTGCATCCGAGATGTCCTCTTGCAGCCGAACTCCAATGCCAGACTGCATCTGAGGTATCCTCTTGCAGCCAAATGCTACTCCTTGAGCTTGCGTTAGTTTTTCCCTTGAAGAGGAAAGGGTGATGCAGCAAAGTAGAGATAAGTATTTCCCTCAGTTTGAGAACCAAGGTATCAATCCAGTAGGAGGTACAAGCAAGTCTCCAATCTATGCACCTGCACAAACAATCAAACACTTGCACCAATGCGATAAAGGGTTTGTCAATCCCTTCACGGTCACTTGCAAGGATGAGATTTGATAGAGATAGACATAATAGGTTAATAAAACATAAAACAAAGTAAACGTAAAACATATGGTTTGAGAAGCGTATTTGTTTACCTCAAGCTGTAGATATCATGAAGCTAATTCTTCAGGAGGCCCATGATTCTCCTTATTCTATTCACCAGGGTAATACTAAGATGTATTTGGATTTGAGGGAAAGATTTTAGTGGTCTAGCCTGAAGAGGGAAATTGCTGAGTATATTGCAACATGTGATGTGTGCAAGAGAGTTAAAGCAGAACATCAGAGACCAGCAGGTTTGTTACAACCATTGCCTATACTTGATTGGAAGTGGGATGAGATTGGTATGGATTTCATTACAGGTATACCGAGGACTCAGTCACGTTATGTTCTATTTGGGTGGTTGTTGATCGTTTGACTAAAGTTGCTCACTTCATGCCGGTAAAGACTACTTATACCAGTGCTCAGCTAGCAAAGATTTATATATCAAAAATTGTTTGTTTGCATGGAGTTCCAAGGATGGTAGTGTCTGATAGAGGTACTCAGTTCACATCCAAGGTTTGGCGTCAGTTGCATGAATCCTTGGGCACCAGGCTGGAGTTCAGTACATCATTCCATCCACAGACAGATGGGCAGACAAAGCGGGTAAATCAGGATTTGGAGGATATGTTGAGAGCTTGTGCTCTGGACTATGGGTCCAATTGGGATGATAATTTACCTTATGCAGCGTTCTCATATAATAACAGTTATCAGGCTGGTCTGAAGATGGCACCGTTTGAGGTATTGTATGGTAGAAATTGCAGGACACTGTTGATGTGGGATGAGGTTGGAGAGCGTCAGTTCTTTGGACCAGACTTGATCAGAGATGCTGAGGAGAAGGTCAAGTTGATTAGGTTGTGGGATCCTCGCCTAGGCAAAGCTAGCAGATGTAGGTATGAGTAGGTGTACCGGCTGCCGGTGGGTGGAGGTGACTACTTCTGAAAGACTTCGTCTCAATCTTCGGGTTAAGTCTAGTGGGAAAAGTGTGCAAAACTCTCGAGACTATTAAAAACTAATCATGATTAGTCGTGTCCCCGGTTATGGACAAATTTGAGCAATTATGCCATTACAGTTGTTGAATGATCTTGATAGATGTGACACTTAATAAATTTGATGGGAAACTTAATAATGGGTATAGGTTGGAGTTGAAGTTGCCAATTCAACCATATGTATTTAATTGTAGTAACTAAATTAAATTAAAATTTGACTATTAGGTAGTTATGAGGACAAAATTAGCTTTTCTGCAAAATAAACAACAAGCCTTTCTTTTGTTATACTATGCATATACATGTAGGTCTGCTTTATTATTACTCCTGCGTAACTTGCCAATACATTCAATGTATTGACCTATACGGCTGCAATGTCTCATGTTGCAGGATATTCAGACAAAGAGTAAGGTACCGTTAGGGTCGCAAGTCTGCACTCAGCATCGCATGTGGGCTATGATGGGACTCATCGTTATTTTCTGTTACTTTTCCACTATTTGATTGAATAAAGCTAGCTATGTGCTATGCAGATTGTTTTATTTTATAAATTATGGATCATACGTTGTAATAAATGATGCACTTGTTATTCTGGTATTCATCTATACCGTGTGTGCTAGCGACTCGATCCAGGGACTAGCACGGTAAGCACAAAGACTCAAATCCTTCGAGGTTTGGTCGTTACAGATGGCATCCGAGTAGTGTGTTGACTGTAGGTTGTGACTCTAGAAAATCGATTAGAAAAGCCATAGGAGTGAAAATCATTTTATAAACTAGCTATACTTCTTACTGTTTATTAGTTAACCCCCTCAAGTACCTTGACCAGTTAAGTAGGAGCTAGTGTTGAGACCACCATTTATGTTTGTTTTATATTGCAGCAACAACAACAACAACAACAACAACAACAACAACAACTTACCAGGTTCTTGAGATTGAATCCTCAGAGGTTCTCTAGTACCCCTGAATCTATTGTGGCTGATGATTGGCTCCGTGCAGTCAATAGGAACATGGAGACTGTTGGATGCACAGATGTAGAAAGAGTGAGGTTTGCCTCACATTTGTTGGAGGGTCCTGCCGCAGCTTGGTGGGACAATTACTTTGTCACTTATCCCATTGCTACTATCACCTGGGCGCAGTTTCAGGCAGCTTTCCATGCTGCACATGTGTCTGTTGGTGCCATGAGTCTGAGAAAGAAGGAGTTTCACAGTTTGCGCCAGGGAGGTCGCACAGTGAATGCGTATGTGGAGGAATTTAATAATCTTGCACGTTATGCTCCTAATGATGTTAACACTGATGCAGCTAGGCAGGAGAAATTCTTGGAGGGCCTGAATGATGAGTTGGGCGTTCAGTTGACAGTGGCCACTTTTAATAATTGCCAGGAGTTGATTGATAAGGCTATTATGCTGGAGGGGAAGCATCAGGCCATAGAGAATCACAAGAGGAAGTACAACAACAATAACAGGTATAATTCAGTACCACAGCAGAAGCCATGCACTTCATATCATGGTAATCAAGCTTTTAAATAGCGGATAGCGGACTGGTTGCGTATTAGGGTCCGTGTAGCAGAATACGAATAGCGGACGATATTGTGGGCGCTATGTCCACATAGCCAATTTTTAAAAAACACTCGTAAAATTTAGATTGTTGTGTATATTTCTAGGCCATTGACAAAAAATATGACACTTAATTTGAGAAATCATCATTTATATAATAATATAAACTATAATTGAAAAATATTTGGTCTCGCAACCATGCAAGCAAGACACATTTACCAAAATAGATTACACAACAAAACAACAAGGACTTATATAGCGGACGATATAGCGGTCTAACAAGTGATATTGCGCCCGCATCATGACAACACACTATTTTCTAACGCAACCTTAAACTAATAGCGGCAGGGTGACACTACCGCTATTGCGGCCGCAATAGCAGAGCTAGCGGACGCTATTTAAAAGCTTTATGGTAATGGAGGTAATGGGCATCATCATCATGGAGGTAATGGACATAATCATTATGGAGGGAATGGCCACAACCATAATGGCCACCATCATCACAGTGGGCACAAGAGTAAGAATGGTAATGGTAGAGGTAATGGTAATGGTAATGGAGTGTATAATAACCAGAACCACCAGAGTATGCATGTGCATAGGGACATTAGCCAAGTTCAGTGCTACAAGTGTAAGCAGATGGGCCACTACTCCAATGCTTGTCCAGAGAACAAGAACGGTAATGGGAATTCTGGAGTCAGCAAGCCAGACCCTTTCAAAAAAAAAGTCATGTCAACCATGTTAATGTGGAGGAGGTCTACAATGAACCTAATGCAGTGATTGGTAATTTTTTTATCATTTCAATACCTGCGCTTGTTCTTTTTTATTCTGGTGCATCACATTCATTCATATCACGGGTATTTGTGGATAAACACAAGCTACCTACCGTAGTACTTAAGTCACCTATTCTAGTAAGTTCTCCGGGGGCTGAGATGGCAGCAAGTTTGGGTTGTTTTCAGATGCCTTTGTCTATTGGGGATCATGGTTTTCCTACAGATTTGATTATATTGAAGTCACGTGGTATGGATATTATTTTGGGTATGGACTGGATGGTCAAATATCAGGGTGTTATTGATTGTGCCAGCCGATCAATTACTCTCAGTGCACCAGAAGGGAAGAGGATCAAATATGTATGTAAGTATAAGCATAATCAAGTGCAGGTGAACTCTCTTAAGGGGGTGATACGTCTCCAACGTATCTATAATTTTTTATTGTTCCATGCTATTATATTATCTATTTTGGATGTTTAATGGGCTTTATTATGCTCTTTTATATTATTTTTGGGACTAACCTATTAACCGAAGGCCCAGTGCAAATTGCTGTTTTTTTCCTATTCCAGTGTTTCGTAGAAAAGGAATATCAAACAGAATCCCAATGGAATGAAACCTTCGTGAGGATCTTTTTGGAACAAACGCAATCTAGGAGCTTGGAGTGTAAGTCAAGGAAGCAACGAGGAAGCCACGAGGCAGGAGGGCGCGCCCCCCACCCTCGTGGGCCCCTCATAGCTCCACCGACCTACTTCTTTCGCCTATATATACTCTTATACCCTGGAAACATCCAGGAGAGCCACAAAACACTTTTTCCATCGCTGCAACCTTCTGTACCCGTGAGATCCCATCTTGGGGCCTTTTCCGGTGCTCCACCGGAGGGGGATTCGATCACGAAGGGCTTCTACATCAACACCATAGCCTCTCCGATGATGTGTGAGTAGTTTACCACAGACCTTCGGGTACATAGTTATTAGCTAGATCGCTTCTTCTCTCTCTTTGGATCTCAATACAAAGTTCTCCTCGATCTTTTTGGAGATCTATTCGATGTAATACTCTTTTGCGGTGTGTTTGCCGAGATCCGATGAATTGTGGGTTTATGATCAAGATTATCTATGAACAATATTTGATTATTCTCTAGATTCTTATATGCATGATTTGATATCTTTGCAAGTCTCTTTGAATTATCAGTTTGGTTTGGCCTACTAGATTGATCTTTCTTGCAATGGGAGAAATGCTTAGCTTTGGGTTCAATCTTGCGGTGCTCGATCCCAGTGACAGAAAGGGAAACGACACGTATTGTATTGTTGCCATCGAGGATAAAAAGATGGGGTTTATATCATATTGCTTGAGTTTATCCCTCTACATCATGTCATCTTGCATAATGCGTTACTCTGTTCTTATGAACTTAATACTCTAGATGCATGCTGGATAGCGGTCGATGTGTGGAGTAATAGTAGTAGATGCAGAATCGTTTCGGTCTACTTGACACGGACGTGATGCCTATATTCATGATCATGCCTAGATATTCTCATAACTATGCACTTTTCTATCAATTGCTCGGCAGTAATTTGTTCACCCACCGTAATATATGCTATCTTGAGAGAAGCCACTAGTGAAACCTATGGCCCCCGGGTCTATTTTACATCATATTAGTTTCCCGTCAACTAGCTATTTCTGTCGCCGTTTATTTTGGAATCTTTATTTTCCAATCTATACAACCAAAATACCAAAAATATTTATCTTATTATCTTTATCAGATCTCACTTTTGCAAGTGTCCATGAAGGGATTGACAACCCCTTTATTGCGTTGGTTGCAAGGTTCTTGATTGTTTGTGCACGTACTAGGCGACTTGCGTGTAATCTCCTACTGGATTGATACCTTGGTTCTCAAAAACTGAGGGAAATACTTATGCTACTTTGCTGCATCACCCTTTCCTCTTCAAGGGAAAACCAACGCATGCTCAAGAGGTAGCAAGAAGGATTTCTAGCGCCGTTGTCGGGGAGGTTTACGCCAAGTCAAGTCAAGATTTGATCTCCCGCCAACGTGCGGATTTCTCGCGCCGTTGCGGGGGAGATCTACGCTCAAGTCAAGACATACCAAGTACCCATCACAAACTCTTATCCCTCGCATTACATTATTTGCCATTTGCCTCTCGTTTTCCTCTCCCCCACTTCACCTTTGCCGTTTTCTTCGCCCTCCTTCCGTTCGATCTTGTGTTACCATGTGCCTTCTTCTTGCTTGCATCTTCACTTGCTAAAAGTTTATGGATCCTCATCCCCTTGCTAATCTTTTTAAGAGATCCAATTATGATGAACCAATTTCTAGTGATTTGAGTGCACTAGATTATCTTTATGAGGTTTTGCTTGAAATTCATGAATATGAAAATTGTGATGAAGAAATTTATGAAGAGATTCACAATATCTCCTTGAATAAAAAACATGATTGCAATGATTTTACTATAAATTCTCTTGATGTCAAGTTTGCTAATAATATGCAAAACCCTAAGCTTGGGGATGCTAGTTTTGCTATGTCTACTACTTGTTGCAATGATCATGATTGGGGTGATTCTTCTTATGATCTTAAAAAATTATTTAAGCCCCATGATGAATATGAGATTGATAATAATGTTTGCAATAATATTGAAAGTGGGTTTGGAAGAGTGTCAACTTTGGATCCCACATATTTGGAGAATGTTCAATCTTATGAAGTTTTTGATAAAAGTGGGTTTGGAGAGGTCATGACTTTAGTTAATGTTAATCCCACTATTTTGGAAGAGTGTCAACTTTGCATGCGTGTGGATCGTGTTGAGAATATGTTATGTGATAGCTATATTGTGGAATTTTCTTACGATCCTACATGTAATTATTATGAGAGAGTAAAATATGGTTGTGAATTTTTCATGTTACTAAATTACCTCTCTTCATGTCGAGAATGTTATCGTCTCTTTCTTCTTCCTTGCATATGCTAGTTTTTGCTTGCCTTGAAAATTTGTCTGCTTACAAAATGCCTATGCATGAGAATTATGTTATACTTAGATGTGATTGTCACGTGTTTTATGATGCTCTCTTTGCGCTTCAATTCTTGTCTTTCATGTGAGCATCATTAAAATTATCTATGCCTAGCTAGGGGCGTTAAACGATAGCGCTTGTTGGGAGGCAACCCAATTTTATTTTTGTTCCTTGCTTTCTGTTCCTGTTTAGTAATAAATAATTCATCTAGCCTCTGTTTAGATGTGGTTTTATATTTTAATTAGTGTTTGTGCCAAGTAGAACTGTTGGGAAGACTTGGGTGAGTCTTTGCAATCTTGCTGTAAAAAACAGAAGCTTTAACGCTCACGAGATTAGATGCCATTTTTTACTGGGGAGTGCTTTTAAGTTGATTATTTTTTCAGATTATTAATAGAAAAATTCCTCACGTTCACAAATTTATTTCAGAATTTTTGGAGTTACAGAAGTATACGTTTGATACAGATTACTACAGACTGTTCTGTTTTTGACAGATTCTGTTTTTCGTGTGTTGTTTGCTTATTTTGATGAATCTATGGCTAGTATCGGGGGGTATGAACCATAGAGAAGTTGAAATACAGTAGGTTTAACACCAATATAAATAAAGAATGAGTTCATTACAGTACCTTAAGGTGGTGATTTGTTTTTCTTATACTAACGGAGCTCATGAGATTTTCTGTTTGAGTTTTGTGTTGTGAAGTTTTCAAGTTTTTGGGTAAAGATTTGATGGATTTTGGAACAAGGAGTGGCAAAAGCCTAAGCTTGGGGATTCCCAAGGCACCCCAAGGTAAAATTAAAGGACAACCAAAAGCCTAAGCTTGGGGTTGCCCCGGAAGGCATCCCCTCTTTTGTCCTCGTCTATCGGTAACTTTACTTGAGGCCATATTTTTATTCACCACATGATATGTGTTTTGCTTGGAGCGTCTTGTATGATTTGAGTCTTTGATTTTTAGGTTACCACAATCATCCTTGCTGTACACACCTTTTGGGAGAGACACACATGAATCGGAATTTATTAGAATACTCTATGTGCTTCACTTATATCTTTTGAGCTAGATAATTTTGCTCTAGTGCTTCACTTATACCTTTTTAGAGCACGGTGGGGGTTTATTTTATAGAAATTATTGATCTCTCATGCTTCACTTATATTATTTTTAGAGTCTTTTAGAACAGCATGGTAATTTGCTTTGGCTATAAAATTAGTCCTAATATGATAGGCATCCAAGATGGGTATAATAAAACTTTCATATAGAGTACATTAAACACTATGATAAGTTTGATACTTGATAGTTGTTTTGAGATATAAAGGTGGTAATGTTAGAGTCATGCTAGTTGGGTAATTGTGGAATTGAGAAATACTTGTGTTGAGGATTGCAAGTCCCGTAGCATGCACGTATGGTAAACGTTGTGTGACAAATTTGAAGCATGGGGTGTTCTTTGATTGCTTTCCTTATGAGTGGCGGTCGGGGACGAGCGATGGTCTTTTCCTACCAATTTATCCCTCTAGGAGCATGCGCGCAGTGCTTAGTTTCTATGACTTGTAGATTTTTGCAATAAGTATGTGAGTTCTTTATGACTAATGTTGAGTCCATGGATTATACGCACTCTCACCTTTCCATCGTTGCTAGCCTCTTCGGTACCGTGCATTGCCCTTTCTCACCTTGAGAGTTGGTGCAAACTTCGCCGGTGCATCCAAACCCCGTGATATGATACACTCTATCACACATAAACCTCCTTATATCTTCCTCAAAACAGCCACCATACCTACCTATTATGGCATTTCCATAGCCATTCCGAGATATATTGCCATGCAACTTACCACCGTTCCGTTTATTATGACACGCTCCATCATTGTCATATTGCTTTGCATGATCATGTAGTTGACATCGTATTTGTGGCAAAGCATCCTTCATAATTCTTTCATACATGTCGCTCTTGATTCATTGCATATCCCGGTACACCGCCGGAGGCATTCACGTAGAGTCATATTTTGTTCTAAGTATCGAGTTGTAATTCTTGAGTTATAAGTAAATAGAAGTGTGATGATTTTCATTATTAGAGCATTGTCCCATGTGAGAAAAGGATGATGGAGACTATGATTCCCCCACAAGTCGGGATGAGACTCCGGAGGATAAAAAAAGAGGCCAAAGAAGCCCAAACAAAAAAAGAGAGAAGGGACAATGTTACTATCCTTTTTCCACACTTGTGCTTCAAAATAGCACCATGATCTTCATGATAGAGAGTCTCTTATTTTGTCACTTTCATATACTACTGGGAATTTTTCATTATAGAACTTGGCTTGTATATTCCAATGATGGGCTTCCTCAAAATGCCCTAGGTCTTCGTGAGCAAGCAAGTTGGATGCACACCCACTTAGTTTCTTTTGACGAGCTTTCATATATTTATAGCTCTAGTGCATCCGTTGCATGGAAATCCCTACTCCTCACATTAACATCAATTGATGGGCATCTCCATAGCTCGTTGATTAGCCGCGTCAATGTGAGACTTTCTCTTTTTTTGTCTTCTCACATAACCCCCATCATCATATGCTATTCCACCCATAGTGCTATGTCCATGGCTTGCGCACATATATTGCGTAAAAGTTGAAAGAGTTTGAAAAGGCTAAGTATGAAACAATTGCTTGGCTTGTCATCGGGGTTGTGCATGATGGGAGCATTTTGTGTGACGAAAATGAAGCATGGCCAAACTATATGATTTTGTAGGGATGAACTTTCTTTGACTATGTTATTTTGATAAGACATAATTGCTTGATTAGCATGCTTGAAGTATTACTATTTTTATGTCAATAATAAAACTTTGTCTAGAATCTTTTGGATCTAAACATTCATGCCACAATAAAGAGAATTACATTGAAAAATTATGTTAGGTAGCATTCCACATCAAAAATTATGTTTTATCATTTACCTACTCGAGGACGAGCAGGAATTAAGCTTGGGGATGCTTGATACGTCTCCAACATATATATAATTTTTATTGTTCCATGCTATTATATTATCTGTTTTGGATGTTTAATGGGCTTTATTATGCTATTTTATATTATTTTTGGGACTAACCTATTAACCGAAGGCCCAGTGCAAATTGCTGTTTTTTCCTATTCCAGTGTTTCATAGAAAAGGAATATCAAACGGAATCCAAATGGAATGAAACCTTCGTGAGGATCTTTTTGGAACAAACGCAATCCAGGAGACTTCGAGTGGAAGTCAAGGAAGCAACGAGGAAGCCACGAGGCAGGAGGGCGCGCCTAGGGGGTGATACGTCTCCAACGTATCTATAATTTTTGATTGTTCCATGCTATTATATTATCTGTTTTGGATGTTTAATGGGCTTTACTATACACTTTTATATTATTTTCGGGACTAACCTACTAACCAAAGGCCCAGTGCAAATTGCTGTTTTTTGCCTATTTCAGTGTTTCGCAGAAAAGGAATATCAAACGGAATCCAAACGGAATGAAACCTTCGGGAGAATCGTTTTTGGAACAAACGCAATCCAGGAGACTTGGAGTGGACGTCAAGTAAGCAACGAGGCGGCCACGAGGTAGGAGGGCGCGCCCAGGGGGTAGGTGCGCCCCCACCCTCGTGGGCCCCTCGTGGCTCCACCAACCTACTTCTTTTGCCTATATATACTCATATACCCCGAAGAGATCCAGGAGCACCACGAAACCCTATTTCCACCGCCACAACCTTCTGTACCCGTGAGATCCGATCTAGGAGCCTTTTCCGGCGCTCTGTCGGAGGGGGAATCGATCACGGAGGGCTTCTACATCAACACCATAGCCTCTCCGATGATGTGTGCGTAGTTTACCACAGACCTTCGGGTCCATAGTTATTAGCTAGTTGGCTTCTTCTCTCTCTTTGGATCTCAATACAAAGTTCTCCTCGATCTTCTTGGAGATTGATACGTCTCCAACGTATCTATAATTTTCTATTGTTCCATGCTATATAATATTCTGTTTTGGATGTTTAATGGGCTTTATTATACACTTTCATATTATTTTTGGGACTAACCTATTAACCGGAGGCCCAGCCCAAATTGTTGTTTTTTGCCTATTTCAGAGTTTCGCAGAAAAAGAATATCAAACGGAGTCCAAACGGAATGAAACCTTCGGGAACGTGATTTTCGGAACAAACGTGATCCAGAGGACTTGGAGTCTACGTAAAGCAATAAACGAGGAGAGCACGAGGCAGGGGGCGCGCCTACCCCCCCCCCCAAGGCGCGCCCTCCACCCTCGTGGGGCCCATGTTGCTCCACCGACGTACTTCTTCCTCCTATATATACCTACGTACCCCCAAACCATCAGTGGCATCCAGAAAACCTAATTCCACCGCCGCAACCTTCTGTACCCATGAGATCCCATCTTGGGGCCTTTTCTGGCGTCCTGCCGGAGGGGGCATTGATCACGGAGAGCTTCTACATCAACACCATAGCCTCTCCGATGATGTGTGAGTAGTTTACCTCAGACCTTCGGGTCCATAGTTATTAGCTAGATGGCTTCTTCTCTCTCTTTGGATCTCAATACAAAGTTCTCCTCGATTCTATTGGAGATCTATTCGATGTAATCTTCTTTTGCGATGTGTTTGTCGGGACCGATGAATTGTGGGTTTATGGTCAAGATTATCTATGAACAATATTTGAATCTTCTCTGAATTCTTTTATGTATGATTGGTTATCTTTGCAAGTCTCTTCAAATTATCAGTTTGGTTTGGCCTACTAGATTGATCTTTCTTGCAATAGGAGAAGTGCTTAGCTTTGGGTTCAATCTTGCGGTGTCCTTTCCCAGTGACAGCAGGGGCAGAAAGGCACGTATTGTATTGTTGCCATCGAGGATAACAAGATGGGGTTTATATCATATTGCATGAGTTTATCCCTCTACATCATGTCATCTTGCTTAAAGCGTTACTCTGTTCTTATGAACTTAATACTCTAGATGCATGCTGGATAGCGGTCGATGTGTGGAGTAATAGTAGTAGATGCAGAATCGTTTCGGTCTACTTGTCACGGACGTGATGCCTATATACATGATCATACCTAGATATTCTCATAACTATGCTCAATTCTATCAATTGCTCGACATTAATTTGTTCACCCACCATAATACTTATGCTATCTTGAGAGAAGCCACTAGTGAAACCTATGGCCCCGGGGTCTATTTTCCATCATATTAATCTTCCAACACTTAGCTATTTCTATTGCCGTTTATTTTACTTTGCATCTTTATTTCTCTTTATTATAAAAATACCAAAAATATTATCTTATCATATCTATCAGATCTCACTCTCGTAAGTGACCGTGAAGGGATTGACAACCCCTTTGTCGCGTTGGTTGCGAGGTTCTTATTTGTTTGTGTAGGTGCGTGGGACTCGAGCGTTGTCTCCTACTGGATTGATACCTTGGTTCTAAAAAACTGAGGGAAATAATTACGCTACTTTACCGTATCATCCTTTCCTCTTCAAGGGAAAACCAACGCAGTGCTCAAGAGGTAGCAGAGATCTATTCGATGTAATAACTTTTTGCGGTGTGCTTGTCAAGATCCGATGAATTGTGGGTTTATGATCAAGTTTATCTATGAACAGTATTTGAATCTTCTCTGAATTCTTATATGCATGATTTGATATCTTTGCAAGTCTCTTCGAATTATCAGTTTTGTTTAGCCTACTAGATTGATCTTTCTTGCAATGGGATAAGTGCTTAGCTTTGGGTTCAATCTTGCGGTGCTCGATCCCAGTGACAGCATGGGAAACGACACGTATTGTATTGTTGCCATCGAGGATAAAAAGATGGGGTTTATATCATATTGCTTGAGTTTATCCCTCTACATCATGTCATCTTGCCTAATGCGTTACTCTGTTCTTATGAACTTAATACTCTAGATGCATGCTGGATAGCGGTCGATGTGTGGAGTAATAGTAGTAGATGCAGAATCGTTTCGGTCTACTTGATACGGACGTGATGCCTATATACATGATCATGCCTAGATATTCTCATAACTATGCGCTTTTCTATCAATTGCTCGACAATAATTTGTTCACCCACCGTAGAGTTTGCTATCTTGAGAGAAGCCACTAGTGAAACCTATGGCCCCCGGGTCTATTTTCCATCATATTAATCTCCCGTCAATTAGCTATTTCCGTCGCCGTTTATTTTGCAATCTTTACTTTTCAATCTATACAACAAAAATACCAAAAATATTTATCTTATTATCTCTATCAGATCTCACTTTTGCAAGTGGCCGTGAAAGGATTGACAACCCCTTTATCGCGTTGGTTGCAAGGTTCTTATTTGTTTGTGCAGGTACTAGGCGACTTGCGTGTAACCTCCTCTACTGGATTGATACCTTGGTTCTCAAAAACTGAGGGAAATACTTACGCTACTTTGTTGCATCACCCTTTCCTATTCAAGGGAAAACCAACGCATGCTCAAGAGGTAGCAGGGGGTAGGCGCGCCCCCACCCTCGTGGGCCCCTCGTAGCTCCACCGACCTACTTCTTTCGCCTATATATACTCTTATACCCTGAAAACATCCAGGAGAGCCACGAAACACTCTTTCCACCGCCGCAACCTTCTGTACCCATCAGATCCCATCTTGGGGCCTTTTCCGGCGCTCCACCGGAGGGGGATTCGATCACGGAGGGCTTCTACATCAACACCATAGCCTCTCCGATGATGTGTGAGTAGTTTACCACAGACCTTCGGGTCCATAGTTATTAGCTAGATGGGTTCTTCTCTCTCTTTGGATCTCAATACAAAGTTCTCCTCGATCTTCTTGGAGATCTATTCGTTGTAATACTCTTTTGCGGTGTGTTTGCCGAGATCCGATGAATTGTGGGTTGATACGTCTCCAACGTATCTATAATTTTTTATTGTTCCATGCTATTATATTATCTCTTTTGGATGTTTAATGGGCTTTACTAAGCACTTTTATATTATTTTTGGAACTAACCAATTAACCTAGAGCCTAGTGCCAGTTTCTGTTTTTTCCTTGTTTGTGAGTATCGCAGAAAAGGAAAACCAAACGGAGTCCAATTGACCTGAAACTTCACGGAACTTATTTTTGGACCAGAAGAAGCCCACGGAGCATCAGAGCTGGACCAGGGGAGTCCTGAGGCCACCGCGAGGGTGGGGGCGCGCCTTACCCCCCTGGGCGCACCCCCTACCTCGTGGCCACCTCGGGGACTGCTACCTCTTGAGCACTGCGATGGTTTTCCCTTGAAGAGGAAAGGGTGATGCAGCAAAGTAGCGTAAGTATTTCCCTCAGTTTTTGAGAACCAAGGTATCAATCCAGTAGGAGGCCACGCACAAGTCCCTCGCACCTACACAAACAAATAAATCCTCGCAACCAACGCAATAAAGGGGTTGTCAATCCCTTCACGGTCACTTACGAGAGTGAGATCTGATAGATATGCTAGGATAATATTTTTGGTATTTTTATGATAAAGATGCAAAGTAAAATAAAAGGCAAAAAATAGCTAAGTGTTGGAAGATTAATATGATAGAAAATAGACCCGGGGGGCATAGGTTTCACTAGTGGCTTCTCTCAAGAGCATAAGTATTACGGTGGGTGAACAAATTACTGTTGAGCAATTGACAGAATTGAGCATAGTTATGAGAATATCTAGGTATGATCATGTATATAGGCATCACGTCCGAGACAAGTAGACCGACTCCTGCCTACATCTACTACTATTACTCCACACATCGACCGCTATCCAGCATGCATCTAGAGTATTAAGTTCATAAGAACAGAGTAACACTTTAAGCAAGATGACATGATGTAGAGGGATAAACTCATGCAATATGATATAAACCCCATCTTGTTATCCTCGATGGCAACAATACAATACGTGCCTTGCCGCCCCTACTGTCACTGGGAAAGGACACCGCAAGATTGAACCCAAAGCTAAGCACTTCTCCTATTGCAAGAAAGATCAATCTAGTAGGCCAAACCAAACTGATAATTCGAAGAGACTTGCAAAGATAACCAATCATACATAAAAGAATCCAGAGAAGATTCAAATATTGTTCATAGATAACTTGATCATAAACCCACAATTCATCGGTCTCAACAAACACACTGCAAAGGAAGATTACATCGAATAGATCTCCAAAAGAGAGGGGGAGAACATTGTATTGAGATCCAAAAAGAGAGAAGAAGCCATCTAGCTAATAACTACGGACCCGAAGGTCTGAGGTAAACTACTCACACATCATCGGAGAAGCTATGGTGTTGATGTAGAAGCCCTCCGTTATCGATGCCCCCTCCGGCGGAGCTCCGGAAAAGGCCCCAAGATGGGATCTCACGGGTACAGAAGGTTGTGTCGGTGGAATTAGGTTTTTGGCTCCGTCTCTGGTAGTTTGGGGGTACGTGGATATATATAGGAGGAAGAAGTACGTCGGTGGAGCAATGTGGGGCCCACGAGGGTGGAGGGCGCGCCCAGGGGGGTAGGCGCGCCCCCCTACCTCGTGCCCTCCTAGTTGATGTTTTGACGTAGGGTCCAAGTCCTCTGGATCACGTTCATTCCGAAAATCACGTTCCCGAATGTTTCATTCCGTTTGATATTGTTTTTCTGCGAAACTCTGAAATAGGCAAAAAACAACAATTCAGGGCTGGGCCTCCGGTTAATAGGTTAGTCCCAAAAATAATATAAAAGTGTATAATAAAGCCCATTAATGTCCAAAACAGAATATAATATAGCATGGAACAATCAAAAATTGTAGATACATTGGAGACGTATCAAGCATCCCCAAGCTTAATTCCCGCTCGTCCTCGAGTAGGTAAATGATAAAAACAGAATTTTTGATGTGGAATGCTACTTAGCATAATTTCAATGTAATTCTCCTAATTGTGGTATGAATATTCATATCCGAAAGATTCAATATAAAGGTTTAATATCGACATAAAAGTAATAATACTTCAAGCATACTAACTAAGCAATTATGTCCTCTCAAAATAACATGGCCAAAGAAAGTTCATCCCTACAAAATCATATAGTTTAGTCATGCTCCATTTCCGTCACACAAGAATGCTCTCATCATGCACAACCCCGATGACAAGCCAATCAATTGTTTCATACTTTAGTAATCTCAAACTTTTTTCAACCTTCACGCAATACATGAGTGTGAGCCATGGATATAGCACTATAGGTGGAATAGAATAAAATGATGGGGGTTATGTGGAGAAGACAAAAAAGGAGAAAGTCTCACATCAACGAGGCTAATCAATGAGCTATGCAGATGCCCATCGATTGATGTTAATGCAAGGAGTAGGGATTGCCATGCAACGGATGCACTAGAGCTATAAATGCATGAAAGCTCAACAAAAGAAACTAAGTGGGTGTGCATCCAACTTGCTTGCTCACGAAGACCTAGGGCATTTGAGGAAGCCCATTGTTGGAATATACAAGCCAAGTTCTATAATGAAAAATTCCCACTAGTATATGAAAGTGACAAAACAAGAGACTTTCTATCATGAAGACCATGGTGCTACTTTGAAGCACAAGTGTGGAAAAAAAGGATAGTAGCATTGTCCCTTTTTTTGGGCCTTGTTTTTTTATTTGGCCTTTCTCTTTTTTTTGTGGGACAATGCTCTATGAATGATGATCATCACACTTCTATTTATTTACAACTCAATGATTACAACTCGATACTAGAACAAAGTATGACTCTATATGAATGCCTCCGGCGGTATACCGAGATAACAATGAATCAAGAGTGACATGTATGAAAAATTATGAACGGTGGCTTTGCCACAAATACGATGTCAACTACATGATCATGCAAAGCAATATGACAATGATGAGCGTGTCATAATAAACGGAACGGTGGAAAGTTGCATGGCAATATATCTCGGAATGGCTATGGAAATGCCATAATAGGTAGGTATGGTGGCTGTTTTGAGGAAGATATAAGGAGGTTTACGTGTGAAAGAGCGTATCATATCACGGGGTTTGGATGCACCGGCGAAGTTTGCACCAACTCTCAATGTGAGAAAGGGCAATGCACGGTACCGAAGAGGCTAGCAATGATGGAAGGGTAAGAGTGCGTATAATCCATGGACTCAACATTAGTCATAAAGAACTCATATACTTATTGCAAAAATCTACAAGTAATCAAAAACCAAGCACTACGCGCATGCTCCTAGGGGGATAGATTGGTAGGAAAAGACCATCGCTCGTCCCCGACCGCCACTCATAAGGAGGACAATCAAAGAACACCTCATGTTTCAAATTTGTTACATAACGTTTACCATACGTGCATGCTACGGGACTTGCAAACTTCAGCACAAGTATTTCTCAAATTCACAACTACTCAACTAGCACAACTTTAATATCACTACCTCCATATCTCAAAACAATCATCAAGCATCAAACTTCTCTTAGTATTCAGCACACTCATGAGAAAGTTTTTTACAAGTCTTGAATACCTAGCATATTAGGATTAATTTCCCAATTTAAGCAAATTACCATGCTGTTTAAGACTCTCAAAATAATATAAGTGAAGTATGAGAGAATAATAGTTTCTATAAAAAAAACCACCACCGTGCTCTAAAAGATATAAGTGAAGCACTAGAGCAAAAACTATATAGCTCAAAAGATATAAGTGAAGCACATAGAGTATTCTAATAAATTCCGAATCATGTGTGTCTCTCTCAAAAGGTGTGTCCAGCAAAGATGATTGTGGTAAACTAAAAAGCAAAGACTCAAATCATACAAGACGCTCCAAGCAAAACACATATCATGTGGTGAATAAAAATAGAGCTACAAGTAAAGTTACCGATGGAAGTAGGCGAAAGAGGGGATGCCTTCCGGGGCATCCCCAAGCTTTGGCTTTTTGGTGTCCTTAGATTATCTTGGGGTGCCATGGACATCCCCAAGCTTAGGCTGTTGCCACTCCTTGTTCCATAATCCATCAAATCTTTTACCCAAAACTTGAAAACTTCACAACACAAAACTTAACAGAAAATCTCGTGAGCTCCGTTAGCGAAAGAAAACAAAACACCACTTCAAGGTACTGTAATGAACTCATTCTTTATTTATAATGGTGTTAAACCTACTGTATTCCAACTTCTCTATGGTTTATAGACTATTTTATTAGCCACAGATTCATCAAAATAAGCAAACAACACACGAAAAACAGAATCTGTCAAAAACAGAATAGTCTGTAGTAATCTATAACTAACGCAAACTTCTGGAACTCCAAAACTTCAGCCAAAATAGGACGACCTAGAAAATTTGTTTATTGATCAGCAGCAATTGGAATCAATATTTTATCACGTTCTGGTGATTTTTAACAATTATTTTCGTGAACGGAAAGTTTCTGCAATTTTCAGCAAGATCAAATAACTATCATCCAAGAAGATCCTATAGGTTTAACTTGGCAAAAACACTAATTAAAACATAAAAACATATCTAACCAGAGGCTAGATCAAAGATTTATTCCTAAACATATGCAAAAAGCGAAAAACTAAAAATAAAATTGGGTTGCCTCCCAACAAGCGCTATCGTTTAACGCCCCTAGCTAGGCATAAAAGCAAGGATAGATCTAGGTATTGCCATCTTTGGTTTTCAATTTTTTAGCGGAATCAAGCTCGAATCCAGGAGGTTCTTTACGTTTTGTAACATCCCAAATTTTCAATTTGGAATGTTATACATTAGATCATCATTGCATAGCATATTTTATTGCATTTTGGCTAATCCTCGAAATCCTAAGCAGCTCAAGGACCCTCGGAGAGAGTTGGAGATTTCCCGGTTTTCATATTTGATTTTCATCAAATTATGAAACGAGGATTTTGGATTTAATTATTTTTCACTCCGAAAAATATTTCAAATAAAAGTATATGAGAGGAGAAAATATGACTTCTCCAAAATAATTGAAATATTGGAGGAAAAATATTAAAATCAAATATTCGATTTTATTTGGATTTTATTGCATTTTATTTGAATTAGAAAAATTTGCACGTTTTCAAAATTGCATTTTAGGGCCAAGAAAATGTTCATCGCGTTCTAATTATTTTAATTAGACGGTGAAAATTTGTTTTGGCATTTTTAGATTTTTATTTATTTTTCTAGGATTTATTTTAGTTCGGCGTAATTTTAAAAAAATCGCCCGCGGACCAAACTGGGCCGAAGGCCCAATCAGCCCACCTGCCGCGCCGCCTCGCCCGAATCGTGGCCGAGCCGGACTCCCGCCGGAGTCCGGGACGACACCGCCGCCGCCGCCCGGGGTCGCCCCCTTCTCCAAGTCGGACGCCCCCCCGAACCTATAAGTACCCCGCCCCGCCACCTCGTTCCCCACCCCGAACCCCGCCGCCCGCGCCACCAACCGCTGCCGCCGTCGCCGAACGCCGCCGCCGCGGGAAGCCGCCGCCCGACGCCCGAACGCCGCCACCCGCCGCCCGGACCCGCAGCCCCGCCGCCCCACGCCGCCTCCCGAACCCCGCCGGATCCCGCCGGACCCGAGGTAGCCGCCGCGCCGGTTTTCGCCGGAAAACCGTGCAGTTTTTTTTAGAAACCCCGGTTTTTTTACAGACCGGTTTGGTTTTTTTTCGGTTTAGTCTTTTTAGCGAGCGTTCGCTCGTTCGTTCGTTTTAACGAACGCGTTCATCGTTTAGTTACAGTTAACGAACGTTCGTTCGATAAACTGTTCATCAGTTTTTCTTTTTCTTGGATTTTTCCGCGATTATTCCAGACCGCGATTTCTGATCCGATTTTCGTTCTAGTATAACTTTTCGCTCGTTTATCGGAATCAGGCGATTCAAGCGCCTAGAGTTTCGTCTCAAAATTCTATTTCCGTTTAACCAACTCAAATAAGTTTTTGCTACTGTAAAATTTGACTTAGATCCAGATTAGTAAACGAAGCTTGTTTCTTTCGCCGTTTGACTTTCGTTGTTTCGTTTGATTTGATTCTTTTTGCAAACCGGAGTTCTTAAGTTGAACTTTCTGGTTAGATCTTTTATTTGAGTTTTACCTGTGCATTAGATGAGTGCTTATTGTATGCTTGTTTGTTTGCGATAGGGTACCCGGAGTGCGCCGCTTGCTACTTCGAATCTCTAGGTTTCACGGATCATCAGCAAGGAAAGTAACACTTTGATCATACCTCTTTACTACCCAGTTTTATTGCATTAGACCAATCCTCAAACATTGCATGATTAGGATCTGATTGCATTGTGGGTATCGGGAAGTAGATGAGGTAGTACCTATTACCTGTTTTGTTATCAAACCTTTGGGAGTTACTTCTACGTTTGCTCATATTGCTATGCTATGCTAGTAGACGTGGATTGGGTTTGAGAGATCTTTCCATGACAGTTGTGAGATTGTTAATTAATGGTTAAACTTAAGGTGGCAACTTAAACTCACATCTGGGTGGATTGAGGCACCTGGAGAATCCTGTGTTGCCTGTATTTTTGGAAATCCCGGGGTTCCGTGTGATTATCCCATGGACCGCCACCCAGGCTCAAAGGGATCATAAGATTATTCATGCTAGAAACTTCGGTGTGCAGCCACAAGCTATTATGGGCTCTAGCATAGTTGAGTAGGTTTCATGACCTCTTCCAGTGGTAGGCTAGCAGATGTAGGGGATGTAGGTTGGTACTGTCTACCCGGGGTTAGAGTTAATGCTTCTGAAAGACTGTGTCTCGGTCATCCGTTTCTCAAACACCATGTAGTGCAAGAATCCCAACGGAGGAGATCGAGTCTTGTGGGGAAAAGTGCACAAACCTCTGCAGAGTGTACAAACTAATCATGGTTAGCCGTGTCCCCGGTTATGGACATCTTGAGTATCTAGTACTTGGATTATCATGTGAATCTCATCACCATGTTACTTAATTTAATTTGATTGGGTTAATCACGTTCTTAATTGGGATTGAGATGCTGTCAACCATCTCAATGTTCAACAACCACCATGATAGTTAAATAAAATTTTATTCCTTTGCAGTAGGGAAAAATTGGCTTTTCGCAAAAACTGTAACCATAGAGCTTTCCACCAGCCAAATATGCATGTAGTATAGCCTTATTCTGTTCATTACTCTCTATGTGTTATATTGCCAGCATATTCCATGTGCTGACCCGTTTTCGGGCTGCAACATTTCATGTTGCAGACTTCTCAGACGACGAGTAAGGTGCCTTAGGTCGTGGTCTTATACTCAGTGATGCCGTTGGAGTTGATGGACTCACTTATCTTCCAAGTCTTCCGCTGTTATCGTTTTTAGATGGCCTTAAGCCATATTTATCATACTTAGTTCTGTTTTGAGACACTCGATGTAATAAGTGTGTGATTGCTACTCTGTTATAAATCCTTCGAGTACTGTGCGTGTCAGCATTACTGATCCAGGGATGACACTGGTGCACAGTAGATCAGATTGTTTGAGGTCTGGTCGCTACAAGATGGTATCAGAGCACACGCTGACTGTAGGACATGACCACTAAGCTTAAACCCTAGAACACCACTCTCTTCTCATTTCTGACTCCTCTCCATTTTCTACTCTTTTAGGAATGGCGGATGCAAGGAACAAGTTCATGCAACCGGATGAAGATACACTATTTGGACGCCACTTGAAGGAAGTCACTATATACCTGAACATCGGAATTCCAAGCTTCACCGAAACCTACAACGCCACACTACCAGAAGAGGAGCGCTGGATGATTCAAGTTCAAGTTCCAGGAAGGACGTTCATGCCAGTCACTGAGCCTATAGAGTTTTCCTTTGATGCACCAACCTGGAGTTTAGGAAAGAGCATGGCAGCCCACATCACTATGGGACGCATTGGAGAAGTTTACCACAAGGAGCTTAAGGATACTATTTATCAGATTTGTGGGCGCCGAGATGAGCAATGGGAGATGATCAGCACCAAGAAGGATAGATCAATTGCAGCTTTCATCCAGGAGTTAAACCAGCACATTCGTCGCCAGGAGAACCAAATGTGCGCAGGCATGATAGATCTGAAGAAGGCATTGACCAAGATCACGGAACTGGAGGAAGAAATCAAGTCTACACGCGATGGATATGAGGAGGAAATCGCAACATTACTAGAGAAGAATGAAGACCTGATAAAGAAGATCGAAGTTTTCATGGGAGACCCAGCACCAGGAGGAGAAGATGACGATTCTACTTGCCCAGAGAACTACATCATCATCGACGACACCGACTCGGACCCCAGTGAAGATGAATTTGTTGATGAAGCTGGAGCAGATATCATGGAGTCTTCAACCGATCAAAATTTCTAGTAGACCACCATAATCAGTAGTAGTATTTCCCCATGTATATAGTATAGTCCGAGCACTTTGTAACGATAGTTAGATCGATTGTATGCCTTGTTTGAATTGATTGAGTGGTATTGTTTGTGTTTGTCTCATGTGCATATGGGTAGTGTTTTCCCTCTAGACCTCATTCTATTCTAAATTCTCATCCTTTCTAAACCCAGCAGATGCCTCCGAGACGCGACGCCGGATTTTTTTTCCACCGGAGATCACTCAGTTGATTCAGCAGCAGAATGCCCTAATGCAAGTGTTAGTACAGAACCAAGGCAACAACAACAACAACCCACCACCACCACCTGTTGATCATTTGGCCCGATTCTTGAGGTTGAATCCGCCGGTGTTTTCCAGCAGCACCGAGCCGATTGTTGCAGATGATTGGCTTCGCAAGGTTGGAAGGGAGCTGACCACTATAGGATGCACAAATGCGGAGAGAGTGCGTTTTGCCGCACATCAACTTGATGGACCCGCAGCATCATGGTGGGAGAATTACACAGCCACTCACCCTATCGACACTGTCACATGGGACCAGTTTCAGCAAGCTTTCCGTACTGCCCATGTTTCAGCAGGAGCTATGGCTATGAAGAAGCGTGAGTTTCGCAACCTACGCCAAGGAGGACGCACCGTAGGCCAGTATGTGGAGGACTTTAGTAAGTTAGCACGTTATGCCCCAGATGACGTTGCTACAGATACAGCCAAGCAGGAGAAGTTTCTGGAAGGACTGAATGATGAGCTGAGCATGCAGTTGATGGTAGCAACCTTCAACAACTACCAGGAGTTGGTAGATAGAGCTCTCATGATTGAAGGGAAGCAGCAGCAGATTGAAAGCCGCAAGAGGAAGTATGGACAAGGGAAGTACAATTTTGGAGCTCATCAGAAGCCACGTTTTACCCCGAATTCAGGAGGACATTTTCAGCATACCCATGGAGCAGGAGGTTCGCACAACCATAGTGGACCCAAGAATGGTAATGGGAATGGAGGAAGCAACGTACAGAACCGTACCAACCCATCGACCCCAACTAAGAGAGATCCGAGCCACATTACTTGTTACAAATGCCAGAAGACTGGACATTATGCAACTGAATGTCCGGAAGCTAAGAATGGAAATGGCAATGGAAGCTCTGGGAAGAAGCCCAACCCTTTCAACGAAGGACAAGTGAACCACGTTTACGTGGAGGAGGTTGAAGCACAGCCTGATGCAGTGATAGGTCAGTTTTTGGTTAAGACATTTACTGCACTCGTTCCTTTTGATACTGGTGCATCACATTCATACATATCAAGGGGATTTGTGGATAAGTATAAACTGCCAACCCAAGCCCTTAGGTCACCCATGTTAGTAACCTCGCCAGGAGCAGAGTATATGGCTAGTCTATGGTGTGATCGGTTACCATTAAGGATTGGTAACTACGTGTTTCCCTCAGACCTAATAGTATTGGAATCGCAAGGATTGGATGTGATATTAGGCATGGATTGGTTATCGAAGTATGGAGGGAACATTGAATGCGTTAGTAAGTCGATTTTGCTTACCACCCCAGAAGGAAGAAGGATCAAGTATGTATCCCGACATGTGCCGAAGAGGACTCAGGTGAATTCCTTATCAGGAGTTGTACAGGAGGAAGTACCAGTGGTGAAAGATTTCCCTGACGTATTTCCAGAAGAGTTGCCAGGCACGCCACCGGATAGAGACATTGAGTTTTTGATTGAGCTTTTGCCAGGCACAGGGCCGATATCTAAGAGACCATACAGGATGCCCGCTAAGGATTTGGAAGAAATTAAGAAGCAGATTAAGGAGTTACTGGATAAAGGCTATATTCGCCCAAGTTCGTCACCTTGGGGATCACCAGTGCTTCTAGTGGAGAAGAAGGATGGATCGTTAAGGATGGTTGTTGATTATCGAGGATTGAATGAAGTGACCATAAAAAATAAGTACCCACTACCGATGATCAATGATCTGTTTGACCGATTGCAAGGAGCTAAGGTATTTTCCAAGATCGATCTGCGATCAGGATACCACCAGTTGAAGATTCGAGAGCAGGATATACCTAAGACGGCTTTTACCACTAGGTATGGGCTGCACGAGTATACCGTTATGTCATTTGGTCTGACTAACGCACCTGCCTATTCCATGAACCTGATGAACAAGGTGTTTATGGAGTTTTTGGATAAGTTCGTCGTGGTGTTCATTGATGATATTTTGGTCTACTCCAAGAATGAAGAGGAGCATAAGGAGCATTTGCGTTTGGTACTTGAGAAGCTCAGAGAACATCAGTTATACGCCAAGTTCAGCAAATGTGAATTTTGGTTGAAGGAAGTTGGATTCCTCGGACATGTTATATCCGGAGAAGGAATAGCAGTAGACCCCACCAAGGTTGTCACTGTGACAAACTGGGAATCACCCACATCAGTTGGAGAGATCCGGAGTTTTCTTGGACTTGCAGGATACTATCGGAGGTTCATTGAGAATTTTTCGAGGATTGCTAAGCCCATGACGGAGCTTTTGAAGAAGCACCAAGTTCAATTGGACTGAGGAATGTGAAGCTAGTTTTCAGGAGTTAAAGAAACGTTTGGTTACATCACCAGTGTTGATTCTGCCAGATCAGCGCAAGGATTATGAAGTTTACTGCGATGCTTCACGTCGAGGACTTGGACCAGTGCTTATGCAGGAAGGAAGAGTTGTTTCATATGCTTCACGACAGCTTAAACCCCATGAGAAGAATTACGCTACACATGATTTGGAGTTAGCAGCTGTAGTGTATGCGTTGAAGACATGGAGACATTTTCTCATCGGAAATCACTGTGAGGTGTACACGGATCACAAGAGTTTGAAGTACATTTTCACGCAGAAGGAGTTGAATCTCAGGCAAAGGAGATGGTTGGAACTCATAAAAGATTATGATATGAGATTGCATTATCACCCCGGAAAAGCTAACGTAGTAGCCGATGCGTTGAGCCGCAAGAGCCATGTCAACACACTCATGATCGGAGAGCTACCCAAGGAGTTAGCCGAGGATTTTCGCGAACTACGTTTGGAAATAGTTCTGAGAGGCTATGTAGCAACATTGGAGATTCAGTCTACCTTGATGGAAAAGATCCGAGAAGCACAAAAGACAGACAAGGAGATTCATGAGATAAAGGAAAAGACGAGTAAAGGAAAAGCCAAGGGATTTCGTGAGGATGAGCACGATACCTTATGGTTTGAGGACCGCGTTTATGTGCCCAATGATCCGGAGATCAGAAGTTGATCTTACAAGAGGCCCATGATTCGCCGTATTCGATTCACCCAGGAAATACCAAGATGTATTTGGATTTGAAGGATACTTTCTGGTGGACCGGAATGAAGAAGGATATTGCGGAGTATGTAGCAGTTTGTGATGTATGTCAGAGAGTGAAGGCAGAGCATCAGAAGCCAGCAGGATTGCTACAGCCATTGCCGATACCCGAATGGAAGTGGGATAAACTAGGCATGGATTTTATCACGGGATTGCCTAGGACTCATTCAGGCTATGACTCGATATGGGTTGTAGTCGATCGTTTGACGATGGTAGCTCATTTCATCCCAGTGAAGACCACTTACACCAGTGCTAAGTTGGCAAAGATATTCATGACTAGGATCGTATGTCTGCATGGAGTTCCGAGGAGCATTGTATCAGATAGAGGAACCCAGTTTACTTCAAAGTTTTGGAATCAGTTGCACGAAACTTTGGGTACCAGGCTAGAGTTCAGTACAGCCTTTCATCCACAGACAGACGGACAGACCGAGAGAGTCAATCAGATTTTGGAAGACATGCTGAGAGCTTGTGCGCTAGATTATGGATCCAGTTGGGACGACAATTTGCCATATGCAGAGTTTTCTTACAACAACAGTTATCAATCCAGTTTGAAGATGGCCCCTTTCGAAGCTTTGTACGGAAGGAGGTGTAGAACACCATTGTTATGGGACGAAGTTGGAGACCGCCAGTTGTTTGGACCAGACTTGATTAAAGAATCTGAACGGAAGGTGAAGTTGATTCGCGATAGACTCAAAGTAGCCCAGACCAGGCAGAAGAGCTATGCGGATTCAAAACATAAGGAAACAGTTTATGAAGCCGGAGACCGAGTTTATCTTCGAGTATCACCACTTCGAGGAGTGAAGCGTTTTGGAGTTAAGGGAAAGTTAGCGCCACATTTTGTAGGACCATACAAAGTTTTGGAGTGTATGGGAGAAGTTGCTTACAAGTTGGAATTGCATGAAGGATTGTCAGGAGTTCATGATGTATTCCACGTTTCCCAGTTGAAGAAATGTCACGCAGAGATGGCTGATATACCGCTGAGAGATACAGTGCCACTAGAGGCGATTCAGTTCGATAGTGATTTAACTTATGAGGAGAAGCCAGTCAAAATTCTTGAGTATGCCAGCCGAGTCACCCGCAGCAAGGTTATCAAGTTTTGCAAAGTTCAGTGGAGCCACCACACCGAAGATGAAGCCACCTGGGAGCGAGAGGAAGATCTACGGAAGGACCACTCTCACCTATTTTCTAGCCAACCCGAATCTCGAGGGCGAGATTCCTCTTAAGGGGTAGGTTTGTAACATCCCAAATTTTCAATTTGGAATGTTATACATTAGATCATCATTGCATAGCATATTTTATTGCATTTTGGCTAATCCTCGAAATCCTAAGCAGCTCAAGGACCCTCGGAGAGAGTTGGAAATATGCCCTAGAGGCAATAATAAAATGGTTATTATTGTATTTCCTAGTTCATGATAATTGTCTATTGTTCATGCTATAATTGTATTAACTGGAAACCGTAATACATGTGTGAATACATAGACCACAACATGTCCCTAGTAAGCCTCTAGTTGACTAGCTCGTTGATCAATAGATGGTTATGGTTTCCTGACCATGGACATTTGATGTCATTGATAACGGGATCACATCATTAGGAGAATGATGTGATGGACAAGACCCAATCCTAAGCATAGCACAAGATCGTGTAGTTCGTTTGCTAAGAGCTTTTCTAATGTCAAGTATCGTTTCCTTAGACCATGAGATTGTGCAACTCCCGGATACCGTAGGAATGCTTTGGGTGTACCAAACGTCACAACGTAACTGGGTGGCTATAAAGGTACACTACAGGTATCTCCGAAAGTGTCTGTTGGGTTGACACGAATCGAGATTGGGATTTGTCACTCCGTATGACGGAGAGGTATCTCTGGGCCCACTCGGTAATGCATCATCATAATGAGCTCAATGTGACCAAGTGGTTGGTCACGGGATCATGCATTACGGTACGAGTAAAGTGACTTGTCGGTAACGAGATTGAACGAGGTATTGGGATACCGACGATCAAATCTCGGGCAAGTAACATACCGATAGACAAAGGGAATTGTATACGGGATTGATTGAATCCTCGACATCGTGGTTCATCCGATGAGATCATCGAGGAGCATGTGGGAGCCAACATGGGTATCCAGATCCCGCTGTTGGTTATTGACCGGAGAGTCGTCTCGGTCATGTCTGCGTGTCTCCCGAACCCGTAGGGTCTACACACTTAAGGTTCGGTGACGCTAGGGTTGTAGAGATATTAGTATGCGGTAACCCAAAAGTTGTTCGGAGTCCCGGATGAGATCCCGGACATCACGAGGAGTTCCGGAATGGTCCGGAGGTAAAGATTTGTATATAGGAAGTCCAGTTTCGGCCACCGGGAAAGTTTCGGGGGTCACCGGTATTGTACCGGGACCACCGGAAGGGTCCCGGGGGTCCACCGGGTGGGGCCACCTATCCCAGAGGGCCCCATGGGCTGAAGTGGGAAGGAAACCAGCCCCTGGTGGGCTGGTGCGCCCCCCATGGGCCTCCCCCTGTGCCTAGGGTTGGAAACCCTGGGGGTGGGGGGCGCCCCACCTGACTTGGGGGGCAAGTTTCCCCCTTGGCCGCCGCCCCCCCTTGAGATTAGATCTCTAGGGGCCGGCGCCCCCTAGGGCCCCTATATAAAGGGGGGGAGGGAGGGCTGCGCACCCAAGCTCCTGGCGCCTCTCTCTCCCCCCGTAACACCTCTCCCTCTCGCTGAGCTTGGCGAAGCCCTGCCGAGATCCCCGCTGCTTCCACCACCACGCCGTCATGCTGCTGGATCTCCATCAACCTCTCCTCCCCCTTGCTGGATCAAGAACGAGGAGACGTCTCTCCCAACCGTACGTGTGTTGAACGCGGAGGTGCCGTCCGTTCGGCGCTAGGATCACCGGTGATTTGGATCACGACGAGTACGACTCCATCAACCCCGTTCTCTTGAATGCTTCCGCTCGCGATCTACAAGGGTATGTAGATGCACTCCTTCCCTCTTGTTGCTAGTAAACTCCATAGATTGATCTTGGTGATGCGTAGAAAATTTTAAATTTCTGCTACGATCCCCAACAGTGGCATCATGAGCCAGGTCTATGCGTAGATTCTATGCACGAGTAGAAGACAAATTAGTTGTGGGCGATGATTTGTTCAATTTGCTTACCGTTACTAGTCTTATCTTGATTCGGCGGCATTGTGGGATGAAGCGGCCTGGACCGACCTTACACGTACTCTTACGTGAGACAGGTTCCACCGACTGACATGCACTTGATGCATAAGGTGGCTAGCGGGTGTCTGTCTCTCCCACTTTAGTCGGATCAGATTCGATGAAGAGGGTCCTTATGAAGGGTAAATAGCAATTGACATATCACCGTTGTGGCTTTTGCGTAGGTAAGAAACGTTCTTGCTAGAAACCCATAGCAGCCACGTAAAACATGCAACAACAAGTAGAGGACGTCTAACTTGTTTTTGCAGGGTATGCTATGTGATGTGATATGGCCAAAAGGATGTGATGAATTATATATATGTGATGTATGAGATTGATCCTGTTCTTGTAATAGGAATCACGACTTGCATGTCGATGAGTATGACAACCGACAGGAGCCATAGGAGTTGTCTTAATTTATAGTATGACCTGCGTGTCAATGAAAAACTGTTGGAAATATGCCCTAGAGGCAATAATAAATAGGTTATTATTATATTTCCTTGTTCATGATAATCGTTTATTATCCATGCTAGAATTGTATTGATAGGAAACTCAGATACATGTGTGGATACATAGACAGCACCATGTCCCTAGTAAGCCTCTAGTTGACTAGCTCGTTGATCAATAGATGGTTACGGTTTCCTGACCATGGACATTGGATGTCGTTGATAACGGGATCACATCATTAGGAGAATGATGTGATGGATGAGACCCAATCCTAAGCCTAGCACAAGATCGTGTAGTTCGTTTGCTCAGAGCTTTTCTAATGTCAAGTATCAGTTCCTTAGACCATGAGATTGTGCAACTCCCGGATACCGTAGGAATGCTTTGGGTGTACCAAACGTCACAACGTAACTGGGTGGCTATAAAGGTGCACTACAGGTATCTCCGAAAGTGTCTGTTGGGTTGGCACGAATCGAGACTGGGATTTGTCACTCCGTGTAAACGGAGAGGTATCTCTGGGCCCACTCGGTAGGAAATCATCATAATGTGCACAATGTGACCAAGGAGTTGATCACGGGATGATGTGAGTTACGGAACGAGTAAAGAGACTTGCCGGTAACGAGATTGCACAAGGTATCGGGATACCGACGATCGAATCTCGGGCAAGTACCATACCGATTGACAAAGGGAATTGGGTACGGGATTGATTGAATCCTCGACATCGTGGTTCATCCGATGAGATCATCGAGGAGCATGTGGGAGCCAACATGGGTATCCAGATCCCGCTGTTGGTTATTGACCGGAGAGTCGTCTCGGTCATGTCTGCATGTCTCCCAAACCCGTAGGGTCTACACACTTAAGGTTCGGTGACGCTAGGGTTATAGAGATATTAGTATGCGGTAACCCGAAAGTTGTTCGGAGTCTCGGATGAGATCCCGGACGTCACGAGGAGTTCCGGAATGGTCCGGAGGTAAAGATTTATATATGGGAAGTCTTATTTTGGTCGCCGGAAAAGTTTCGCACTTTATCGGTATTGTACCGGGAGTGCCGAAAGGGGTCCGGGGGTCCACCAAGGGGGTCCACCAGCCCCGGGGGGGCCACATGGGCTGTAGGGGGTGCGCCTTGGCCTATATGGGCCAAGGGCACCAGCCCCAAGAGGCCCATGCGCCAAGAGATAAGGAAAAGGGAGAGTCCTAAAGGGGGAAGGCACCTCCGAGGTGCCTTGGGGGGGGAAGGACTCCTCCCTGGCCGCACCCTTCCTTGGAGGAAGGGACAAGGCTGCGCCCCCCTCTCCCTTGGCCCTATATATAGTGGGGGGAAGGGAGGGCAGCAATACCTAAGCCCTGGCGCCTCCCTCTCCCTCCCGTGACACCTCTTCCTCCCCGCTTGCGCTTGGCGAAGCCCTGCCGGGATCCCGCTACTTCCACCACCACGCCGTCGTGCTGCTGGATCTCCATCAACCTCTCCTCCCCCCTTGCTGGATCAAGAAGGAGGAGACGTCGCTGCTCCGTATGTGTGTTGAACGCGGAGGTGCCGTCCGTTCGGCGCTAGGATCATCGGTGATTTGGATCACGACGAGTATGACTCCATCAACCCCGTTCTCTCGAACGCTTCCGCTCGCGATCTAGAAGGGTATGTAGATGCACTCCTTCCCTCTCGTTGCTAGTAAACTCCATAGATTGATCTTGGTGATGCGTAGAAAATTTTGAATTTCTGCTACGTTACCCAACAAAAACGCCATGTAATTACTTTACTTTATTGCTAACCGTTAGCCTTAGTAGTAGAAGTAATAGTTGGCGAGACAACTTCATGAAGACACGATGATGGAGATCATGATGATGGAGATCATGATGATGGAGATCATGGTGTCATGCCGGTGACGAAGGTGATCATGCCGCGCCTCGAAGATGGAGATCAAAAGGCGCAAGATGATATTGGCCATATCATGTCACTTTATGATTTGCATGTGATGTTTGTCATGTTTACATCTTATTTGCTTAGAACGACAGTAGCATAAATAAGATGATCCCTCACTAAAATTTCAAGAGATGTGTTCCCCCTAACTGTGCACCGTTGCGAAGGTTCGTTGTTTCGAAGCACCACGTGATGATCGGGTGTGATAGATTCTAACATACGCATACAACGGGTGTAAGCCAGATTTACACATGCGAAACACTTAGGTTGACTTGACGAGCCTAGCATGTACAGACATGGCCTCGGAACACAAGAGACCGAAAGGTCGAACATGAGTCGTATAGTAGATACGATAAACATGGAGATGTTCACCGATGATGACTAGTCCGTCTCACGTGATGATCGGACACGACCTAGTTGACTCGGATCATGTATCACTTAGATGACTAGAGGGATGTCTATCTGAGTGGGAGTTCATTAAATAATCAGATGAACTTAATTATCATGAACATAGTCAAAGGTCTTTGCAAATTATGTCATAGCTTACGCTTTAGTTCTACTGTTTAAGATATGTTCCTAGAGAAAATTTAGTTGAAAGTTGATAGTAGCTATTATGCGGACTGGGTCCGTAAACTGAGGATTATCCTCATTGCTGCACAGAAGGCTTATGTCCTTAATGCACCGCTCGGTGTGCTGAACCTCGAGCGTCGTTTGTAGATGTTGCGAACATCTGACATACACGTTTTGATGACTACGTGATAGTTCAGTGCGTAATGTTAAACGGTTTAGAATTAAGGCACCGAAGACATTTTGAAACGTCGCGCAACATATGAGATGTTCCAAGAGCTGAAATTGAGATTTCAGGCTCGTGCCCACGTCAAGAGGTGTGAGACCTCCGACAAGTTTCTTAAGCCTGCAAACTAAGGGAGAAAAGCTCAATCGTTGATCATGTGCTCAGATTGTCTGAGTACTACAATCGCTTGAATCGAGTGGGAGTTAATCTTCCAGATGAGATAGTGATGGTTCTCCATAGTCACTGCCACCAAGCTACTAGAGCTTCGTGATGAACTATAACATATCAGGGATAGATATGATGATCCTTGAGCTATTCGCTATGTTTGACACCGCGAAAGTAGAAATCAAGTAGGAGCATCAATTGTTGATGGTTAGTAAAACCACTAGTTTCAAGAAGGGCAGGGGAAAGAAGGGATACTTCATGAAACGGCAAATCAGTTGCTGCTCTAGTGAAGAAACCCAAGGTTGAACCCAAACCTGAGACTAAGTGCTTCTGTAATGAGGGGAACGGTCACTGAAGCAGAACTACCCTAGATACTTGGTAGATGAGAAGGCAGGCAAGGTCGACAGAAGTATATTGGATATACATTATATTAATGTGTACTTTACTAGTACTCCTAGTAGCACCAGGGTATTAGATACCGGTTCGGTTGCTAAGTGTTGGTAACTCGAAATGAAGAGCTACGGAATAAATGGAGACTAGCTAAAGGTGAGATGATGATATGTGTTGGAAGTGTTTCCAAGGTTGATGTGATCAAGCATCGCATGCTCCCTCTACCATCAAGATTGGTGTTAAACGTAAATAATTGTTATTTGGTATTTGCGTTGAGCATAGACATGATTGGATTATGTTTATCGCAATACGGTTATTCATTTAAGGAGAATAATGGTCACTCTGTTTATTTGAATAATACCTTCAATGGTCTTACACCTAAAATGAATGGTTTATTGAATCTCGATCGTAGTGATACACATGTTCATGCCAAAAGATATAAGATAGTAATGATAGTACCACATACTTGTGGCACTGCCACTTGAGTCATATTGGTATAAAACGCATGAAGAAGCTCCATGTTGATGGATCTTTGGACTCACTCATTTTTGAAAATATTGAGACATGCGAACCATGTCTATTGGTAGATATGCATGAAGAAACTCCATACAGATGGATCATTTGGACTCACTTGATTTTGAATCACTTGAGACATGCAAATCATAACACATGGGCAAGATGACTGAAAGGCCTCGTTTTCAGTGAGATGGAACAAGAGAGCAACTTGTTGGAAGCAATACATTTTGATGTGTGCAATCCAATGAGTGCTGAGGCACGCAGTGAATATCATTATGCTCTTACTTCACAGATGATTTGAGTAGATGCTAAGTATGTTTACTTGATGAAACACAAGTCTGAATTATTGAAAGGTTCAAGTAATTTCAGAGTGAAGTTGAAGATCGTCGTGACAAGAGGATAAAATGTCTATGATATGATCATAGAGATGAATATCTGAGTTACGAGTTTGCCACACAATTAAGACATTGTGGAAATTGTTTCACAACTAATACCGCCTGGAACACCATAGTGTGATGGTGTGTCCGAACATCATAATTGCACCCTATTGGATATGGTGCATACCATGATGTCTCTTATCGAATTACACTATCGTTTATGGGTTAGGCATTAGAGACAACCGCATTCACTTTAAATAGGGCACCACGCAATTCCGTTGAGACGACACCGTATGAACTATGGTTTAGAGAAACCTAAGCTGTCGTTTCTTAAAAGTTTGGGGCTGCGACGCTTATGTGGAAAAGTTTTAGGCTGATAAGCTCGAACCCAAAGCGGATAAATGCATCTTCATAGAATACCCAAAACAGTTGGGTATACCTCCTATTTCAGATCCGGAAGCAAAGTGATTGTTTCTAGAAACAGGTCCTTTCTCGAGGAAAAGTTTCTCTCGAAAGAATTGAGTGGGAGGATGGTGGAGACTTGATGAGGTTATTGAACCATGACTTCAACTAGTGTGTAGCAGGGCACAGGAAGTTGTTCCTGTGGCACCTACACCAATTGAAGTGGAAGCTTATGATAGTGATCATGAAACTTCGGATCAAGTCACTACCAAACCTCGTAGGACGACAAGGATGCATGCTACTTCAGAGTGGTACGTAATCATGTCTTGGAAGTCATGTTGCTAGACAACAATGAACCTACGAGCTATGGAGAAGCGATGATGGGCCCGGATTCTGACGAATGGCTTGAGGCCATAAAACCGAGAGGATCCATGTATGAAAACAAAGTATAGACTTTGGAAGAACTACTTGATGGTCGTAAGGCTGTTGGGTGCAGATGGATTTTAAAAGGAAGACAGACAATGATGGCAAGTGTCACCATTAAGAAAGCTCGACTTGTCGTTAAGATGTTTTCCGACAAGTTCAAGGAGTTGACTGCGATGAGACTTTCTCACTCGCAGCGATGCTAAGAGTCTGTTGGAATTATATTAGTAGTTACTGCATTATTTATGAAATATTGCAGATAGGATGTCAAAACATTGTTTCCTCGACGATTTTCTTGAGGAAAGGTTGTATGTGATACAACCAGAAGGTTTTGTCAATCCTGAAAGATGCTAACAAGTATGCAAAGCTCCAGCAATCCTTCTAAGGATTGGAGTAAGCATCTCGGAGTTGGAATGTATGCTTTGATGAGATGATCAAAGATTTTGGGTTTATACAAAGTTTATGAGAAACTTGTATTTCCAAAGAAGTGAGTGGGAGCACTATAGAATTTTTGATGAGTATATGTTGTTAACATATTGTTGATCAGAAATGATGTAGAATTTCTGGAAAGCATACAGGGTTATTTGAAAAGTGTTTTTCAATGGAGAACCTGGATTAAGCTACTTGAACATTGAGCATCAAGATCTATAAGGATAGATGAAAAACGCTTAATAGTACTTTCAAATGAATACATACCGTGACAAGATTTTTAAGGAGTTCAAAATAGATCAGCAAAGAAGGAGTTCTTGGCTGTGTTACAAGGTGTGAGTATTGAGTAAGACTCAAGACCTGACCACGGCAGAAGAGAGAGCAAGGACGAAGGTCGTCCCCTATGCTTTAGACGTAGGCTCTACAGTATGCTATGCTGTGTACCGCACCTGAAGTGTGCCTTGCCATGAATTAGTCAAGGGGTACAAGAGTGATCCAGGAATGGATCACATGACAGCGGTCGAACTTATCCTTAGTAATTAGTGGACTACGGAATTTTCTCGATTATGGAGGTGGTGAAAGAGTTCGTCGTAAAGGGTTACGTCGATGCAAACTTTGACACCAATCCGGATGACTCTGAGTAGTAAACCGGATTCGTATAGTAGAGCAGTTATTTGGAATAGCTCCAAGTAGCGCGTGGTAGCTGCATCTACAAGATGACATAGAGATTTGTAAAGCACACACGGATCTGGAAGGTTCAGACCCGTTGACTAGTAACCTCTCTCACAAGCGAGATATGAACAAACCCCATGGGCGTTGGATTCATTACAATCGCATAGTGATGTGAACTAGATTATTGACTCTAGTGCAAGTGGGAGACTGTTGGAAATATGCCCTAGAGGCAATAATAAAATGGTTATTATTGTATTTCCTTGTTCATGATAATTGTCTATTGTTCATGCTATAATTGTATTAACTGGAAGCCGTAATACATGTGTGAATACATAGACCACAACATGTCCCTAGTAAGCCTCTAGTTGACTAGCTCGTTGATCAATAGATGGTTATGGTTTCCTGACCATGGACATTTGATGTCATTGATAACGGGATCACATCATTAGGAGAATGATGTGATGGACAAGACCCAATCCTAAGCACAGCACAAGATCGTGTAGTTCGTTTGCTAAGAGCTTTTCTAATGTCAAGTATCGTTTCCTTAGACCATGAGATTGTGCAACTCCCGGATACCGTAGGAATGCTTTGGGTGTACCAAACGTCACAACGTAACTGGGTGGCTATAAAGGTACACTACAGGTATCTCCGAAAGTGTCTGTTGGGTTGACACAAATCGAGATTGGGATTTGTCACTCCGTATGACGGAGAGGTATCTCTGGGCCCACTCGGTAATGCATCATCATAATGAGCTCAATGTGACCAAGTGGTTGGTCACGGGATCATGCATTACGGTACGAGTAAAGTGACTTGTCGGTAACGAGATTGAACGAGGTATTGGGATACCGACGATCAAATCTCGGGCAAGTAACATACCGATAGACAAAGGGAATTGTATACGGGATTGATTGAATCCTCGACATCGTGGTTCATCCGATGAGATCATCGAGGAGCATGTGGGAGCCAACATGGGTATCCAGATCCCGCTGTTGGTTATTGACCGGAGAGTCGTCTCGGTCATGTCTGCGTGTCTCCCGAACCCGTAGGGTCTACACACTTAAGGTTCGGTGACGCTAGGGTTGTAGAGATATTAGTATGCGGTAACCCGAAAGTTGTTCAGAGTCCCGGATGAGATCCCGAACATCACGAGGAGTTCCGGAATGGTCCGGAGGTAAAGATTTGTATATAGGAAGTCCAGCTTCGGCCACCGGGAAAGTTTCGGGGGTCACCGGTATTGTACCGGGACCACCGGAAGGGTCCCGGGGGTCCACCGGGTGGGGCCACCTATCCCGGAGGGCCCCATGGGCTGAAGTGGGAAGGGAACCAGCCCCTGGTGGGCTGGTGCGCCCCCCATGGGCCTCCCCCTGCGCCTAGGGTTGGAAACCCTGGGGGTGGGGGGCGCCCCACCTGACTTGGGGGGCAAGTTTCCCCCTTGGACGCCGCCCCCCTTGAGATTAGATCTCTAGGGGCCGGCGCCCCCAGGGCCCCTATATAAAGGGGGGAGGGAGGACTGCGCACCCAAGCTCCTCGCGCCTCCCTCTCCCCCCGTAAGACCTCTCCCTCTCGCTGAGCTTGGCGAAGCCCTGCCGAGATCCCCGCTGCTTCCACCACCACGCCGTCGTGCTGCTGGATCTCCATCAACCTCTCCTCCCCCTTGCTGGATCAAGAAGGAGGAGATGTCTCTCCCAACCGTACGTGTGTTGAACGCGGAGGTGCCGTCCGTTCGGCGCTAGGATCATCGGTGATTTGGATCACGACGAGTACGACTCCATCAACCCGGTTCTCTTGAACGCTTCCGCTCGCGATCTACAAGGGTATGTAGATGCACTCCTTCCCTCTTGTTGCTAGTAAACTCCATAGATTGATCTTGGTGATGCGTAGAAAATTTTAAATTTCTGCTACGATCCCCAACACCCCCCGAACCTATAAGTACCCCGCCCCGCCACCTCATTCCCCACCCCGAACCCCGCCGCCCGCGCCACCAACCGCCGCCGCCGTCGCCGAACGCCGCCGCCGCGGGAAGCCACCGCCCAACGCCTGAACGCCACCGCCCGACGCCTCCGGTCGACCCCGCCGCCACCCGCCGCCCGGACCCGCAGCCCCGCCGCCCCACGCCGCCTCCCGAAGCCCGCCGGTGCCGCCCGACCCCGCCGGATCCCCCCGGACCCGAGGTAGCCGCCGCGCCGGTTTTCGCCGGAAAATCGTGCAGGTTTTTTAGAAACTCCGGTTTTTTTATAGATTGGTTTGGTTTTTTTTGGTTTAGTCTTTTTAGCGAGCGTTCGCTCGTTCATTCATTTTAACGAACACGTTCATCGTTTAGTTACAGTTAACGAACGTTTGTTCGATAAACTGTTCGTCAGTTTTTCTTTTTCTCGGATTTTCACGTGATTATTCCAGATCGCGATTTCTGATCCGATTTTCGTTCTAGTATAACTTTTCGCTCGTTTATCGGAATCAGGCGATTCAAGCGCCTAGAGTTTCGTCTCGAAATTCTCTTTCCGTTCAACCAACTCAAATAAATTTTTGCTACTGTAAAATTTGACTTAGATCCAGATTAGTAAACGAAGCTTGTTTCTTTCGCCGTTTGACTTTTGTTGTTTCGTTTGATTTGATTCTTTTTGCAAACCGGAGTTCTTAAGTTGAACTTTCTGGTTAGATCTTTTATTTGAGTTTTACCTATGCATTAGATGAGTGCTTATTGTATGCTTGTTTGTTTGCGATAGAGTACCCGGAGTGCGCCGCTTGCTACTTCGAATCTCTAGGTTTCACGGATCATCAGCAAGGCAAGTAACACTTTGATCATACCTCTTTACTACCCAGTTTTATTGCATTAGACCAATCCTCAAACATTGCATGATTAGGATCTGATTGCATTGTGGGTATCGGGAAGTAGATGAGGTAGTACCTATTACCTGTTTTGTTATCAAACCTTTGGGAGTTACTTCTACGTTTGCTCATATTGCTATGCTATGCTAGTAGACGTGGATTGGGTTTGAGAGATCTTTCCATGACAGTTGTGAGATTGTTAATTAATGGTTAAACTTAAGGTGGTAACTTAAACTCACGTCTGGGTGGATTGAGGCACCTGGAGAATCCTGTGTTGCCTGTATTTTTGGAAATCCCGGGGTTCCGTGTGATTATCCTATGGACCGCCACCCAGGCTCAAAGGGATCATAAGATTATTCATGCTAGAAACTTCCGTGTGCAGCCACAAGCTATTATGGGCTCTAGCATAGTTGAGTAGGTTGCATGACCTCTTCCAGTGGTAGGCTAGCAGATGTAGGGGATGTAGGTTGGTACTGTCTACCCGGGGTTAGAGTTAATGCTTCTGAAAGACTGTTTCTCGGTCATCCGTTTCTCAAACACCATGTAGTGCGAGAATCCCAACGGAGGAGATCGAGTCTTGTGGAGAAAAGTGCACAAACCTCTGCAGAGTGTACAAACTAATCATGGTTAGCCGTGTCCCCGGTTATGGACATCTTGAGTATCTAGTACTTGGATTATCATGTGAATCTCATCACCATGTTACTTAATTTAATTTGATTGGGTTAATCACATTCTTAATTGGGATTGAGATGCTGTCAACCATCTCAATGTTCAACAACCACCATGATAGTTAAATAAAATTTTATTCCTTTGCAGTAGGGAAAAATTGGCTTTTCGCAAAAACTGTAACCATAGAGCTTTCCACCAGCCAAATATGCATGTAGTATAGCCTTATTCTGTTCATTACTCTCTATGTGTTATATTGCCAGCATATTCCATGTGCTGACCCGTTTTCGGGCTGCAACGTTTCATGTTGCAGACTTTTCAGACGACGAGTAAGGTGCCTTAGGTCGTGGTCTTATACTCAATGATGTCGTTCGAGTTGATGGACTCACTTATCTTCCAAGTCTTCTGCTGTTATCGTTTTTAGATGGCCTTAAGCCATATTTATCATACTTAGTTCTCTTTTGAGACACTCGGTGTAATAAGTGTGTGATTGCTACTCTGTTATAAATCCTTCGAGTACTGTGCGTGTCAGCATTACTGATCCAGGGATGACACTGGTGCACAGTAGATCAGACTGTTTGAGGTCTGGTCGCTACACGTTTCCCTTCATATTCGGAAATTTTTATATCTAAAGAATCCAACCGCTTATTGCAAAGGGTAATCAACATATTCATGCGGTGAATATTTCTGCTACCGCTCTTGAGAGGTTCAAGAGACTTTTGTATGATCTTAGTTACTTCGCAATTTTTTTAAAAAACTTGTGTCTCTTCCTGGTTATGTTTTGGCCCCCTTTTTTGTTGAGGTAGTGTTCCCACTACCCCCTCTATGATTTCATTCGCAATACTGGGATCAATTTCAATAAAATTTCCTTTAGCAACACAATCCAAGAGTTGTCTATGGGACATATTTAGTACAACGTAAAAACCTGCGAAGCAAAATTATAAAACTCACCTCTAAGGTGCAATTACGATAAGATTCCCTCATCCTATGCCAAGCATTTTTTAAAATTTCTCCTTGTCTTTGTTTAAAGTGAAGAACTTCAAACTCAGGGGACAAAGGAGCAGAGAGGGGACTAGCCATAATGACAAGCAAGCAAAAAAGAGGCAAACGAAAAAGAGAGAGTGAATAAAACGGCAAGGGTGTAGTGGGGGAGAGGAAAACGAGAGGCAAATGGAAAATAATGTAATGCGGGGGATAAGGGTTTGTGATGGGTACTTGGTATGTTGACTTTTGCGTAGACTCCCCGGCAACGGCGCGAGAAATCCTTCTTGCTACCTCCTGAGCACTGCGTTGGTTTTCCCTTGAAGAGGAAAGGGTGATGCAGCAAAGTACCGTAAGTATTTCCCTCAGTTTTTGAGAACCAAGGTATCAATCCAGTAGGAGGCCACGCACAAGTCCCTCGCACCTACACAAACAAATAAATCCTCGCAACCAACACAATAAAGGGGTTGTCAATCCCTTCACGGTCACTTACGAGAGTGAGATCTGATAGATATGATAGGATAATATTTTTGGTATTTTTTGATAAAGATGCAAAGTAAAATAAAAGGCAAAAAACTAGCTAAGTGTTGGAAGATTAATATGATAGAAAATAGACCCGGGGGCCATAGGTTTCACTAGTGGCTTCTCTCAAGAGCATAAGTATTACGGTGGGTGAACAAATTACTGTTGAGCAATTGACAGAATTGAGCATAGTTATGAGAATATCTAGGTATGATCATGTATATAGGCATCACGTCCGAGACAAGTAGACCGACTCCTGCCTGCATCTACTACTATTACTCCACACATCGACCGCTATTCAGCATGCATCTAGAGTATTAAGTTCATAAGAACAAAGTAACACTTTAAGCAAAATGACATGATGTAGAGGGATAAACTCATGCAATATGATATAAACCCCCTCTTGTTATCCTCGATGGCAACAATACAATACGTGCCTTGCTGCCCCTACTGTCACTGGGAAAGGACACCGCAAGATTGAACCCAAAGCTAAGCACTTCTCCCATTGCAAGAAAGATCAATCTAGTAGGCCAAACCAAACTGATAATTCGAAGACACTTGCAAAGATAACCAATCATACATAAAAGAATTCAGAGAAGATTCAAATATTGTTCATAGATAAACTTGATCATCAACCCACAATTCATCGGTCTCAACAAACACACCGCAAAGGAATATTACATCGAATAGATCTCCACAAGAGAGGGGGAGAACATTGTATTGAGATCCAAAAAGAGAGAAGAAGCCATCTAGATAATAACTATGGACCCGAAGGTCTGAGGTAGACTACTCACACATCATCGGAGAGGCTATGGTGTTGATGTAGAAGCCATCCGTGATAGATGCCCCCTCCGGCTGAGCTTCGGAAAAGGCCCCAAGATGGGATCTCACGGGTACAGAAGGTTGCGGCGATGGAATTAGGTTTTTGGCTCCGTCTCTGGTAGTTTGGGGGTACGTGGATATATATAGGAGGAAGAAGTATGTCGGTGGAGCAACGTGGGGCCCACGAGGGTGGAGGGCGCGCCCGGGGGGGTAGGCGCGCCCCCTACCTCGTGCCCTCCTGGTTGATGTCTTGATGTAGGGTCCAAGTCCTCTGGATCACGTTCGTTCCGAAAATCACGTTCTCGAAGGTTTCATTCCGTTTGGACTCCGTTTGATATTCTTTTTCTGCGAAACTCTGAAATAGGCAAAAAACAGCAATTCTGGGCTGGGCCTCCGGTTAATAGGTTAGTCCCAAAAATAATATAAAAGTGTATAATAAAGCCCATTAATGTCCAAAACAGAATATAATATAGCATGGAACAATCAAAAATTATAGATACGTTGGAGACGAATTAGGGACCCCCCTGACTTGTTCCCGACGCCAACACCTCTTATATATACCCAAACTTCCAGAAAGAAACCTAGATCAGGAGTTCCGCCACCGCAAGCCTCTGTAGCCACCAAAAACCAATCAGGACCCTGTTCCGGCACCCTGCCGGAGGGGGGATCCCTCACCGGTGGCCATCTTCATCATCCCGGCGCTCTCCATGACGAGGAGGGAGTAGTTCACCCTCGGGGCTGAGGGTATGTACCAGTAGCTATGTGTTTGATCTCTCTCTCGCGTTCTTGATTCAGTACGATCTTGATGTATCGCGAGCTTTGCTATTATAGTTGGATCTTATGATGTTTCTCCCCCTCTACTCTCTTGTAATGGATTGAGTTTTCCCTTTGAAGTTATCTTATCGGATTGAGTTTTTAAGGATTTTAGAACACTTGATGTATGTCTTGCATGTGCTTATCTGTGGTGAGAATGGGATATCACGTGATCTACTTGATGTATGTTTTGGTGATCAACTTGCGGGTTCCGTGACCTCATGAACTTATGCATAGGGGTTGGCACACATTTTCGTCTTGACTCTCCGGTAGAAACTTTTGGGCACTCTTTGAAGTTCTTTGTGTTGGTTGAGTAGATGAAACTGAGATTGTGTGATGCATATCGTATAATCATACCCACGGATACTTGAGGTGACATTGGAGCATCTAGGTGACATTAGTGTTTTGGTTGATTTGTATCTTAAGGTGTTATTCTAGTACGAACTCTATGATAGATCGAACGGAAAGAATAGCTTCATGTTATTTTACTACGGACTCTTGAATAGATCGATCAGAAAGAATAACTTTGTGGTGGTTTCGTACCCTACAATAATCTCTTCGTTTGTTCTCCTCTATTATTGACTTTGGAGTGACTCTTTGTTGCATGTTGAGGGATTGTTATATGATCTAATTATGCTATTATTGTTGGGAGAACTTGCACTAGTGAAAGTATGAACCTTAGGCCTTGTTTCCTAGCATTGCAATACCGTTTTCGCTCACTTTTATTACTAGTTACCTTGCTGTTTTTATATTTTCATATTACAAAAACCTATATCTACCATCCATATTGCACTTGTATCACCATCTCTTCACCGAACTAGTGCACCTATACAATTTACCATTGTATTGGGTGTGTTGGGGACACAAGAGACTCTTTGTTATTTGGTTGCAGGGTTGTTTGAGAGAGACCATCTTCAACCTACGCCTCCCATGGATTGATAAACCTTAGGTCATCCACTTGAGGGAAATTTGCTACTGTCCTACAAACCTCTGCACTTGGAGGCCCAACAACGTTTACAAGAAGAAGGTTGCGTAGTAGACATCATGGGTTTATGATCAAGATTATCTATGAACAATATTTGATTCTTAAGATCATATCTATCATTGCAAGCAAGAAAATCTCTAGCAGTTTCTTCATCCATAACATAACCCTCAGGCACAACAGGCAATTCATATCTAGGGGGAGAATCCTCATCATCACTTTCATCAATATTATCAGTTTCAATAATTTCATTCTCTCTAGCTCTAGCAAGTTGTTCATCAACAAATTCACCAAATGGCACAGTATTATCAAGCATAGAAGTAGTTTCATCATAAGCATTGATACGTCTCCAACATATCTATAATTTTTGATTGCTCCATGCTATTATATATTCTGTTTTGGATGTTTAATGGGCTTTATTATACACTTTTATATTATTTTTGGGACTAACCTATTAACCCAAGACCCAGTGCAAATTGCTGTTTTTTTTTGCCTATTTCAGTGTTTCGCAGAAAAAGAATATCAAATGGAGTCCAAACGGAATGAAACTTCGGGAGCGTGATTTTTGGAACAAATGTGATCCAGAGGACTTGGAGTGGACGTCAAGCAATCAACGAGGAGGCCACGAGGCAGGGGGCGCGCCCTCCACCCTCATGGGCCCCTCGTAGATCCACCGACCTACTTCTTCCTCCTATATATACCTACGTACCCCGAAACCATCGAGGAGCACCACGAAAACCTAATTCCACCGCTGCAACCTTCTATACCCGTGAGATCCCATCTTGGGGCCTTTTCCGGCGCTCCGCCGGAGGGGTGATACGTCTCCAACGTATCTATAATTTTTTATTGTTCCATGCTATATTATATTCTGTTTTGGATATTTAATGGGCTTTATTATACACTTTTATATTATTTTTGGGACTAACCTATTAACCGGAGGCCCAGCCCAAATTGCTGTTTTTTTGCCTATTTCAGTGTTCCGCAGAAAAAGAATATCAAACGGAGTCCAAACGGAATGAACCCTTCGGGAACGTGATTTTCGGAACAAACGTGATCCAGAGGACTTGGAGTCGACGTAAAGCAATCAACGAGGAGAGCACGAGGCAGGGGGCGCGCCTACCCCCCAGGCGCGCCCTCCACCCTCGTGGGGCCCACGTTGCTCCACCGACGTACTTCTTCCTCCTATATATACCTACGTACCCCCAAACCATCAGAGGCATCCACGAAAACCTAATTCCACCGCCGCAACCTTCTGTACCCGTGAGATCCCATCTTGGGTCCTTTTCCGGCGTCCTGCCGGAGGGGGCATTGATCACGGAGGGCTTCTACATCAACACCATAGCCTCTCCGATGATGTGTGAGTAGTTTACCTCAGACCTTCGGGTCCATAGTTATTATCTAGATGGCTTCTTCTCTCTCTTTGGATCTCAATACAAAGTTCTCCTTGATTCTCTTGGAGATCTATTCGATGTAATCTTCTTTTGCGGTGTGTTTGTCGGGACCGATGAATTGTGGGTTTATGATCAAGATTATCTATGAACAATATTTGAATCTTCTCTGAATTCTTTTATGTATGATTGGTTATCTTTGCAAGTCTCTTCGAATTATCAGTTTGGTTTGGCCTACTAGATTGATCTTTCTTGCAATAGGAGAAGTGCTTAGCTTTGGGTTCAATCTTTCCTTTCCCAGTGACAGTAGGGGCAGCAAGGCACGTATTGTATTGTTGCCATCGAGGATAACAAGATGGGGTTTATATCATATTGCATGAGTTTATCCCTCTACGTCATGTCATCTTGCTTAAAGCGTTACTCTGTTCTTATGAACTTAATACTCTAGATGCATGCTGGATAGCGGTCGATGTGTGGAGTAATAGTAGTAGATGCAGAATCGTTTCGGTCTACTTGTCACGGACGTGATGCCTATATACATGATCATACCTAGATATTCTCATAACTATGCTCAATTCTATCAATTGCTCAACAGTAATTTTTTCACCCACCGTAATACTTATGCTCTTGAGAGAAGCCACTAATGAAACCTATGGCCCCCGGGTCTATCTTCCATCATATTAATCTTCCAACACTTAGTTATTTTTTTTGCCGTTTATTTTATTTGCATTTTTATCATAAAAATACCAAAAATATTATCTTATCATATCTATCAGATCTCGCTCTCGTAAGTGACCGTGAAGGGATTGACAACCCCTTTATTGCGTTGGTTGCGAGGTTCTTATATGTTTGTGTAGGTGCGCGGGACTTGTGCGTGGTCTCCTACTGGATTGATACCTTGGTTCTCAAAAACTGAGGGAAATACTTATGCTACTTTACTGCATCACCCTTTCCTCTTTAAGGGAAAACCAACGCAGTGCTCAAGAGGTAGCAAGAAGGATTTCTGGCGCCGTTGCCGGGGAGATTCGCGCCAAGTCAAGTCAAGTCAAGACATAGCAAGTACCCATCACAAACTCTTATCCCTCGCATTATATTATTTGCCATTTGCCTCTCGTTTTCCTCTCCCCCACTTCACCCTTGCCGTTTTATTCGCCCTCTCTTTTTCGTTCGCCTCTTTTCCGCTCGCTTTGTCGTCATGGCTAGTCCTCTATCTACTCCTTTATCTCCCGAGACTGAAGTTCTTAATTTTAAGCAAAGGGAGGGAGAAAATCTAAAAGACGCTTGGTATAGAATTTGCAATGCTCAAAATAAATCTACCAGGAAGCAATCTACTTCCGTTCTTCTTCGCAATTTGTATGTAGGCATTACTCCTTGGAATAGATACATTCTTGATACCATTACCGGAGGAAATTTCATGGGTAGCCATACTTTTGATTCTTATAATGCTATGATAGATTTGTTTGGCCCACCACCTCTTTTGGTTAATGGAACTATGTTAACTTTGGAGCATGTGATGCAAAGACTTGAAATTATTGAAAATAAAGTTGCTACCGTAGAGTTAATTGAAAATTTAGATAATAAGATTCACAACCAAATTACCCAATATGGATCTAAGGTAGGAGTCACTTTGAATTTTTTTAAAGAAAAGGAACCCATAGTTAATGAAAGAATAAATCAGGATTCCACTAGAATCTATAAACTTGAGGGTATCATTACCAACTTGGGGACCTCCTTTTCTTCCGTAAAGAACATTTCAAATCCTCCTACCAAAATTGCCAAGCTTATGTATGTTCCTAAAAATAAGGGTGAATCCTCTAGTAAGGAAACTGCGGATCTCAAATCAATAAGTGTTCATCCCAATCTTTTTGCTATCATTAAGGAACCATTTGCTACAAATGATTCTTTAGATTTCGTGCCTAGAAGTTTGATAATTAATAGAAAGAAAGAAACTCCTAAGGGTTATAAGTGTCTTATTGAATAATTGCCTACTAAAGATGGCAATACCTAGATCTATCCTCGCTTTTATGCCTAGCTAGGGGCGTTAAACGATAGCGCTTGTTGGGAGGCAAGCCAATTTTATTTTTAGTTTTTTGCTTTTTGCTTCTGTTTAGGAATAAATCTTTGATCTAGCCTCTGGTTAGATTTGTTTTTATGTTTTAATTAGTGTTTGTGCCAAGTTAAACCTATAGCATCTATTTGGATAATAGTTATTTGATCTTGCTGAAAATTCCAGAAACTTTCTGTTCACGAAAACAATTGTTAAAAATCACCAGAACGTGATAAAATGCTGATTCCAATTGCAGTAGATCAATAAACAAATTATCTAGGTCTTCCTATTTTTGTAGATTTTTCTGAGTTCCAGAAGTTTGCGTTAGTTACAGATTACTACAGACTGTTCTGTTTTTGACAGATTCTGTTTTTCGTGTGTGTTTGCTTATTTTGATGAATCTATGGCTAGTAAAAGAGTTTATAAACTATAGAGAAGTTGGAATACAGTAGGTTTAACACCAATATAAATAAAGAATGAGTTCATTACAGTACCTTGAAGTGGTGTTTTGTTTTTCTTTCGCTAACGGAGCTCACGGGATTTTCTGTTAAGTTTTGTGTTGTGAAGTTTTCAAGTTTTGGGTAAAAGATTTGATGGATTATGGAACAAGGAGTGGCAAGATCCTAAGCTTGGGGATGCCCATGGCACCCCAAGATAATCTAAGGACACCTAAAAGCCAAAGCTCGGGGATGCCCTGGAAGGCATTCCCTCTTTCGTCCTCGTCCATCGGTAACTTTACTTGGAGCTATATTTTTATTCACCACATGATATGTGTTTTGCTTGGAGCGTCTTGTATGATTTGAGTCTTTGCTTTTTAGTTTTCCACAATCATCCTTGCTGTACACACCTTCTTGAGAGAGACACACATGATTCGGAATTTATTAGAATACTCTATGGGCTTCACTTATATCTTTTGAGCTATATAGTTTTTGCTCTAGTGCTTCACTTATATCTTTTAGAGCACGGTGGTGGATTTGTTTTGTAGAAACTATTGTTCTCTCATGCTTCACTTATATTATTTTGAGAGTCCTTTAGAACAACATGGTAATTTGCTTTAATTATGGAACAAGGAGTGGCAAGAGCCTAAGCTTGGGGATGCCCAAGGCACCCCAAGGTAAAATCCAAGGACACCAAAAAGCCTAAGCTTGGGGATGCCCCGGAAGGCATCCCCTCTTTCGTCTTCGTCCATCGGTAACTTTACTTGGAGCTATATTTTTATTCACCACATGATATGTGTTTTGCTTGGAGCGTCTTGTATGATTTGAGTCTTTGCTTTTTAGTTTACCACAATCATCCTTGCTGTACACACCTTTTGGGAGAGACACACATTATTTGGAATTTATTAGAATACTCTATGTGCTTCACTTATATCTTTTGAGCTATATAGTTTTGCTCTAGTGCTTCACTTATATCTTTTAGAGCACGGCGGTGGTTCTATTTTATAGAAATATTTGGTCTCTCATGCTTCACTTATATTATTTTGAGAGTCCTTTAGAACAACATGGTAATTTGCTTTGGTTATAAAATTAGTCCTAATATGATAGGCATCCAAGATAAAAACTTTAAAGTGCGTTGAATACTAAGAGAAGTTTGATGCTTGATGATTGTTTTGAGATATGGAGGTAGTGATATTAAAGTTGTGCTAGTTGAGTAGTTGTGAATTTGTGACACCCCGGATGTAACTTTCCATATTTGTAACTCCAACTCTTGCCATTTTCGGCTATGTGTTATGATATTCCCTCCGTGGTCGGGTTTTGTCTTTCGTTTTGCACTTTGTTCATGTCATGCATTTCATATCATGTCATCATGTGCATTGCATTTGCATACGTGTTCGTCTCAGGCATCCGAACATTTTCCCCGTTGTCCGTTTTGCAATCCGGCGCTCCCATCTCCTCCGGTGCACCCCTCTTGTTTTCTTTCGTGAGCGGGTGTCAAACGTTCTCGCAATGGACCGAGGCTTGTCAACTGGCCTTGGTATACTACCGGTAGACTACCGGTCAAGTTTCGTTCCATTTGGAGGTCGTTTGGTACTGCAACAGTTAACCGGGTAACCGCAGATACCTTCTGTGTGTTACAGCAAACCCCCCCTCAAAAACAGCCCAAAACCCACCAAACTCTCTTCCATGCTCTAGGTCGTTCGATCACGATCGTGTGGGCGAAAACCGCACCTCATTTGGACTCTCCTAGCTCCCTCTACCTATAAATAGGCATCCCCTCCCGAAAACAATCGCAGACGAAACCCTAACCTCGCCCTCCGGCGCCGCCGGACATTTCTTCCACCAACAGACGTGTCCGTTTTCACCGCCGCCGCCACGTGTCACCTCCGGATTCGCCGCCGCCGCGCCCACTTTGCCGTCGCCGCCGGCCCGCCCGAGCCCGCGGGAGGCCCTCCCGGGCCCGAGCGCCCCGTGCCTCCCTCCGCGCCTGCCCCGCCGTCCACCTCGCCGCCGTCCGCCGAGCCCGGCCGCCGCCGCCGTCGCCACCGGCCGCCGCCGCCGCCAGCGCCGGCCCCGCCTCCGCGCGCTGCCCCGGCCGGCGCCGCCCTCCTCCGCCGCCGCCGCCGTCGCCTCCTCCGTCCCGTGCCCCGTCGCCGGCCTCCTTCCTCCTCTCCCGTCGCCGGCGAGCTCCATCGAGGCCGAGCCCCGATCTGGATCCAGTAGATCGCTATGTGCGTTGACTTTTCCGAACCCCGAATTTTCAAAAGTTTTTTTGCAGTTTGACATTATGTGCACCTGTTCATCTTGGCATAACTCTCTGCATATAGCTCCGTTTCGCACGTGTAATATATCGAATTGTTCGTCTCGTGATGCTCTTCATTTTGTTCAATTGCACCATGTTCATTAGAGGCCATCTTGGTTCCCAAATCTCTGTTGCAAGAGTGCTAGTTGCTGTTATCTACTGGTTCTTAGCAGAACTTGGAGATTTGTTATTTTTGTATCATTTAATCTGTGCATCTTATGGGCATGAGCTCTACTTGTGTTTTGTTGTATGCCATGCCATCTTTCCAGTGGTGTAGGCCATGTATTTTTATGATCTCTGTGGTGACTAGCACAAGCATGCAAACTAGGCTCCGTAATGTTTCTGATTTCAGGGACTTAGTGATTTCTCTAAGTCCTTGTCTGCTGTTATTTTGTTGCCATGTAAACTTGATGCTACAGAGAGATCCATGCATATTTTGGAGATGTTCAGTAAGTATGTTTTGTAGATATTGTTGTAATTGATCCATTCCTGCCATTTTTTGCAATTATGGAGTGCCATAGCATGACTCAATCTTGCACTACTTTCGCTATAAAATATTTCTGGCAGATTGTTTACGTGTTATTCAATTTTGCCAAGCTTGTTGTAGTTGATCCATTCATGCTATGTACTTGATCTTGCCATGGATAGCTTCATAAACATGCCATCTTGCTGTAGGTATGCTTGTTTTGTCATGCATTGCTTTGCGGTGAGTGCATCAAGCTCACCAAGGTGCCTTCATATTATTGTTTCTGCCATGCTCTGTTTTCTGCTAAGTCTGAAACCTGTTAACGAAACTTGCTATGTTTACATGGTTGCCATCATATCTTCTAGTCCTTTTTGGCTTATAGTCAGTAAGGGTCTTTTGTCATATGCATTTATTAGAATACTTTCATGCCTTGTTGTGCCATGTTAAGTTCCTGTAGCATATTGTTTTCGTGCTCTGAACATTACTACCTGATGCTGTTTTCTGCCATGTCCAGTAATTTCACCAAGTCTGTGAACCTGTTATCTTTTGCACTTTTGCCATGCTTGTTTGAGCTTGTTATGTTGTAATCTAGCCGTAGCTCAGTGTTCATATTTTGTCAAGAATCTCCTGTAGATTACTGTCATATGCTTTGTTGCTATGTTGGAGTGCTGTAGCATTGTTACTTGTTGCATTCTAAGGGCTATCATGCTGTTAATCGCAGATTCGTGTCATTCTTGTTTTGCTTGCCATTTGCAAACCGTGCATCCGTTTCTGGTGATCTTTATATCGATTTCGACCGAAATCATCTCATCTATCCAGTGGCATGCTTGGTTTGCCAAGTTACTTCCTTGTTCATCATTTTCCTTTCGGAGCACGCATATGCATCGCATATCATATCTCGCATATCATACATGTTCTGCATCATGTTGCTTGTGCATTTCTCGTGATTGATTGTGGTTCCGTTTGCTTGTGCTCTTGTTTTGGATAGAGCCGGGAGACGAGTTCGTGAACGAGGAACCTGTTGAGTACGCTTACGAGGATCAAGCTCTCGACAACTCTGAGAACCTTGCAGGCAAGATGACCACCCCTCGAAATCACTTCTATCTTTGCTTTGCTAGTTGTTCGTTCTATTGCCATGCTGCGCTACCTATCACTTGCTATATCATGCCTCCCATATTGCCATGTCAGCCTCTAACCATCCTTTCCTAGCAAACCGTTGTTTGGCTAAGTTACCGCTTTTGCTCAGCCCTTCTTATAGCGTTGCTAGTTGCATGTGAAGTTGAAGTTTGTTCCATGTTGGAACATGGATCTGTTGGGATATCACAATATCTCTTATTATATTAATGCATCTATATATTTGGTTAAGGGTGGAAGGCTCGGCCTTATGCCTGGTGTTTTGTTCCACTCTTGCCGCCCTAGTTTCTGTCTTACCGGTATTATGTTCCTTGAGTTTGCGTTCCTTACGCGGTTGGGTGATTTATGGGACCCCCTTGACAGTTCGCCTTGAATAAAACTCCTCCAGCAAGGCCCAACTTTGGTTTTACCATTTGCCACCTAAGCCTTTTCCCCCGAGTTTTCGCGAGCCCGAGGGTCATCTTTATTTAAACCCCCGGGCCAGTGCTCCTCTGAGTATTGGTCCAACCTGTCAGTCGCCAGTGGCCACCAGGGGCAACTCTGGTCTGGCCTACCGGAAGCTTGGACAATCCGGTGTGCCCTGAGAACGAGATATGTGCAGCTCCTATCGGGATTTGTCGGCACATTCGGGCGGCTTTGCTGGTCTTGTTTTACCATTGTCGAAATGTCTTGTAAACCGGGATTCCGAGACTGATCGGGTCTTTCCGGGAGCAGGTTTATCCTTCGTTGACCGTGAGAGCTTATGATGGGCTAAGTTGGGACACCCCTGTAGGGTATTATCTTTCGAAAGCCGTGCCCGCGGTTATGGGAATTTGTTAATGTTCGGTTGTAGAGAACTTGTCACTTGACCCAATTAAAATACACCAACTGTGTGTGTAGCCGTGATGGTCTCTTCTCGGCGGAGTCCGGGAAGTGAACACGGTCTGAGTTATGAATGACGTAAGTAGGAGTTCAGGATCACTTCTTGGTCATTGCTAGATGACGACCGTTCCGTTGCTTCTCTTCTCGCTCTCTTTTGCGTATGTTAGCCACCATATATGCTTATTGCCTGCTGCACCTCCACCTCATTACACCATCCTTTCCTACAAGCTTAAATAGTCTTGATCTCACGGGTGTGAGATTGCTGAGTCCTCGTGACTCACAGATTCTACCAAAACAGTTGCAGGTGCCGACGATGCCAGTGCAGATGATGGGATCGATCTCAAGTGGGAGTTCGATGAGGAACGTGGTCGTTACTATGTGTCTTTTCTTGATGATCAGTAGTGGAGCCCAGTTGGGACGATCGGGGATCTAGTATTTGGGGTTATCTTATTTTCATTTGGATCTTGACCGTAGTCGGTCTATGTGTGTATTTTGGATGATGTATGAATTATATTTATGTATTGTGTGAAGTGGCGTTTGTAAGCCAACTCTTTATCCCATTCTTGTTCATTACATGGGATTGTGTGAAGATGACCCTTCTTGCGACAAAACCACAATGCGGTTATGCCTCTAAGTCGTGCCTCGACACGGGGGAGATATAGCCGCATCGTGGGCGTTACAGAATTTGAGAAATACTTGTGTTGAAGCTTGCAAGTCCCGTAGCATGCACGTATGGTAAACATTGTGTAACAAATTTGAAACATGAGGTGTTCTTTGATTGTCTTCCTTATGAGTGGCGGTCGGGGACGAGCGATTGTCTTTTCCTACCAATCTATCCCCCTAGGAGCATGCGCGTAGTGCTTGGTTTTTGATGACTTGTAGATTTTTGCAATAAGTATGTGAGTTCTTTATGACTAATGTTGAGTCCATGGATTATACGCACTCTCAACCTTCCATCATTGCTAGCCTCTTCGGTACCGTGCATTGCCCTTTCTCACCTTGAGAGTTGGTGCAAACTTCACCGGTGCATCCAAACCCCGTGATACGATACGCTATATCACACATAAACCTCCTTATATCTTCCTCAAAACAGCCACCATACCTACCTATTATGGCATTTCCATAGCCATTCGGAGATATATTGCCATGCAACCTTCCACCGTTCCGTTTATTATGACACGCATCATCATTGTCATATTGCCTTGCATGATCATGTAGTTGACATCGTATTTGTGGCAAAGCCACCGTTCATAATTTTTTCATACATGTCACTCATGAGTCATTGCACATCCCGGTGCACCGCCGGAGGCATTCATATAGAGTCATATTTTGTTCTAGTATCGAGTTGTAATCATTGGGTTGTAAATGAATAGAAGTGTAATGATCATCATTAATAGAGCATTGTCCCAAATAAAAAAAAGATAAAGGCCAAAAAAAGAGAAGGCCCAAAAAAAGGGGAAAAAAGAGAAATAAAAAGGGACAATGCTACTATCATTTTTCCATACTTGTGCTTCAAAGTCGCACCATGATCTTTATGATAGAGAGTCTCTTGTTTTATCACTTTCATATACTAGTGGGAATTTTTCATTATAGAACTTGGCTTGTATATTCCAATAGCTTCCTCAAATGCCCTAGGTCTTCGTGAGCAAGCAAGTTGGATGCACACCCACTTAGTTTCTTTTGTTGAGCTTTCATACATTTATAACTCTAGTGCATTCGTTGCATGCCAATCCCTACTCCTTGCATTGACATCAATTGACGGGCATCCCCCTAGCCCGTTGATTAGCCGCGTCAATGTGAGACTTCCTCCTTTTTGTCTTCTCCACACAACCCCCATCATTATATTCTATTCCACCCATAGTGCTATATCCATGGCTCACGCTCATATATTGCGTGAAAGTTGAAAAAGTTTGAGATTACTAAAGTATGAAACAATTGCTTGGCTTATCATCGGGGTTGTGCAAGATGAGAGCATTCTTGTGTGACGAAAATGAAGCATGGCCAAACTATATGATTTTGTAGGGATGAGCTTTCTTTGGCTATGTTATTTTGATAAGACATAATTGCTTGATTAGTATGCTTGAAGTATTATTATTTTTATGTCAATATTAAACTTTTATCTTGAATTTTTCGGATCTGAACATTCATGCCACAATAAATAAAATTACGTTGAAGAATATGCTAGGTAGCATTCCACATCAAAAATTCTGTTTTTATCATTTACCTACTCAAGGACGAGCAGGAATTAAGCTTGGGGATGCTTGATACGTCTCCAACGTATCTATAATTTTAGATTGCTCCATGCTATTATATATTCTGTTTTGGATGTTTAATGGGCTTTATTATACACTTTTATATTATTTTTGGGACAAACCTATTAACCAAAGGCCCAATGCAAATTGATGTTTTTTTGCCTATTTCAGTGTTTCGCAGAAAAAGAATATCAAACGGAGTCCAAACGGAATGAAACCTTCGGGAGCGTGATTTTTGGAACAAACGTGATCCAGAGGACTTGGAGTGGACGTCAAGAAATCAACAAGGAGGCCACGAGGTAGGGGGCGCGCCTACCCCCCTAGCCGCGCCCTCCACCCTCGTGGGCCCCTCGTAGCTCCACCGACCTACTTCTTCCTCCTATATATACCTACATACCCCGAAACCATCGAGGAGCACCACGAAAACCTAATTCCACCACCGCAACCTTCTGTACCAGTGAGATCCCATCTTAGGGCCTTTTCCGGCGCTCCGCCAGAGGGGGCATCGATCACGGAGGGCTTCTACATCAACACATAGCCTCTCCGATGATGTGTGAGTAGTTTACCTCAGACCTTCGGGTCCATAGTTATTAGCTAGATGGCTTCTTCTCTCTCTTTGGATCTCAATACAAAGTTCTCCTCGATCTTCTTGGATATCTATTTGATGTAACTCTTTTTGCGGTGTGTTTGTCGAGATCCGATGAATTGTGGGTTTATGTTCAAGATTATCTATGAACAATATTTGAATCTTCTCTGAATTCTTTTATGTATGATTGGTTATGTTTGCAAGTCTCTTCAAATTATCAATTTGGTTTGGCGTACTAGATTGATCTTTCTTGCAATGGGAGAAGTGCTTAGCTTTGGGTTCAATCATGCGGTGCTCGATCCCAGTGACAGTAGGGAAAACGACACGTATTGTATTGTTGCCATCGAGGATAAAAAGATGGGGTTTATATCATATTGCTTGAGTTTATCCCTCTACATCATGTCATCTTACCTAATGCGTTACTCTGTTCTTATGAACTTAATACTCTAGATGCATGCTGGATAGCGGTCGATGTGTGGAGTAATAGTAGTAAATGCAGGCTGGAGTCGGTCTACTTGTCGCGGATGTGATGCCTATATACAAGATCATGCCTAGATATTCTCATAACTATGCTCAATTCTATCAATTGATCGACAGTAATTTGTTCACCCACCGTAATACTTATGCTATCTTGAGAGAAGCCACTAGTGAAACCTATGGCCCCCGGGTCTATTTTCCATCATATTAATCTTCCGTCAACTAGCTATTTCTATCTTCGTTTATTTTGCAATCTTTACTTTTAATCTTTATCATAAAAATACCAAAAATATTATCTTATCATCTCTATCAGATCTCACTTTTGCAAGTGGCCGTGAAGGGATTGACAACCCCTTTATCGCGTTGGTTGCAAGGTTCTTAGTTGTTTGTGTTGGTACGAGGGACTTGCGTGTGGCCTCCTACTGATTGATACCTTGGTTCTCAAAAACTGAGGGAAATACTTACGCTACTTTGCTGCATCACCCTTTCCTCTTCAAGGGAAAACCAACGCATGCTCAAGAGGTAGCAAGCATCATGCATAGCAGAAGTGGAATCATCAATAACATGCGACATTTCAGAATTAATAGCAGAAGCAGGTTTAGGTGTCGCTAGTTTACTCAAAACAGAAGGAGAATCAAGTGCACAGCTAGATGGCAGTTCCTTACCTCCCCTCGTAGTTGAGGGATAAATCTTGGTTTTTTCGTCTTTCAAGTTCCTCATAGTGATCAACAGATATAAATCCCAAGTGACTCAAAGAATAGAGCTATGCTCCCCGGCAACGGTGCCAGAAAATAGTCTTGATAACCCACAAGTATAGGGGATCGCAACAGTTTTCGAGGGTAGAGTATTCAACCCAAATTTATTGATTCGACACAAGGGGAGCCAAAGAATTTTCTCAAGTATTAGCAGTTGAGTTGTCAATTCAACCACACCTGGAAAACTTAATATCTGCAGCAAAGTATTTAGTAGCAAAGTAATATGATAGTAGCGGTAACGGTGGCAAAAGTAACAGTAGCAGATTTTTAGTAATTGTAACAGTGGCAGGGGAAAAGTAACTAAGCAAAGATCAATATGTGAAAAGCTCGTCGGCATTGGATCAATGATGGATAATTATGTCGGATGCGATTCCTCATGCAACAGTTATAACATAGGGTGACACAGAACTAGGTCAAGTTCATCAATGTAATGTAGGCATGTATTCCGAATATAGTCATACGTGCTTATGGAAAAGAACTTGCATGACATCTTTTGTCCTACCCTCCCGTGGCAGCGGGGTCCTATTGGAAACTAAGGGATATTAAGGCCTCCTTTTAATAGAGTACCGGACCAAATCATTAACACTTAGTGAATACATGAACTCCTCAAACTACGGTCATCACTGGGAGTGGTCTCGATTAATGTCACTTCTTGGTTGCCGGATCATAACACATAGTAGGTGACTATTGACTTGCAAGATAGGATCAAGAACTCACATATATTCATGGAAACATAATAGGTTCAGATCTGAACTCATGGCACTCATGCCCTAGTGACAAGCATTAAGCATAGCAAAGTCATAGCAACATCAATCTTAGAACATAGTGGATACTAGGGATCAAACCCTAACAAAGCTAACTCGATTACATGGTAAATCTCATCCAACCCATCACCGTCCAGCAAGCCTACGATGGAATTACTCACGCACGGCAGTGAGCATCATGAAATTTGTGATGGAGGAAGGTTGATGATGACGACGGCGACGGATTCCCCTCTCCAAAGCCCCGAACAGACTCCAGATCAGCCCTCCCGAGAGAGTTTAGGGCTTGGTGGCGGCTTCGTATCGTAAAACGCGATGAATCCTTCTCTCTGATTTGTTTCTCCCCGAACGTGAATATATAGAGTTGGAGTTGAGGTCAGTGGAGCCTTAGGGGGCCCATGAGACAGGGGGCGCGCCCCAGGGGGGTGGGCGCGCCCTCCACCCTCGTGGACAGGGTGTGGGCCCCCTGGTGTTGATTCTTTCGCCAGTATTTTTTATTTATTCCAAAAATATTCTCCGTGAAGTTTTAGGTCATTCTGAGAACTTTTATTTCTGCACAAAAACAACACCATGGCAATTCTGCTGAAAAAGCGTCAGTCCAGGTTAGTTCCATTCAAATCATGCAAGTTCGAGTCCAAAACAAGGGCAAAAGTGTTTGGAAAAGTAGATACGATGGAGACGTATCAACTCCCCCAAGCTTAAACCTTTGCTTGTCCTCAAGCAATTCAGTTTACAAACTGAAAGTGATAAAGAAAAAACTTTTACAAACTCTGTTTGCTCTTGTTGTTGTAAATATGTAAAGCCAGCATTCAAGTTTTCAGCAAAGATTATGAACTTACCATATTCACAATAACACTTAGGTCTCATGTTTACTCATATCAATGGCATAATCAACTAGCGAGCAATAATAATAAATCTCGGATGACAACACTTTCTCAAAACAATCATAATATGATATAACAAGATGGTATCTCGCTAGCCCTTTCTGAGACCGTAAAACATAAATGCAGAGCACCTCTGAAGATCAAGGACTGACTAGACATTGTGATTCATGGTAAAAGAGATCCAGTCATAGTCATACTCAATATAAACTAATAGTAATGGATGCAAATGACAGCGGTGCTCTCCAACTGGTGCCTTTTAATAAGAGGATGATGACTTAGCATAAAGTAAATAGATAGGCCCTTCGCAGAGGGAAGCAGGGATTTGTAGAGGTGCCAGAGCTCGATTTTTGAAATAGAGATAAATAATATTTTGAGTGGCATACTTTCATTGTCAACATAACAACCGAGAGATCTCGATATCTTCCATGCTACACACATTATAGGCGGTTCCCAAACAGAATGGTAAAGTTTATACTCCCCCACCACCAACAAGCATCAATCCATGGCTTGCCCGAAACAACGGGTGCCTCCAACTAACAACAGTCCCGGGGGAGTTTTGTTTGCAATTATTGTGATTTGGTTTGAGCATGGGACTGGGCATCCCGGTGACCAGCCATTTTCTCGTGAGGGAGGAGCGGAGTCCACTCCTCTTGAGAATAACCCGCCAAGCATGGAAGATATAGACAGCCCTAGTTGATACATGAGCTATTCGAGCATACAAAACAGAATTTCATTTGAAGGTTTAGAGTTTGGCACATACAAATTTACTTGGAACGGCAGATAGATACCGCATATAGGAAGGTATGGTGGACTCATATGGAATAACTTTGGGGTTTATGCAAGTGGATGCACAAGCAGTATTCCCGCTTAGTACAAGTGAAGGCTAGAAAAAGACTGGGAATTGACCAATTAGAGAGCAACAGCAGTCATGAACATGCATTAAAATTAATCAACACTGAGTGCGAGCATGAGTAGGATATAATTCACCATGAACATAAATATCGTGGAGGCTATGTTGATTTTGTTTCAACTACATGTGTGAACATGTGCCAAGTCAAGCCACTCGAATCGTTCAAAGGAGGATACCACCCTATCATACCACATCACAACCATTTTAATAGCATGTTGGCACGCAAGGTAAACTATTATAAACTCCTAGCTAATTAAGCATTACATAAGCAACTATAATCTCTAATTGTCATTGCAAACATGTTTCATTCATGATAGGCTGAATCAGGAACGATGAACTAATCATATTTACAAAAACAAGAGAGGTCAAGTTCATACCAGCTTCTCTCATCTCAATCGGTCCATCCTATATCGTCATTATTGCCTTTCACTTGCACGACCAAACGATGTGGTAATAATAATAGTGCACGCGCAATTGGACTAAGCTAGAATCTGCAAGCATTTTAATACAAGGGAGAAGACAAGGTAATATGGGCTCTTGGTTAAATCAACAATAATGCATATAAGAGCCACTTCAACATTTTCATCATGGTCTTCTCCTCTCGACCCCCAAAGAGAAGAAAAGAAATAAAACTATTTACACGGGAAAGCTCCCAACAAAAAAAAGAAGAACGAGAAATCTTTTGGGTTTTCTTTTAATTATTACTACTACAGGCATGGAAAGTAAACTAGCTAAAAGCTACAACTATTTTTTTTCCCTTAAGGTTTTTCAAACACACAAGAAGAAGGCGAGAAAAAGGAAAATAAACTAGCATGGATAGTACAATGAAAAAGTATGAACACCGACAACTGGAATGAGTGTGTGATCATGAATGTAATGTCGGTGAGAAATACGTACTCCCCCAAGCTTAGGCTTTTGGCCTAAGTTGGTCTATGCCCATGGATGGCCTGGCGGATATCCGAAGTTGTAACTGGGGTCGTACTGAGATGCAGCCGCTACTGCCTCACGAGCTGCAGCTTGGAGGCAAGCTGCTTCCGCCCTCCTCTCGTACTCGTTTGCCTCCTCCCTGGTTATGACATATCTCCCCTTTTCCTGAATGTCAAAGAAAGTAGGAGCAGGGAGAGCAATATGGACAGCGCGACGTCTGTCAAAGATTAGTCGGTACTGGAGAGGCTGTTCATTCCTCTCAATAAACTGATAGCGAACCATAGCATTAAAATCTAGATAAGCAGGAGGCAACTCCATATCATTTTCATGTATGGGTACCTCGAGATAATTAGCTAAACAGGTTGCATAAATTCCACCGAACAAATCTCCACTTTATACTGTTATGATGCAACCTTCGTGCAACGATAGCCCCCAAGTTATATTGTTTATCTCCTAATACTGCACTCTTGAGAACACCAAGATCGGGAACACACATGTGACATGCCTCATCCTTACCGTTAATACATCTACCTATAAAGAGAGCAAAATAATGTATGGCAGGAAAATGGATGCTCCCTATGGTAGCTTGCGTGATTTCTCTAGATTCCCCCACAGTTATACTAGCAAGAAAGTCTTTATATTCAGATTTGCGAGGTTCACTAACATTGCCCCACTGTGGGAGTTTGCAAGCAATATTAAAATCTTCTAAGTCCATGGTATAAGATTTATCATAAAGATCAAATAGGACAGTGTGAGAATTGCGTGATGATGTAAATTTAAACCTTCTCACAAAGGAATCAGTTAGGTAGTAATATTGGGGGCACTTATCTGACATGAAGCCCTCAAGTTCAGCATTACGCACATACGCGTCAAATTCCTCCTTAATGCCTGCTTGGACCATAAAATCTTCTGGCGGCCATTCACAAGGCCGCACTTGAGCTTCTATTGGTAGTTCATAGTCCGGCTCACGTATCGCGAGCCTCGGTCCTTACTTCTTTGAGGAACCACATTGGTACATTTTCCTAAACATATTTCTTCCTTTGAAAAATTTCTGAAATTTTTAGTGACTCAAAATAAAAGTGAACTAAACTCAACAAAATTGATAGCAACTACTCCCACAAGTGCCTAGAGACTATATCATGCATTAGAACTACTTGGGACCAAATAAATTTGCCATGCAAGCTCAAGAACAGGGTCACCTAAGCAGCAAAAATTTGCAATAAATAAAGCACTAGAACATAAACTAATTGGACCATTGGAGGAGTCACATACCGAAGAACAATCCCCCAAAGCAGTTTTGTGAATGGAGCTTTGAGCAAGGAGATCGAAAATCGCAGCAAAACGAGTAAGAACACGGGTTTGAGCTGTGTGGTGATTTTTTCTGGAGGAAGACGAAGTGTGTGGGTGCAAGAATAAGTGGAGGGGGCCACGTGGGGCCCATGAGGCAGGGGCGCGCCCAAGGGGGTAGGGCACGCCCTGCACCCTCGTGCCCAGGTGGTTGCCCCCTCTGGTGTGTTCTCAGTGCCAGATATTCTTAAATATTCTACAAAAAATCATATTTCAATTTCAGGGCATTTGGAGAACTTTTATTTTCGGGTTTTTTTTTATTGCAAGGATAATTCAGAAAATAGACAGAAAATACTATTTTTGCTTTATTTAATCTAAATAACAGAAAGTAAAAGGAGGGTACAGGGAGTTGTGCTTTCTAACTTCATCCATCTCATGCTCATCAAAAGGAATCCACTAACAAGGTTGATCAAGTCTTGTTAACAAACTCATTCCGAATCGCATGAAACCGGAGAATTTTCGAATAGCACTAGGCTACCTCAACGGGGATATGCACATCCCCAATAATAAGAATATCATATTTCTTCTTGACAGTGGGAAGAGAAAATTCAAAACCTCCAATAGTAATCGATGAAATTTTTCCAATAGAATTGATACTGTGGACTTGAGGTTGTTTCCTCGGAAAGTGTACCGTATGCTCATTACCATTAACATGAAAAGTGACATTGCCTTTGTTGCAATCAATAACGGCCCCTGCAGTATTCAAAAAGGGTCTACCAAGGATAATCGACATACTATCGTCCTCAGGAATATCAAGAATAACAAAGTCCGTTAAAATAGTAACGTTTGCAACCACAATAGGCACATCCTCACAAATACCGACAGGTATAGCAGTTGATTTATCGGCCATTTGCAAAGACATTTCAGTAGGTGTCAACTTATTCAAATCAAGTCTACAATATAAATAGAGAGGCATAACACTAACACCGGCTCCAAGATCATATAAAGTAGTTTTGACATAGTTTCTTTAATGGAGCATGGTATAGTTGGTACTCCTGGATCTCCTAGTTTCTTAGGTATTCCACCCTTAAAAGTATAATTAGCAAGCATGGTGGAAATTTCAACTTCTTGTATCTTTCTTTTATTTGTAACAATATCTTTCATGTACTTAGCATAAGGATTCATTTTAAGCATATCAGTCAAACGCATACGCAAAAAGATAGGTCTAATCATTTCAGCAAAGCGCTCAAAATCCTCATCATCCTTTTTCTTGGATGGTTTAGGAGGGAAAGGCATGGGTGTCTGAACCCATGGTTCTCTTTCTTTACCGTGCTTCCTAGCAACGAAGTCTTTCTTATCATAATGTTGATTCTTTGATTGTGGGTTATCAAGATCAATAGTAGGTTCAATATCTACTTGTCATTGCTAGGTTGAGCCTCAATATGAACATCATTATTAACATTATCACTAGGTTCATGTTCATCACCAGATTGTGTTTCAGCATCAGAAATAGAAATATCATTGGGATTCTTAGGTGTGTCAACAACAGGTTCACTAGAAGCATGCAAAGTCCTATCATTTTTCTTTTTCTTCTTTTTAGAAGGACTAGGTACATCAACATTAGTTCTCTGAGAATCTTGCTCAACTCTCTTAGGGTGGCCCTCAGGATACAAAGGTTCCTGAGTCATTTTAACCCCTCTAGTCATAACTCTAACAACATTATCATTTTTCTTATTATTTAATTCATTGAGCAAATCATTTCGAGCTTTAAGCACTTGTTCTACTTGAGTGGTGACCATAGAAGCATGTTTACTAATAAGTTTAAGTTCACCCTTAACTCTAGACATATAATCACTCAAGTGTTCAATCATATAAGCATTACGTTTCAATTGTATACCAACATAAGCATTGAGGTTTTCTTGTATAACAATAAAATCATCAAACTCATCCAAGCATTGGCTAGCAAACTTAGTAGATGGGATTTCAACTTTATAAAATCTATAGAGAGAATTTATCTTTACTACCTATGTCGGGTTATCAAGACCATGTATTTCTTCAATAGGTGGTAAATTCTTGACATCTTCAGCTTTAATACCCTTTTCTTTCACAGATTTCTTTGCCTCTTGCATATCTTCAGGACTGAGAAATAGAATACCCATTTTCTTCGGAGTTGGCTTAGGAGTTGGTTCAGGAAGTGTCCAATCATTTTCATTACTCAACATATTATTCAATAGCAATTCAGCTTGATCAACAGTTCTTTCCCTGAAATCACAACCAGCACAACTATCCAGGTGGTCTCTGGAAGCATCGGTTAGTCCATTATAAAAGATATCAAGTATTTCATTTTTCTTGAGAGGATGATCAGGCAAAGCATTAAGTAAGCGGAGAAGCCTCCCCCAAGCTTGTGGGAGACTCTCTTCTTCAATTTGCACAAAATTATATATTTCCCTTAAAGCAGCTTGTTTCTTATGAGCGGGGAAATATTTAGCAGAGAAGTAATAAATCATGTCCTGGGGACTACGCACACAACCAGGATCAAGAGAATTAAACCATGTTTTAGCATCACCCTTTAATGAGAACGGAAATAATTTAAGGATATAGTAGTAACGAATTTTTTCCTCATGAGTGAATAGGGTGGCTATATCATTCAATTTAGTAAGATGTGCCACAACAGTAGGTGAAGTAGCAAAAGCAGGGTCATATTTCATTCTAGCATTCAAAGATTTTTCTTTCAACTTAGCTAATAATTTCTTAAGATCATATCTATCATTGCAAGCAAGAAAATCTCTAGTAGTTTCTTAATCCATAACATAACCCTCAGGCACAACAGGCAATTCGTATCAAGGGGGAGAATCCTCATCATCACTTTCATCAATATTATCAGTTTTGATAATTTCATTCTCTCTAGCCCTAGCAAGTTGTTCATTAAGAAATTCACCTAATGGCACGGTATTATCAAGCATAGAAGTAGTTTCATCATAAGCATCATGCATAACAGAAGTGGCATCATCAATAACATGCGACATATCAGAATTAATAGCAGAAGCAGGTTTAGGTGTCGCAAGTTTACTCAAAACAGAAGGAGAATCAAGTGCAGAGCTAGATGGTAGTTCCTTACCTCCCCTCATAGTTGAGGGATAAATCTTGGTTTTTTCGTCTTTCAAGTTCCTCATAGTGATCAACAGATATAAATCCCAAGTGACTCAAAGAATAGAGCTATGCTCCCCGGCAACGGCGCCAGAAAATAGTCTTGATAACCCACAAGTATAGGGGATCGCAACACTTTTCGAGGGTAGAGTATTCAACCCAAATTTATTGATTCGGCACAAGGGGAGCCAAAGAATATTCTCAAGTATTAGCAGTTGAGTTTTCAATTCAACCACACCTGGAAAACTTAATATCTGCAGCAAAGTATTTAGTAGCAAAGTAATATGATAGGAGCGGTAACAGTGGCAAAAGTAACAGTAGCAGTTTTTTAGTAATTGTAACAGTGGCAGCGGAAAAGTAACTAAGCAAAGATCAAAATGTGAAAAGCTCGTAGGCATTGGATCAATGATGGATAATTATGTCAGATGCAATTCCTCATGCAACATTTATAACATAGGGTGACACAAAACTAACTCCAGTTCATCAATGTAATGTAGGCATGTATTCCGAATAATACGTGCTTATGGAAAAGAACTTGCATCACATCTTTTGTCCTACCCTCCCGTGGCAGCGGGGTCCTATTGGAAACTAAGGGATATTAAGGCCTCCTTTTAATAAAGTACCGGACCAAAGCATTAACACTTAGTGAATACATGAACTCCTTAAACTACGGTCATCACTGGGAGTGGTCCCGATTATTGTCACTTCGGGGTTGCCGGATCATAACACATAGTAGGTGACTATTGACTTGCAAGATAGGATCAAGAACTCACATATATTCATGAAAACATAATAGGTTCAGATCTGAACTCATGGCACTCGGGCCCTAGTGACAAGCATTAAGCATAGCAAAGTAATAGCAACATCAATCTCAGAACATAGTGGATACTAGGGATCAAACCCGAACAAAACTAACTCGATTACATGGTAAATCTCATCCAACCCATCACCGTCCAGCAAGCCTACGATGGAATTACTCACGCACGACGGTGAGCATCATGAAATTTGTGATGGAAGAAGGATGATGATGACGACGGCGATGGATTCCCCTCTCCGGAGCCCCGAACGGACTCCAGATCAGCCCTCCTGAGAGAGTTTAGGGCTTGGCGGCGGCTCCATATCGTAAAACGCGATGAATCCTTCTCTCTGATTTTTTTCTCCCCAAACGTGAATATATAGAGTTGGAGTTGAGGTCTGTGGAGCCTCAGGGGGCCCATGAGACAGGGGGCGCGCCCTCCACCCTCGTGGACAGGGTGTAGGCCCCCTGGTGTTGATTCTTTCGCCAGTATTTTTTATATATTCCAAAAATATTCTCCGTGAAGTTTTAGGTCATTCCGAGAACTTTTATTTCTACACAAAAACAACACCATGGCAATTCTGCTGAAAACAGCGTCAGTCCGGGTTAGTTCCATTCAAATCATGCAAGTTAGAGTCCAAAACAAGGGCAAAAGTGTTTGGAAAAGTAGATACGATGGAGACGTATCAGTAATTTGTTCACCCACCGTAATATATGCTATCTTGAGAGAAGCCACTAGTGAAACCTATGGCCCCGGGGTCTATTTTACATCACATTAGTTTCCCATCAACTAGCTATTTTGTCTGTTTATTTTGCAATCTTTATTTTCCAATCTATACAACAAAAAGACCAAAAATATTTATCTTATTATCTTTATCAGATCTCACTTTTGCAAGTGGCCGTGAAGGGATTGACAACCCCTTTATCGCGTTGGTTGCAAGGTTCTTGATTGTTTGTGCACGTACTAGGCGACTTGCGTGTAATCTCTGTTGGGGAACGTAGTAATTCCAAAAATTTCCTACACACACGCAAGATCATGGTGATGCATAACAACGAGTGGGGACAGTGTTGTCCACGTACCCTCGTAGACCGAAAGCGGAAGCGTTAGCACAACGCGGTTGATGTAGTCGTACGTCTTCACGATCCGACCGATCCAAGTACCGAACGTACGGCACCTCCGAGTTCAGCACACGTTCAACTCGATGACGTCCCGCGAACTCCGATCCAGCAGAGCTTCATGGGAGAGTTCCGTCAGCACGACGGCGTGATGACAGTGATGATGTTGCTACCGACGCAGGGCTTCGCCTAAGCACCGCTACGATATGACCGAGGTGGAATATGGTGGGGGGGCACCCCACACGGCTGGGAGAGATCAACAGATCAACTTGTGTCTAGAGGTGCCCCCCTGCCCCCGTATATAAAGGTTGGAGGAGGGGAGGCCGGCCAGCCCCTAGGGCGCGCCAGAAGTGTGGAGTCCTACTAGGACTCCCTAGTCCTAGTAGGATTCCTCCTCCCACATGGAATAGGAAAAAGGGAAGGGAAAAGGAGAAGGAAGGAAGGGGGCGCCCCCCTTCCGTAGTCCAATTCGGACCAGACCATGGGGAGGGGTGCGGCCACCTTTTGAGGCCTTTCTCTCCTTTCCCGTATGGCCCATTAAGGCCCAATACAAATTCCCGTAACTCTCCGGTACTCCGAAAAATACCCGAATCACTCGGAACCTTTCTGATGTCCGAATATAGTCGTCCAATATATCGATCTTTATGTCTCGTCCATTTCGGGACTCCTCGTCATGTCCCTGATCTCATCCGGGACTCCGACCTACATTTGGTACATCAAATCACATAACTCATAATACAAATCGTCACCGAACGTTAAGCGTGCGGACCCTACGGGTTCGAGAACTATGTAGACATGACCGATATACATCTCCGGTCAATAACCAATAGCGTAACCTGGATGCTCATATTGGCTCCTACATATTCTACGAAGATCTTTATCGGTCAAATCGCATAACAACATACGTTGTTCTCTTTGTCATCGGTATGTTACTTGCCCGAGATTCGATCGTCGGTATCTCAATACCTAGTTCAATCTCGTTACCGGCAAGTCTCTTTACTCGTTACGTAATGCATCGTCCCGCCACTAACTCATTTAGTCACATTGCTTGCAAGGCTTATAGTGATGTGCATTACCGAGAGGGCCCAGAGATACCTCTCCGACAATCGGAGTGACAAATCCTAATCTCGAAATACGCCAACTCAACAAGTACCTTTGGAGACACCTGTAGAGCACCTTTATAATCACCCAATTACGTTGTGATGTTTGGTAGCACACAAAGTGTTCCTCCGGTAAACGGGAGTTGCATAATCTCATAGTCATAGGAACATGTATAAGTCATGAAGAAAGCAATAGCAACATACTAAACGATCAAGTGCTAAGTTAACGGAATGGGTCAAGTCAATCACATCATTCTCCTAATGATGTGATCCCGTTAATGAAATGACAACTCATGTCAATGGTTAGGAAACTTAACCATCTTTGATTAACGAGCTAGTCAAGTAGAGGCATACTAATGACACTATGTTTGTCTATGTATTCACACATGTATTATGTTTCCGGTTAATACAATTCTAGCATGAATAATAAACATTTATCATGAAATAAGGAAATAAATAATAACTTTATTATTGCCTCTAGGGCATATTTCCTTCAGTCTCCCACTTGCACTAGATTCAATAATCTAGTTCACATCGCCATGTGATTTAACACCAATAGTTCACATTACCATGTGATTAACACCCATAGTTTCACATCGTCATGTGACCAACACCCAAAGGGTTTACTAGAGTCAATAATCTAGTTCACATCGCTATGTGATTAACACCCAAAGAGTACTAAGGTGTGATCATGTTTTGCTTGTGAGAGAAGTTTAGTCAACGGGTCTGCCACATTCAGATCCGTATGTATTTTGCAAATATTCTATGTCTTCAATACTCTGCACGGAGCTACTCTAGCTAATAGCTCCCACTTTCAATATGTATCTAGATCGAGACTTAGAGTCATCCAGATCGGTGTCAAAGCTTGCATCGACGTAACTCTTTACGACGAACCTTTTGTCACCTCCATAATCGAGAAACATATCCTTATTCCACTAAGGATAATTTTGACCGCTGTTCAGTGATCTACTCCTAGATCACTATTGTACTCCCTTGCCAAACTCAGTGTAGGGTATACAATAGATCTGGTACATAGCATGACGTACTTTATAGAACCTATGGCTGAGGCATAGGGAATGACTTTCATTCTCTTTCTATCTTCTGCCGTGGTCGGGCTTTGAGTCTTACTCAATTTCACACCTTGTAACACATGCAAGAACTCTTTCTTTGACTGTTCCATTTTGAACTACTTCAAAATCTTGTCAAGGTATGTACTCATTGAAAAAAATTATCAAGCGTCTTGATCTCTCTCTATAGATCTTGATGCTCAATATGTAAGCAGCTTCACCGAGGTCTTTCTTTGAAAAACTCCTTTCAAATACTCCTTTATGCTTTCCAGAAAATTCTACATTATTTCCGATCAAAAATATGTCATTCACATATACTTATCAGAAATGCTGTAGTGCTCCCACTCACTTTCTTGTAAATACAGGCTTCACCGCAAGTCTGTATAAAACTATATGCTTTGATCAACTCATCAAAGTGTATATTCCAACTCCGAGATGCTTGCACCAGTCCATAGATGGATCGCTGGAGCTTGCACACTTTGTTAGCATCCTTTGGATTGATAAAACCTTCAGGTTGCATCATATACAACTCTTCTTCCAGAAATCTATTCAGGAATGCAGTCTTTACATCCATTTGCCAAATTTCATAATCATAAAATGCGGCAATTGCTAACATGATTCGGACGGACTTAAGCATCGCTACGGGTGAGAAAGTCTCATCGTAGTCAATTCCTTGAACTTTGTCAAAAACCTTTTTTGACAAGTCTAGCTTTGTAGATAGTAACACTACTATCAGCATCCGTCTTCCTCTTGAAAATCCATTTATTTTCTATGACTTGCCGATCATCGGGCAAGTCAACCAAAGTCCACACTTTGTTCTCATACATGGATCCCATCTCAGATTTCATGGCCTCAAGCCATTTCGCGGAATCTGGGCTCATCATCGCTTCCTCATAGTTTGTAGGTTTGTCATGGCCAAGTAACATGACCTCCAGAACAGGATTACCGTACCACTCTGGTGCGGATCTTACTTTGGTTGACCTACGAGGTTCGGTAGTAACTTGATCTGAAGTTACATGATCATCATCATTAGCTTCCTCACTAATTGGTGTAGGAGTCACAGGAACAGATTTCTGTGATGAACTACTTTCCAATAAGGGAGCAGGTACAGTTACCTCATCAAGTTCTACTTTCCTCCCACTCACTTATTTCGAGAGAAACTCCTTCTCTAGAAAGGATCCATTCTTAGCAACGAATGTCTTGCCTTCGGATCTGTGATAGAAGGTGTACCCAACAGTCTCCTTTGGGTATCCTATGAAGATACATTTCTCGATTTGGGTTCGAGCTTATCAGGTTGAAATTTTTTCACATAAGAATCGCAGCCCCAAACTTTAAAAAACGACAACTTTGGTTTCTTGCCAAACCACAGTTCATAAGGCGCCATCTCAACAGATTTTAGATGGTGCCCTATTTAACGTGAATGCAGCTGTCTCTAATGCATAACCCCAAAATGATAGTGGTAAATTGGTAAGAGACATCATAGATTGCACCATATCTAATAAAGTACGGTTATGATGTTCGGACACACCATTACGCTGTGGTGTTCCAGGTGGCGTGAGTTGCGAAACTATTCCGCATTGTTTCAAATGAAGACCAAACTCGTAACTCAAATATTCTTCTCCACGATCAGATCGTAGAAACTTTATTTTCTTGTTACGATGATTTTCCACTTCAGTATGAAATTATATGAACTTTTTCAAATGTTTCAGACTTATGTTTCATCAAGTAGATATACCCATATCTGCTCAAATCATTTGTGAAGGTCAGAAAATAACGATACCCGCCGCGAGCCTCAACACTCATCGGATCGCATACATCAGTATGTATTATTTCCAATAAGTCAGTTGCTCGCTCCATTGTTCCAGAGAACGGAGTCTTTAGTCATCTTGCCCATAAGGCATGGTTCGCAAGCATCAACTGATTCATAATCAAGTGATTCCAAAATTCCATCAGCATGGAGTTTCTTCATGTGCTTTACACCAATATGACCTAAACGGCAGTGCCACAAATAAGTTGCACTATCATTATTAACTTTTCATCTTTTGGCTTCAATATTATGAATATGTGTATCACTACGATCGAGATCCAACAAACCATTTTTATTGGGTGTATGACCATAGAAGGTTTTATTCATGTAAACAGAACAACAATTATTCTCTAACTTAAATGAATAACCGTATTGCAATAAACATGATCAAATCATATTCATGCTCAACGCAAACACCAAATAACACTTATTTAGGTTCAACACTAATCCCGAAAGTATAGGGAGTGTGCGATGATGATCATATCAATCTTGGAACCACTTCCAACACACATCGTCACTTCACCCTTAACTAGTCTCTGTTCATTCTGCAACTCCCATTTCGAGTTACTAATCTTAGCAACTTGAACTAGTATCAAATACCGAGGGGTTGCTATAAACACCAGTAAAGTACACATCAATAACATGTATATCAAATATACCTTTGTTCACTTTGCCATCCTTCTTATCCGCCAAATACTTGGGGTAGTTCTGCTTCCAGTGACCAGTCCCTTTGCAGTAGAAGCACTTAGTCTCAGGCTTAGGTCCAGACTTGGGCTTCTTCACTTGAGCAGCAACTTGCTTGCCGTTCTTCTTGAAGTTCCCCTTCTTCCCTTTACCCTTTTCTTGAAACTAGCGGTCTTGTCAACCATCAACACTTGATGCTTTTCTTGATTTCTACCTTCATCGATTTCAGCATCACGAAGAGCTTGGGAATCGTTTCCGTTATCCCTTGCATATTATAGTTCATCACGAAGTTCTAGTACTTTGTGATAGTGACTAGAGAACTCTGTCAATCACTATCTTATCTGGAAGATTAACTCCCACTTGATTCAAGCAATTGTAGTACTCAGACAATCTGAGCACATGCTCACTGGTTGAGCTATTCTCCTCCATCTTGTAGGCAAAGTACTTGTCAAAGGTCTCATACCTTTCGACATGGGCATGAGTCTGAAATACTAATTTCAACTCTTGGAACATCTCATATGTTCCGTGGCGTTTCAAAAACGTCTTTGAAGCCCCGATTCTAAGCCGTAAAGCGTGGTGCACTAAACTATCAAGTAGTCATCATATCGAGCTTGCCAAACGTTCATAACGTCTGCATTTGCTCCTGCAATCGGTCTATCACCTAGCGGTGCATCAAGGACATAATTCTTCTGTGCAGCAATGAGGATAATCCTCAGATCACGGATCCAATCCGCATCATTGCTACTAACATCTTTCAACTTAGTTTTCTCTAGGAACATATCAAAAATAAAACAGGGGAGCTAAACGCGAGCTATTGATCTACAACATAGATATGCTAATACTACCAGGACTAAGTTCATGATAAATTAAAGTTCAATTAATCATATTACTTAAGAACTCCCACTTAGATAGACATCTCTCTAATCATCTAAGTGATCACGTGATCCAAATCAACTAAACCATGTCCGATCATCACGTGAGATGGAGTAGTTTTCAATGGTGAACATCACTATGTTGATCATATCTACTATATGATTCACGCTCGACCTTTCGGTCTCAGTGTTTCGAGGCCATATCTGCATATGCTAGGCTCGTCAAGTTTAACCCGAGTATTCTGCGTGTGCAAAACTGGCTTGCACCCGTTGTAGATGGATGTAGAGCTTATCACACCCGATCATCACGTGGTGTCTCGGCACGACGAACTTTGGCAACGGTGCATACTCAGGGAGAACACTTTTATCTTGAAATTTAGTGAGAGATCATCTTATAATGCTACCGTCAATCAAAGCAAAATAAGATGCATAAAGGATAAACATCACATGCAATCAATATAAGTGATATGATATGGCCATCATCATCTTGTGCTTGTGATCTCCATCTCCGAAGCACCGTCATGATCACCATCGTCACCGGCGCGACACCTTGATCTCCATCGTAGCATCGTTGTCATCTCTCCAACTATTGCTTCTACGACCATCGCTACTGCTTAGTGATAAAGTAAAGCAATTACAGGGCGATTGCATTGCATACAATAAAGCGACAACCATATGGCTCCTGCCAGTTGCCGATAACTTGGTTACAAAACATGATCAACTCATACAATAAAATATAGCATCATGCCTTGACCATATCACATCACAACATGCCCTGCAAAAAACAAGTTAGACGTCCTCTACTTTGTTGTTGCAAATTTTACGTGTCTGCTACGGGCTGAGCAAGAACCGTTCTTACCTACGCATCAAAACCACAACGATAGTTCGTCAAGTTAGTGTTGTTTTAACCTTCTCAAGGACCGGGGGTAGTCACACTCGTTTCAACTAAAGTTGGAGAAACTGACACCCGCCAGCCAGCTATGTGCAAAGCACGTCGGTAGAACCAGTCTCGCGTAAGCGTACGCGTAATGTCGGTCCGGGACGCTTCATCCAACAATACCGCCGAACCAAAGTATGACATGCTGGTAAGCAGTATGACTTGTATCGCCCACAACTCACTTGTGTTCTACTCATGCATATAACATCTACGCATAAACCTGACTCGGATGCCACTGTTGGGGAACGTAGTAATTTCAAAAATTTCCTACGCACACACAAGATCATGGTGATGCATAACAACGAGAGGGGAGAGTGTTGTCCACGTACCCTCGTAGATGGAAAGCGGAAGCGTTAGCACAACGCGGTTGATGTAGTCGTACGTCTTCACGATCCGACCAATCCAAGTACCGAACGTACGGCACCTTCGAGTTCAGCACACGTTTAACTCGATGACGTCCCGCGAACTCCGATCCAGCAGAGCTTCACGGGAGAGTTCCGTCAGCACGACGGCGCGATGACGGTGATGATGTTGCTACCGACGCAGGGCTTCGCCTAAGCACCGCTACGATATGACCGAGGTGGAATATGGTGGAGGGGGGCACCGCACACGGCTGGGAGAGATCAACATATCAACTTGTGTCTAGTCAAGTGCTAAGCTAACGGAATGGGTCAAGTCAATCACATCATTCTCCTAATGATGTGATCCCGTTAATCAAATGACAACTCATGTCAATGGTTAGGAAACTTAACCATCTTTGATTAACGAGCTAGTCAAGTAGAGGCATACTAATGACACTATGTTTGTCTATGTATTCACACATGTATTATGTTTCCGGTTAATACAATTTTAGCATGAATAATAAACATTTATCATGAAATAAGGAAATAAATAATAACTTTATTATTGCCTCTAGGGCATATTTCCTTCAATCTCCTACTGGATTGATGCCTTGGTTCTCAAAAACTGAGGGAAATACTTACGCTACTTTACTGCATCACCCTTTCCTTTTTAAGGGAAAACCAACGCATACTCAAGAGGTAGCAAGAAGGATTTCTAGCGCCATTGCCGGGGAGGTTTACGCCATGTTTTCAACCTTCTTGACATACGTGTTACGTACATGACTTGTTTAACAATTGGCTTGTAAGATTTAATAAAAGTGAGAAAAATTTAGTGGTGGTAGGCATCTCTAGCATTTTCTAGACAGTATGGAAATTGAGGAATAACATTATTGTTGATAATAACAAGGTGACTGATCCTTTCGTACCGGTAAATATCATCGTTAAATGGCTTTATGATTTGGATATTTTGCAGAAAAAAAACTAGAGAGGCAGGCAAATAGACATGGCGTAAGACTGGTTGAGGCAGTTGCAGGTGAAGTCTTCAAAGCGACTCACAGATGGAGAATCGGAGCAAACATGATCATGGCCGATGCTTTCAATAGATCTGGCATGGTCGTCTATTTAGCTGTTCTTGTCTAGTTGTTGTAACAAGACAAGAAATTATGGTTTCTTTTAATAAAAAACCGGAGAGGCCGCTCTCTTCACAATAAAAAAATCGGAATAAATTTCTAAAGCCCAAACTGCAGTTTCATCTTTTTGTTCTGCCTGGCGTTGTAGTTTGGCAACCCTCCACGCAACGCCGCCGCGGCGAGGCGCACACCAGCGGGCGGCCCGTTCCCCCGGTGCCCGCAGCTCACTGCGAAGAAAAAGCTTTCAAGACAGCAGAAAAAGGATCCCGCCCAACCCACCACGCGCGCGTCCGCTCCCCCACCGACGGTGGCCCGGCCGGCAGCGGCACGGGTGCCGCGCGCGCACCGGAACTGCCTCCCCTCCCCCCGCCCGCGCGGCCCCGATGGGCCGGGACCCGTGATGAGCCCATCGAAACGTCACTCACTACCCCTCCCCGCACCCGCCCCCCACCAAAGAAATTCCTCTCCCCCATCCACCTGCCACAAACTGCGCCTCCCCCGTCCCCCACCTCGCTCACCCCCCGCAAAAACCAGATCTACAATCTCACACTGCGCCTCGCTCGGCCTTGGTGCTTCTTGGGCCGAGCCCTAGCTAGCCACTCCGCGCTCCCTCCCGATCATCCTCCCCCTCTCGCTCTCCGTAAGTAAAGCTCCCAAAACTTTCCAAATCCCTCTCCTTTCCCGAACCGCCCGTCGTCCTGCGCCGCGGGTTTTAATTTCTTTCCCGTTCCTCCTCGTCTAAGCTCAGATCTGAGCCCGTTTGGGCTCGTCTCGCTCGGATCTGCGAGGAGCGTTCGGAATTTCTGGGCTTTTTTTTTCCCTTTCCGGGCGCGTTTGCTCAATCGCTGTTTGCTTGCAGGGGTTTCGTTCGCTCGCGCGGCCCGATTGGGCCGAGGGCGGGCCCTGCGAGGGATCGATTTTATCTAGGGTTCGTTCGTTCGGCAAAAAAAGTTAGTTCTCCCATGGGGATTCTCCGCTCATGGCCCAAATCGGTACTCATGTTTTAGAATCCCCGTTCTGCTGTGCGGGGCGACCTCGTGGTTCGGAAGCCATGGCTTCTTGTGCCCAGTTCTTTCTGCGGGATGTTTTTCCATTCAGCGATCTCGTATAGAAGCACATAGGCTAGATTTATTGTTCCGGCATTCGGCAGGCGCCATGGGGGAATCTGGAGAGAGATCAGCTCGATTCGTGGGTCTGGGGAGCTACCTGGAGGCGTGGAGACGCTGTGTCTGTTACTCTGTTTGTTTTGATCCGTAAGCTTTTGTGATTGCATAAGCACGTGGAGCCATAACTATTCAAGCATAAATTCGTGAATTTGAAGTCCTGTGTCTAGCCACTTCCAGCATGAGTTTGATTCTGCTCCCATTAAACTTGTATAGTTTTAAAAATGAAAGAGCTTAAGGAACAGTGACCACTGAGTTGTGGATGAACAAACTTCTCTGGAGCTGTTACCAATTTAATTGAGACTAGACTACCAGAGCTACCATTTAACTGTGTTGGACCATCCTGGAGAAACTTAACTTGCATGGGGTGTCGTTTCCCAAAAGCTTCCTCTGAATGACAGTGGCTCATGCTCCCTCCGTAAAGAAATATAAGAGCGTTTAGTCTTTAGTGATCTAAAAGCTCGTATATTTCTTTCTTTACAGAGGGAGTACTTGATAGCTTAGCTCAATACTAATTTGTTTATACTTTGTGCTTTTAAGCATTTTAGCTGAGGCAGGCCAGCGAAACATACTTCTTTTGGAAGGCATATTAAAGGCTTATGACTTCTACTCCCTCCGTCTCATAATATAAAAGTGTTTTTTACACGAGTACACTACACTAGTGTAAAAAACGCTCTTATATTATGGGACAGAGGGAGTAATTGCTAAGTCTGATCTTTAGTTCGTTGCATCATTGAACCCATTGCAGATTAAATATGTCCATACTTGTTTCTTATTTGTTACATGCATGCAGATGTAAAATAAACATACCTGAAGAACTTGTAGAAGTTTATGGATTTTGCCTCACTACTACTATAGAAAAGCTTACAGATCATAAAATTAAGGTAGTTATTTAGTCAGTCTAATGCCCAGGGTAAAAAAAATACTCTAGTTAATTGTCTGGGAGTATTTGCAGTAGTACTTGAGCAAAGCTCGAGGTTTAGTGTTTGAGCTGTGCACTTTCCAGTCCAATTAAACCTTCTATTTCTAATATCTATCTGTAATGTGGTCCGCATTGATTCCTTTCAAGTTGCGTGAATGGCCGGAATTAATCAAAGTTTATTTTGCTTCCTTTTGGTCAAATAAGACATAGCCGGTGCTCTGGCATCTGACTTTACCATGTTATGTATGCCAGATTTTGGGACTTCCAGCATGGCTGATGAAACTGGCAATGACAGTCAGATGTTCGAAGGTAATGAGATTGTTGACCCTGGTAATGAGGCAGCCCATGGTGATGAGGCAGTCCAAGGTGGCGAGTTGGTCGAAGTTGATGAACTAGCTCAAGGTGATGAGTTGGCTCAAGGCGAGGACTTAACACAGGGTGACGAATTGCTCCAAGGGAATGAGATGGCCATCACTGAGGTGGCCACTCCTCCAACCACGAGGCGCCGGAGAAAGAAGTCCCTGGTGTGGGAGCACTTCACTATCGAAGATGCTGCTGGAGGGGCCACTCGGGCTTGCTGCAAACTTTGCAAGCAAACCTTCGCGTACAGCTCTGGTTCAAAAATTGCTGGGACTAGCCATCTCAAGAGGCACATCACCTTGGGTTCCTGTCCTAAGATAAAAGGCCAAGGGCATAAGCTAGCAATTACAATTGGGACTGACAATGATGGTGATGGTACTGTGGAGAGGCGGTCTAAGAGGCGTTACAGATATACTGGTTATGCGAATGCGGCTTTTGATCAAGACCGCAGTTATTCATACTTGGCAAAGATGATCATTTTGCATGACTACCCGCTCCACATTGTTCAACAACCAGCCTTCACTGCTTTTATTGATAGTCTGCAGCCTCGTTTCAGGGTTGTTGATGTTGATGCAATGGAGGTGGAGGTTTATGCTGTTTATCAGAAAGAAAAAGAGAACCTTTTGCAAGCATTCAGCGCTATGCCTGGAAGGATCAGCCTCACCATTGGATTGTGGACAACTAGTCAAACTCTTGGCTATGTTTCAGTTTCTGGGCAGTTCATTGACTCTGAATGGAAATTACATCGAAGAATGCTTAGCTTCATGATGGTGTCTTCGCCTCATTCGGACAATGCACTTAGTGAAGCTATTAGCTCAAGCCTTACTGACTGGGGTATGAAGGAGAAGCTATTTACCATCACGTTGGATAATGATTCTTTATCTCATGACATCTACAGTGCAAATCTGAGAGATCAGCTCTCCGGTAAGAATAACCTCATGCTTAAGGGTCAGCTATTTGTTGTGAGGTGCTATGCCCATATCCTGGATGCGGCTGCACAAGATGTCATTGCTTTAATCCACGGTGTCATCTACAGCATCCGTGAAAGCATAAAGTTCATAAAAGCTTCTCCTAGTCGTGAGGAAAAGTTTGCTGAGATTGCTCTGCAGCTGGAGATCCCCAGTACGAAGACCCTTTGTCTGGATGTTACAACCCAGTGGAACACAACCTATCTGATGCTCTTGGCTGCCTTGGATTATAGGCAGGCTTTCATTACACTAGAAACAGTTGATGATAACTACAATGAAGCACCTTCAGCTGAGGACTGGAAAAAAATTGAGGCTGCCTGCAATTACTTGAGGCTGCTCTATGACTCGGCTCATAGCATCATGGCAGCAGGAAACCCAACCTCAAACATTTTCTTCCATGAAGCCTGGAAACTGCAGCTAGAGCTGGGAAATGGTTCAGCACACGAAGATCCAATTTTCAGTAGCATCGCCAAAGACATGTATGAGAGGTTTGACAAATACTGGAAAGATTGCAACCTTGTGTTAGCTGTTGCTGTTGTGATGGATCCACGTTTTAAGATGAAGCTTGTGGAGTTCAGTTACTCAAAGATTTACGGCGTTGAGGCTGCGAAGTATGTTAAGGTGGTAAATGATTCGGTGCATGACCTTTTCAAGGATTATGTCGCACAGCCGCTCCCCTTAACACCGGCCTATGCTGAACAAGGGAAAACTGATAATGCTACTGCCAATGGGAACAACACCCAAGCAACTCAGCCTTCAACTGGTGACGGCCTTCAAGACTTTGATATATATCTTTCTGAGATTGCCACAACCCAGCCCTCAAAATCTGAACTAGAGCAGTACCTGGACGAGTCTCTCACTCCTCGCATCCAAGAGTTTGACATTCTTAACTGGTGGAAGCTCAACATGCAAAAGTATCCGACGCTCTCAAAGATGGCGCGGGACATCTTGGCCATCCCAGTGTCCATGGTGACCGGCGGCACCTCTATATTTTCTGCAGGAACAGGATGCCACGTGCTCGACGACTACAGAAGCTCGCTCCGTCCGGAAATCGTGGAGGCGCTCGTCTGTGCGAAGGACTGGCTTCCGAATTCGACCGCCGCACCGGAGGCGCCGGGCTCTGGGCTTCTCAAGATGGACTAGGCTCTCTTCCTTTGCTGAAGCATGCATATATATCTTCTGGTGCCTGTGAGTGGTCCTTTAACCGTAGTCGTATTTTAGGCAGAGTTTGTGGACTGGCTGCGATCGATCGATTTCATTGGATCTGTCCTAGAATGTAATTTGTCATGTAGAACTCTGTTAACTCCATGCTGTTATGTCCACCACCCCTTCCTTATGTTGTAATATGTGACCAGAGATGTTATCTGACGTTGCTTGGGATGTGTATGTACCAGCAACGTAATGTACCAGCCGGTGGATTATGTTTGTGCTCCCTTTTTTGTGTGATTGTGATGACTGGCGGAGTTGGCCATGAGCCATGGCCATCCTCTGCTTCAAATCGATGGTCCCGCTCGTTCTCCTCTGGAGCCACCGGAGATAGCCGGGGGGCAGAGACCGTCAGGGAACAGGTTTTGCCTTCTATAACAAGGGCTCAGGTTTGGCCTTCTTGTTTATGTGTGTTGTGCATTTGATCCTTCGTCGGGCTGATGCCATTACTGCTTCACCTGATGGTTGCATGAACAGTAGTGCAGCCGTTCATTCAGTTAAATTATAGTAGTATTATCCTAATTCAATCCTTGGAGGGAACATAGTGTTCGTCTATTTGATGATTTCTGTCACGGCTGAACACCGCATTTCGCTAGAAACTGCAAGAATTTCAGACTAGAGAGGTCACTATGTTTGGCCGGAACATTCCTGGTGTGTTTAGCCTGCACTGCTAGTTCAAGTTGTGATTTAAACGCTCTTATATTAGTTTACAGAGGGAGTACTTGAGAAATCAATCCTCCCCAGGTTAACCCTAGAGAGCTTAACGTTGCTGCATTGAAATGGTTGATTTTGAAAAGACAGGAAGAGCATGATATCCAGTTGAAATGGTTAAACGTGTTGGAGCGGTGCCTCGATGACGTGTGCTGGCCCGATCCGGCCCAAGTCTCAGCATTACTCGACGTGTGTGACACCCATATTTCAATCTGCGAGAGGGCGCTCATGAGTGCTGTGCTGATTCACTGAAATACTTTGAGCAGAGAATGTTATTTTGCTACGCTTTGCTAAGTACAGAGAAGATGATTTAATTTGCTACACTTCCGCATGTTCAGAAAAGATGAATTTGCCATTTGCTACAATTTCATTGTGTTATTTACGTAGGCAACTCGTGCAAAAATAATGAATGAATATGTGCTCATGCATAAACTGCCCATCAATGCAATGCAATTCTAGTTGTGAGAGGAGTTGGCCTAGCCCTAGTTGCTTTTGCATGCGCTTAAATGATGTTGTCCGGAGATGTACACATATTGTTGCTGAAATTTCTTGGTGTGGTAAGTTGTAATCTGCTAACAATTTGCTGAATTGCTTTGCAAACTCTGCTCCTGGTACTGAGATCTTGTTTCGGCTGTGATCCTCGCATTTCATAAAATCTTACCAAGCAAAGCCTCGGCCCAGCATATCGCAGTAGATACACGTCACCATACAACATCTCATCTTGCATGTCTCAAGCATGAGAACATGCTATTAAACACACCATCGCAGTTGTATATACAGAAACTTGCTCTGGTCTGGTCAACATGTCGGGAGAGAATAGCCATACCAGAGTGAGACTGTCTATCAAACACACCTATAATCTACATGTTGTATGTGTTTCATCATTGCTATACGGGAGGCGAAAGCAGCACCTCCACTTGATCTTTACATTCTCTTGAAGGACCGAACTGGTCGTTCATCTCCTATCACTCGTGTCCTCTTCCTGGACGCACTTGTTGGATGGTGTGCCGTCGTGTTGCAGCCGTATCACCCCAGTTGTGTAGGTGCGGACGCTGCCGTCCGATGACGATAGCCGGAGGCCGTGAGAGGAGCCATGACCGCCCCCGACGCGGCAGGCGGAGTCCGGCGGAAGCTCCAGCACCTTGACTGAGCATGCATTCTCTAGGCTCGGTATAGCGTGGAGCCGGGATGGGAGCTCTATAGAGAAATTGCCGTACTCATTTGTTGTTGCAAATGCAGAGTTAGCCATCGTGTTGGGACCTTCAGTTGTGCAGGTAACTGCCACCTTACTACCTGCTTGGGCCAAAGAAAAAGAAACAGAGCATGAGGATTTATTTTTTCAGTGTGTAGTTCTACTGCATTACCTTACATAAGAGGGTAGTGAAAAACTCTTTATAGCCTTGTGAAAATTGAAAAAAAAATCAGCAAATACTACTACCTCTATCCAGATTTGTAAGGCGGACACGAATTTTCAGGTCGTCAATTTAACTAGCAGAACATGTGTTATATGCTACTCCCTCCGTTCCTAAATATAAGTCTTTATAAAGATTTCACTATGAACCACATACGGATGTATATAGACGCATTTTAGAAGTAGATTCACTCATTTTGCTCCGTATGTAGTCCATAATGAAACCTCTACAAAGACTTATATTTAGGAACGGAGGGAGTACTAAAAATCTACTCCTTCCGGTCCTTTTTACCACAGATATAAGATTTGTTTGATGCCAAACTTCGTAAAGTTTGACCAATTTTATAGAAAAATATTAACATTCACAGTACGAAATCAATATCATTAGATGCGACATGAATTTAATTTTCATATTTTTTTAACTTTAGTATTATAGATTTTGATATTTTTTCGTATAAATATGGTCGAACTTTATGAAGTTTGACTTCAGGCAATTTCTTATATACAGAGTAAAAAGGACCAGAGTGATTGTGTTGGTCACCAAATATAATTTCTAAACATATAGTACCATAGGTTCTAAAAAAAAACCATATAGTACCATACATGTTAGAACGACTCATGGGGGGTTTTGATCCTCAAAGCATATACATATTTAAATATTGACCCAGAAAGATAAACTGGCTGAAACAAAAACAAAAAAACTTGACCCGGGCACCATACGGAATAGCTGGCTTATTCCACGCCTCCTTAGTGAGAATCCCAAATATACACGCTCCACGCTGGAGTCGAACACTAGTCGCCGGGTGCACCACTGTGATCCCAGCCATTGGGCTACTGCCCCTTTCTCAACTGGCTGAAACAAATTCGACTTAAGTTTTTTTAGAACTAATTCGAGTTAAGTTTTTTTTAGGTTAATTCGAGTTAAGTATATGGTATAGTCTTTTTTTTAGAAGAAGTATATGGTCTAGTCTAGGGGGGGGGGGGGGGGGGGGGGGACACACCCTGGGCATACCGAGCCACGGCCCACGGCATGACGGCCGCACGCAGGCCACCTTAGGAAAGAAATAGTACAATGGTAAAGAGAACCACCATGTGGTTATATGGTTAGAAAGGTAGTTGTGGCAGTGCGATTGTTTTCATGAGATTTCCTAATGGCCTACATGTCTAGCACAAAATGATACATGTGTTCGGTAGTGGAAACATTCGCGAGAAAGTGTCGATCAAGGAGGACATCAACGGTTTCAGTCTTCCTCTCAGAGATCTCAGCTTTTGGCGCATGGCGCCACTGGATATCTAGATCATAATTGATTCGGTCAGACGCGCCCTCATCTTCGGCTAGAGAAGCTTCATGAGGGCGTGGCGCGAAGCTTTACCGTCTTGCCGGTGCCATGGGACACGTCTAAGTATAGATTTTCACGATGTTGACAGAGGTGAAGAAAGTCATGGTGGCTCCGATTGGAGACTTGTAATGGCGAAGAGGGTTTTTAGTTGCGTCGAAGAATGGCGGCACAGGTTTTTCCTGTGTGTCGGGTGTTGAGTACTTGCAGCTGCGGCTTTGGCAGGAGGTGGCGATAACACAGGTGGAAAGCAATTTTGGTGGTGCTCTCGAGTACCGAGCCGCGATTTCGAGGGTGAAAACCCAAGGTCTGGCCTTCATTGGTTGTATCCAGCAATGGACTTGCTGAAGACATTGTTTTGGGATCTCAGTCTTTCTTCAGGGTGAAAACTCAAAATCCTTGATCGGGTGACGACAACGCTTCTGCATTGTTTCCTTCTTGGAGGCGTCGCTTTTGGAGAACCTGTTTTGCGGCTCGAGTATTGTCTTTGGTGGTGGTTAGAGTGTTGTGTTGCGAGTGTTTCGTCACCGTGGGGTCTTTGTTTTTATATTTCTCTCTTTTCTATTTTGTTCTTGGTTGTGTGCACATGAATGTCTTTCGATATCTTGTTGGTGCAGACGTTGGGTGTAATTGATATCTTCGTGATATTAATATATTTCTCTTTAAAAAAACTGTGCAATATGAACACACAATCAAACAATCATCTATTCGCCGGCAATAATTTTTCACTTGAGCTGGCACCTCGCGTCGCCCCCGCGGGCGATCCGGGGGGAAACCCTAGCTGCCCCGCCTCTCGGCCTCCTCTGCTTCTCCCCCTCCTCACCGCCGTCCGCAGCGCCTTCGGGCGAAGCCTGGCCGGCAGGGCGACGGCGGGGCTTCTCCTCACCTCTTCCGTCACGGCTGGCGCGGGACAACGAGATCGGTAGGTGCGCCGGGCGAGCGCGGGGTTCGGCGGTGCGGCGGGAGGGTCTCCCGGCGGCATCCTGCGCGGCGCGGTGGCAGCGGCCTGCTTGTGGCGAAGTGGTGGCTGCGTTGGATTTGACAGGTGGTCGCGGGTGTCGCCGGATCCATATCAGATCCATCTGGACCCTGTCTTTGGAATCCGTCGGCCGCCGCGAGGTGGTAGTGGTCGTCGCTGGCCACGTCGGATCGCTGGATTGGGCGTCTGGAGTTTTACGAAGGGTTCTTCTCGGTCCTCCTTCCCGGTGGGCTGAGCCCCATGGCTCTTTCATCTCTGCAGGTTTCGGTTCATGGCTATTGCCGGATCCGAAGCAGACGGAGGTTTGGTGGTATAGGATGGGACCGGAGAAAACTTTGGTCGGCTTGTTCGGCTTGGCATCGGCGACGTCACTCCACGGCGTTATCCTCCCTGGAGGCGAAGCCGAGGTCTGTCCTATCCACCCCCGAATCCCTCCCGGATGAAAGTCCAAAATCCATTCTGGATAGGGCGGCGGCGGCGTCCTGCGCGTCGTATTCTCCATGGGGGCGCCGTCTGGGGAGGACCTCGTATTCGGGGGAGAGATGCTGCGGGTGGTGGGGCTCCGTGTGGCTCCAGCAGTGGCGACGGTGTGGTGGTTGCCAGGTGGTGCGGCGTTGTATCTACCGCGTCGATGACGACGAGTTTTGGCGGCATGGTGCAGCTGGATATCGTCGACGGATGCAGCTGGATGGTCGAGCGCAGGGCGGTGGCGCCGTCTGGCGCCATGGTGGCGTCGACGGCAGGCTGGCAAGGTTTGCGTCAGTCCCTGCTATGGAGATGGATCGGTGGAAGACGGCGGTGGCGGGCTCGGTGAGTGCGCCGGACCGGTGGGTGACCCAGTCCCGGTATGTGGCTAGGATTGGGCATCCGGCTTTAGATGTTAGGTCTCGGTGTGATGTCTGTTTGGTATTAGGCTCGGACATTCGGCACCCCTACATCAAGAGGATAGGAGTAGCGATATGTGTTGTTAAGATGGTGGCTCCAGGCTCACTGATGTACTACTTTGTAAAGTCTTTGTGAATAATTAATAAAATGGCCGCATGCATCGTTCAGATGCAGAGGCCGGGTACATCCTCCTTAAAAAAAATTCTCACAAAAAAAAGAGAATCTTAGCAAATAATACACGGCCACTCCGCAAAATACAAACTACTGAAAATGAATGTGTCAAACATATAATAACGTTGGAACCTTGCAAGCGCACCCTTGAGACGATGTAATGGGTGGATAGCCGTCAATCGCAGAAGGTGTAATCAAGGTGCTGGGTGGTGATAGCAAGCACGTCTCCACGACGACGTGACCCCGGGCGCCCCGAAACACCATGTCGGATGCCCTTGTTCCCGAGCACCTAAAGCGGCTTTGGTGAATGAATCCCTTTTAGCCCGTGCCGATAGCACCGCACCGAGCCCCGCGGAGGAAATGCGGTTTGCCACGCGTGGCTTGGTGTGTTCCTTGACCAAACATATCTGCTCTACCAAATCAGCTACTACTACTAGTATTATCTGCCCATGACGCTAGTGGGTTATCGTGTGTTTCATCTTGGCTACGAGGTGCTAATGGGGTTGACTCGAGAAACAAAGTGGGGAATTAGGCCAACAAAACATGGCCGTGTGCGTGAGCGTGACATTTTGAAATATATAAAGTGCAATCTCTCTGGTAGTAGAGGGAAAAAGATGGAGTGCCAAATTGGCCTAACGCAAGCCTGCACCTAGGTGCAAGGTTGTACCGTCTCTCTCAACCTCTTCTCTGTCTAGGCGATAAGGCGGGCGCCCATACCTCAGAAGCAGCTCCCGTACAGCAAAATGTGCCCTGTTTTTGCTTTGAACACAAGTACTCCGTTTGGGAGAGGAGAGGAGGATGTGGCTCTGGCAAATTAAAAGTGTCTGTCGTACATACACTAACATATTGTACCGAAGCCGTTAAACCCAAACTTTGCTAACAGCAACATGGCACCGAACCGAGCGCTGGCCGGCCTATCTACTTATGCTGTGTAGGCCTGTAGTTGCGTTTCTAGCTAGGACTTGAACTTGTGAACTGCTTTCAACTGCGACCTGTGCGTGTGTGTCATCGACACGCATGATGTCGACTTTTTGCCAACCTAAATCTCGACAGTACATCGATGATTCCTCCGAGCGCCGAGCTGCGCAATCTGGAGGTTAGGGGAGGAGGTTACAACGTCGCCTTGGCTACTTGCTCTGTCGCTTCGCTTCTTTCCTTTCCATTCTTCTCTCTGGGAAGGTCTTAATCAGCCGGCCGGCGACAGGGATCGTTCATCTCTAAACAATTCCAATCGTGGTTCTGAACGCAGGATCTTTCTGAGTTTTTATATTTTTATTCAATCGCATGGCAACCTCTAGGCACATCCAAACGGCCCAACTGCCATTTCTTACTAGTTTTTAGGCTTCCGGCCGGCCGATTGACGTGTTGAAATGTGGGAAATAATAGAAGAAAATCATGCATTTGTTACGTGTTGAAATCGCAAGAGGAAGATGCTGGAAGAAGTGGTAACTATCAATGTGTCATGGCGACAGCTTTGCTCCTAATCCTTGGCCTCGGCGTACTTTTCTTTTTACGCAGCACGTCAAGCAGTCACCAGATAAAATCCTTTGACGTAAATATTGGCAAACCATTTGATACTATTAACTATCCAGAACTGAGCATAGTAATTAGTGATATGACCTATGAACGCCCTGTTTGAGGGACGGCACAAGAAAGAGTGCGCATGGCGCGAGCGGGAACAAATAAGACGGCGAAGAGAAAGAAGAATCTTCCAGACTGAGTTGGTTACGAGCTACTACTACTAACCTGGCAGGTCGAAGGTGAGCAGGTCAGAGCCTGGCCGGAGGCAGAGTTGGCACGCGACCTGCCCGGACACCAGCACCGTCGAGACCGGCTCCTCGCCGTACCCGGCAATGCGCGCCAGCTCCGCCCGCGAGAAGTAGAGCTCCATGGGCGCCGCCGCGGCCGCCGCGGCGAACAGCAGGAAGAGGAGGAGCAACGACGAGGCAGCCCCTTGTAGAAGCACCATGTCGGTCTATATCAGCGCTCGAGATCTTTTCAGCCTTGCTCCGCCGAGCTTGCCGTGGGTTTCGGCAAACGATCGATGTGGTGGGGAGGAGAAGGAAGGGAGGGAAGACGACGTGGGTGCGCTTGGCCGGCTTGGGGGATGTTGGTTGGGTTGATCGGTTCGTCCGTCAACGACGATGGTGTCATCGGTGTGGTGTGGTGTGGCCTGCATGTATATACGCGCGTCTCCGTGTGCGCGTGCTGGATTGGATGGACCAGGCGACGAGTCCAGGCAGGTGGCCGGAGTGGTTCGGGTGTCGTCTGGTGGTTCGGGTGTACGTGTTGGCGACAACATACATGTCCGACCATGGATTTGCATTTGCTCTATGGGGCTGCTCACCTGTTGTATTGGTTATCCTTTTTTACGGCTTAGATATGTTTGGCATGATTGTCGATCGTACGCGGCGGTCAACTATTATGGTGATTCACCGGATTTAATTTTGCAGGTGTTTCAGTGGTTGAATGTCTCGATGCTGTCCATTGTCGACTTGAGGTACGGTTACAGCAATTCAATGATGATAAATTCAGTCACGGCTTCGGCAAGGATTTTGAGGTGTATGGCCGTTAGTCATAGGTGACGGTCTTAGGGGTGTCTCATCTTGTCGGTTACCGGCCTAAGGTCCCCTAGGTCGATTCCGCCGTGGGCTATCATGCCAGCCCATGGACCCTCTAGGCTACGGAGTCCTCATTTCAAGCGTCAAGCCTTCCAGAGTCTTTCTTGTTATTCACCATGAGCCGTTCAAAGTGTTGCACAACAGAATCGGAAAAGGGGTCCTCTTTCGTCCCACCTGGCCGCAAGTTGACATGGTGAGAGGCTCCTTAACTGGGACACCGTCAGTAGCTCCTGAACAGGTCTTCAAGCTTGGTTGCACCTCGGGCCATCCAAGCTACACGCCGCCTTCGGTCCCAGGTTTGACCGGGTCAACAAACCATCCCCTGAACAGTGTCTTCATTCAGCCGACCTCCATCTGCGAAAATGCATTCGAAGTGGCACGAACCACCTCGAATTTGAATTTGTTGATCAAGATTGCCACCCTCCGCAAAAAATAGTTTTCCCGCCAAGCCGGCTTCCGCGAGCCGTTTTTTGCGGGCTTTTTTTATTGGTGCAATTATTCTCTGTCGAGGATATACAACCATTAGTCATATTGCCCCAAAATCCCATATGCACCTAGAGCTTAGCCAAAGCACTTAGCAATATTATGTTCTGCCATTACCGAGGTGCAGCTCGACAGGGAAGATGTCTGGTTACGGGTGTTGGAAATATGCCCTAGAGGCAATAATATTGTATTATTATATTTCCATGTTCATAATTAAGAGTTTATATTCTATACTATATCTGCTATGATCCTGGAATATGTGATTCAGTGGAAAACTCATATGCACGTGTGGAATGATAAACGACAAAAGAAGATTCCTAGTCTCGCCTCTAAGACTAGCTCAAGTGTTGTCTATGATCATGTTTTCCAGATTTTAGGATATCATTAAGTGTAACGATAGCCCTAAAACAACTTTGAGAGTACGACGTTAGAAGAACGATCATATTGAATCGACCCAAGCTTGTTTGTTATACTTTGAGATAATATCGTCTAAAATCAGTTGTTATTACATGGAGTTTTAACGTGTGTTTTAGTTGCTTAGATCATGAAAGTATCGTAGTCACTTCTTACCATACGGTGGACTTTGCAGTTTCTCAAACGTCATCTGTAACATGGTGATCATAACGACAACTTACAGGTTCATCGGAAAGTTTGACAAGGGACTAGATAGCTGATGACCCACAAGTATAGGGGATCAATTGTAGCTCTTTTTGATAAGTAAGAGTGTCGAACCCAACGAGGAGCAGAAGGAAATGACAAGTAGTTTTCAGTAAGGTAATGTCTGCAAGTGCTGAAATTGTAAGTAGCGGAGTAGTTTGATAGCAAGATAATTTGTAACGAGCAAGTAATGATAATAGTAACAAAAGTGCAGCAAGGTAGCCCAATCCTTTTGAGGCAAAGGACAGACCAAAACGGTCTCTTATGATAAGCAAGCGTTCTTGAGGGTACACAGGAATTTCATCTAGTCACTTTTATCATGTTGGTTTGATTTGTGTTCACTACTCTGATAATTTGATATGTGGGTGGACCGGTGCTTAGGTGTTGTTCTTACTTGAACAAACCTCCTACTTATGATTAACCCTCCCGCAAGCATCCACAACTAAGAGAAAAGTATTAAGAATAAATTTTAACCATAACATTAAACTTTTGGATCCAATCGGTCCCTTACGAAATAGCACATAAACTGGGGTTTAAACTTCTGTCACTCTCGCAACCCACCATCTAATTGCTACTCCACAATGCATTCCCTTAGTCCCAAACATGGTGAGGTGTCATGTAGTCGACGTTCACATGACACCACTAAGGAAATAACAACATACATAATATCAAAATATCAAACACATATCAGGTTCACATGATTACTTGCAACATGATTTCTCCCGTGACTTCAAGAACAAAATTAACTACTCACAAATGATAAACATGCTCATGATCAGAGGAGTATTAAATAGCATAATGGATCTGAACATATAATCTTCCACCAAATAAACCATATAGTAATCAACTACAAGATGTAATCAACACTACTAGTCACCCACAAGCACCAATCTATAGTTCCGGTAACAAGATTGAACACAAGAGATGAACTAGGGTTTGAGATGAGATGGTGCTGTTGAAGATGTTGATGGAGATTGCCCTTCCCAAGATGGGAGAGTTGTTGGTGATGGTGATGACGATGATTTCCCCCTCCGGGAGGGAAGTTCCCCGGCGAAATCGCTCCGCCGGAGGGCAAAAGTTTTCCTGCCCAAGTTCCGCCTCGAGGCAGCGGCGCTCCGTCCCGAAAGTCTCCTCCTTATTTTTTCTAGGTCAAAATGACTTATATACCAGAAGATGGGCACCGGAGGTGGGCCGAGGAGGCCACAACCCACCAGGGCGCGCCTGGGGGCCTGGCGCGCCCAGGTGGGTTGTGCCCACCTGGTGGCCCCCCTCTGGTGTTTATTGGCTCCAATATTTCTTAAATAATCCATAAAAAATCTTTGTGAAGTTTCAACTCATTTGGAGTTGTGCAGAATAGGTGTCCTAACGTAGCTTTTCCAGATCCAGATTTCCAGCTGCCGGAATTCTCCCTCTTGGTGTGTTCCTTGTAAATTATGAGAGAAAAGGCATTAGAATTACTCCAAAAAGCATTATTATGGATAAAAACATTATAAATAACAGTAAGAAAACATGATGCAAAATGGACGTATCAACTCCCCCAAGCTTAGACCTCGCTTGTCCTCAAGCGAAAACCGAAATCGAAAACATGTCCACATGCTTTGAGAGAGAGGTGTCGATAAAAACAAATTACGGACATAGAAGCATCATGTTGATTATTATAACAACAACAAAATTAAACATAGGACTTTTATAATATAACTTTTATCATATACTTCTCATGAATAAGTAATAGTTCATCACGCAATCGAAGTATAAAGCAAAAACTCTATTAGAAACCAACAAACTATTTTCTCAGTCAACTTTGCAACTGCAATTCATCATCTTTTCAGGAAGGGTCACGTGTTGGAGCCTTTAGGCAAGTCCACATACTCAACTATCATATAGTCTTCTATGATTGCTAACACTCACCTCGTACCCATGAGCAAAACGCTTCAACCGGACACATAGAAAGATAGGGGCTTATAGTTTCGCCTCCCAACATACTCACCTCGAGGGTGATGTCAACAATAATAACTCATGCTATCTATATTCAACTGGACATATGTGCCTAGATCTTTCCTCACCACATGATGCTTGCCAAAGGAGAAAAATAAAAGGAATAGAAGGAAAAACTTTGACTCTTTGCATAAAAGTAAGTGCATAAAAATAAAGGAAAGGACCTTCGCAGAGGGAAGCAGAGGTTGCCATGCGCTTATTTGTTTGTATGCTCAATCCCTTAGTGCAAGAGAACGTCACGTTGTATTGCCCCTTAAGATGACAACCTTTATTATGCAGTCTGTCGCTTTTATTCTTTGTCATCCAGGTTCGTACAACACTCAATTTTCTCTTACACTAAATGATCTCACACTTTAGAAGCAATTTTTATTGCCTTTTTGCACCGATGACAACTTACTTGAGGGATCTTGCTCAATCCCTAGGTAGGTATGGTGGACACTTGAAAAAGATTTGGGTTTAAAGGGTTTTGGATGCACAAGTAGTATCTCTACTTAGTGCGGAATTTTTGGCTAGCAAAGATAGGGGCAAGCACCATATGTTAAAGGATCTATGACAATATGACTTATATGTGAATATAAACAAACATAAACCATTAGGTTGTCTTCCTTGTCCAACGTCAACAATTTTGGCATATAATATTTTGATGAGGGGTCACAATCACAAAAGATTTCTAGGATAGTATATCTATATGTGAATCTTCTCTTCCCTTATTAATTCTTTCATGAGTTGCATCATTGACTAATGCTATGTTTGTCAATCTCTAATAAAATTTTCTACTTATACTTTTCCTTATGTGGTGCCATCACCTACCATAAGATTAGTATATAATCTTATTGATTTATTTCCTTTCTCTTTTTTCTTTCTTTATTTGCAACATGAAAGTAAAGAAAGCAAAAACTCAAAATAACTTTATTATATAACTTGCACACGATTACAAGGATAGATCACTAAGCAAACTCTCAAAGAAGAAAGGATCGAACTAAACTTTATTTCATCTAAAAGCAAATGATCGAACTAAGATAAGTAAAAGCAAAAAGATAGTGGGATGATACGATACCGGGGCACCTCCCCCAAGCTTGGCGGAAGCCAAGGGGAGTGCCCATACCCAATAGTCAATTCTCCTTTGGTGGTGAAGAAGGTGATGGTGGTGATGAAGCGATCCTATCCTTAAGGATCAAGAGGTTCTCTAGCCGACGGATGACACTCCGGAGATGGATGATATGCTCTTGATGCAGAATATTTTCGCGAGTAAGATACTTATTCTATATGCGAACTATTTCAATGACACGAAAAGCCTCGATCTCAGCAGGAGTAAGATGAGGTAGGTAGGGCTTAAGGATATCCTCTTCCTCCTCCTCGGCCAGCAGCTCTTGTGCTTCCACCGGGGGTGGATCTACGGTAGCTTTCTTGCCCTTGTCTCCCTTGATGGCGTCCGTGGGCTCCTCCTACTTCGTCTCGATCTTCATCAGCCAAGCATCTTCTTCCATGTTGTTGCAGGAGCAAGAAGACATGATGCCTGGCTTGATAAATCTGACCGGAAACAGCAAGAAAAGAGAACAGAGGATTTCTCTGCGATACGGTGATCAACAGGTTCGGGAAGTATATATAGATTTTTTTTATCTTGGAGGAGAAGCATATGGAAGAAAAACGGAGTATGGAAGGTGTCCCAGGTGGGCACAACCCACCTGGGCGCGCCCTGGTGTCTTTTTCCCACCAGGGGACGCTTCCTGGAATTTTCTTTATTTCCAAAATTTTAAAATATTCCAAAACTGATAAAAAAATAATTTTGCGGATTTTTCGAGGCCGTTTACTTACCGTATCACGTACCTCTTTATTTTCATGATTCCGGGGTGTTCCGGAAGGACTCTTTTATGTGCTCTTCCGGTGTCGAAGTTTGGATAGTATTACTTTCAACATTGATAGGTGTACCTGAGATATAATGCTTTATTCGTTGCCCATTGACAACCTTCGGGTTAGTACCTTCGGAGATATTTATTTTGATGGCTCCAGACCGGTAAACCTCCTTGATGATGTATGGGCCTTCCCATTTTGAGAGGAGCTTTCCTGCAAAATCTAAAACGACAGTTGTACAAAAGAACATATTCTCCAACTTCTAACTCACGCTTTTGGATTCTTTTGTCATGCCATCTTTTAACTTTTTCTTTGAATAACTTTGCATTTTCATAAGCTTGGGTTCTCCATTCATCTAAAGAGCTTATATCAAATAACCTATTTTCACCAGCAAGTTTGAAATCATAGTTGAGTTCTTTAACTGCCCAATATGCTTTATGTTCTAACTCAAGATGCAAATGACAAGCTTTTCCATAAACCATTTTATAAGGAGACATACCCATAGGATTTTTATAAGCTGTTCTATAAGCCCAAAGTGCATCATCTAACTTCTTAGACCAATTCTTCCTGGACCTATTAACAGTCTTTTGCAAAATTAATTTTATTTCTCTATTGCCAAGTTCAACTTGACCACTAGACCGAGGATGATAGGGTGATGCAATTCTATGGTTAACATCATACTTAGCAAGCATCTTACGGAAAGCACCATGAATAAAGTGTGAACCACCATCAGTCATTAAATATCTAGGGACTCCAAACCTTGGGAAAATAACTTCCTTAAGCATTTTAATAGAGGTGTTGTGATCAACACTACTAGTTGGAATAGCTTCTACCCATTTAGTAACATAATCAATAGCAACCAAAATATGTGTATACCCATTAGAGGAAGGAAAATGTCCAATGTAATCAAATCCCCAAACATCAAATGGTTCAACAGCAAGTCAATAATTCATAGGCATTTGTTGACGCTTACCGATATTACCTATTCTTTGACATTCATCACAAGAAAAGACAAACTTACGAGCATCCTTGAAGAGAGTAGGCCAATAAAATCCAGATTGCAATACCTTGTGAGCAGTTCTATCTCCAGCATGATGCCCTCCATAAGCTTTGGAGTGACATTTTCGTAGGATTTGTCCCTGTTCATGCTCAGGTACGCAACGTCTAATAATACCATCTACTCCTTCTTTATAAAGATGTGGGTCATCCCAAAAGTAATGTCTTAAATCATAGAAGAATTTTTTCTTTTGTTGATATGTAAAGCTAGGTGGTAAATATTTAGCAAAAATGTAATTAGCATAGCCAGCATACCAAGGAGTACTATTAGCAACATTTATTGCAGCTAACTGCTCATCAGCAAAAACTATCATCAATAGGTAGTTGGTCATCAAGCACATTTTCAAGCCTAGACAAATTATCGGCTACTGGGTTCTCATCTCCTTTTCTATCAATAATATGTAAATCAAATTCTTGTAACAAGAGAACCCAATGAATTAGTCTAGGTTTAGCATCTTTCTTTTCCATAAGATATTTAATAGCAGCATGGTCTGTGTGAACAGTTACATTGGAATCAACAATACAAGGTCTGAATTTATCACAAGCAAACACCACTGCTAAGAATTCCTTTTCAGTAGTAGCATAATTTCTTTGAGCACTGTCTAGAGTTTTAGTAGCATAATGAATAACATTCAATTTCTTATCAACTCTTTGTCCTAGAGCAGCACCAACAACATAATCACTAGCATCACACATAATTTCAAAAGGCAAGTTCCAATTAGGTCGTTGAACAATAGATGCAGATATTAAGGCTTTCTTGAGTGTTTCAAAGGCTTCAAGACATTCATCATAAAAAACAAAAGGAATATCCTTTTGCAAAAGATTAGTAAGAGGCCTAAATTTTTTAGAAAAATCTTTGATAAATCTCCTATAGAAACCAGCATGACCTAGGAAACTACGAATACCTTTGATGTCCTTAGGACATGGCATTTTCTCAATAGCATCAACCTTAGCTTGGTCCACTTCAATACCTCTTTCAGAAATTTTATGACCCAAGACAATGCCTTCATTAACCATAAAGTGGCACTTCTCCCAATTCAAGACAAGATTCGTTTGTTCACATCTCTGCAAAACTCGCTCAAGATTGCTTAAACAATCATCAAAAGACTTCCCATAAATGGAAAAGTCATCCATGAAAACCTCAATAATCTTTTCACAAAAGTCAGAGAATATAGCAGTCATACATCTTTGAAAGGTAGCAGGTGCGTTACATAAACCAAAAGGCATACGTCTATAAGCATAAGTTCCAAAGGGACAAGTAAAATTAGTCTTTTCTTGATCAGGTTGAGAAACAGGTATTCGTGCAAAGCTAGAGTATCCATCTAGGAAGCAAAAGTGTGTGTGCTTAGATAATCTTTCAAGCATTTGATCAGTAAAAGCCAAAGGGTAATGATCTTTTCTAGTTGCTTGATACGTCTCCAACGTATCTATAATTTTTGATTGTTCCATGCTATTATATTATCTGTTTTGGATATTTAATGGGCTTTAGTATGCTCTTTTATATTATTTTTTGGACTAACCTATTAACCGGAGGCCTAGTGCAAATTTTTGTTTTTTTGCCTATTTTAGAGTTTCGCAGAAAAGGAATACCAAACAGAGTCCAAACGGAATGAAACCTTCGTGATGATCTTTCTTGGACCGAAAGCAATCCAGAAGACTTGGAGTTGAAGTCTGGAACTCCACGAGGCGGGGTAGGCGCGCCCCCACCCTCGTGGGCCCCTCGTAGCTCCACCGACGTACTTCTTTCGCCTATATATACTCTTATACCCTAGAAACATCAGGGAGAGCCACGAAACAACTTTTCCACCGCTGCCACCTTCTGTACCCGTGAGATCCCATCTTGGGGCCTTTTCCGGTGATCTGCCGGAGGGGGAATCGATCATGGAGGGCTTCTACATCAACACCATAGCCTCTCCGATGAAGCGTGAGTAGTTTACCACAGACCTTCGGGCCCATAGTTATTAGCTAGATGGCTTCTTCTCTCTCTTTGATTCTCAATACAAAGTTCTCCTCGATGTTGTTGGAGATCTATTCGATGTAATACTCTTTTGCGTTGTGTTTGCTGAGATCCGATGAATTGTGGATTTATGAACAAGATTATCTATGAATATTATTTGGTTCTTCTCTGAATTCTTATATGCATGATTTGATATCTTTGCAAGTCTCTTCGAATTATCGGTTTAGTTTGGCCTACTAGATTGATCTTTCTTGCAATGGGAGAAGTGCTTATCTTTGGGTTCAATCTTGCGGTGTCCTTTCCCAGTGACAATAGGGGTAGAAAGGCACGTATTGTATTGTTGCCATCAAGGATAAAAAGATGGGGTTTATATCATATTGCTTGAGTTTATCCCTCTACATCATGCCATCTTGCTTAATGCGTTACTCTGTTCTTATGAACTTAATACTCTAGATGCATGCTGGATAGCGGTCGATGTGTGGAGTAATAGTAGTAGATGCAGAATCGTTTCGGTCTACTTGACACAGACGTGATGCCTATATTCATGATTATTGCCTTAGATATCTTCATAATTATGCACTTTTCTATCAATTGCTCGGCAGTAATTTGTTCACCCACCGTAATACATGCTATCTTGAGAGAAGCCACTAGTGAAACCTATGGCCCCCGGGTCTCTTTCTTATTATATTGCATCTCTTTTATTTACATCGCATCTCGTTTAGTATTTTGCAATCTTTACTTTCCAATCTATACAACAAAAATACCAAAAATATTTATTTTACTATCTCTATTAGATCTCACTTTTGCGAGTGACCGTGAAGGGATTGACAACCCCTTTATCGTGTTGGTTGCAAGGTTCTTGATTGTTTGTGCAGGTACTAGGTGACTTGTGCGTTGTCTCCTACTGGATTGATACCTTGGTTCTCAAAAACTGAGGGAAATACTTACGCTACTTTGCTGCATCACCCTATCCTCTTCAAGGGAAAACCAACGCATGCTCAAGAGGTAGCAAGAAGGATTTCTGGCGCCGTTGCCGGGGAGATCTACGCCAAGTCAAGACACACCAAGTACCCATCATAACTCTTCTCCCTCGCATTACATTATTTGCCATTCGCCTCTCATTTTCCTCTCCCCCACTTCTAAAACTATTTTCGAAAACCTTTGCCTATTCTTCGCCCCTCTTCCGTTCGTCTCTTTTCGCTTGCTTCTTGTGCGTCTGTGTGTTGGATCGTTTGTTGCGCCTTCATGGCTAGTCCTCCTATCATTGTTAATACTCCCGATAATGAAGTTCTTAATTTTAAACAAAGGGAGGGAGAAAACCTAAAAGATGCTTGGTATAGAATTTGCAATGCTCAAAATAGATCTACTAGAAAGCAATCTATTTCCGTTCTTCTTCGCAATTTTTACGTAGGCATCATTCCTTGGAATAGATATGTTCTTGACACCATTACCGGAGGGAATTTCTTGGGAAGCCATACTTTTGATTCTTATAATGCTATGATAGATTTGTTAGGCCCACCACCACTTTTGGTCAATGGAACTATTTTAACTTTGAACATGTGATGCAAAGGCTTGATATTATTGAAAATAAAATTGCCACTGTAGAGTTAATAGAAAATCTGGATAAAAAGATCCACAACCAAATTACCCAATACGGATCTAAGGTAGGAGTTACTCTGAAAAATCTTAGGGAAAAGGAACCCATAGTTAATGAGAAGATAGATCAAGATTCCACTAGAATTTATAAACTCGAAGATATTATTACCAACTCTGGGACCGCTTTTCTGCCGTTAAAAATACCTCAAATCCTCCTCCTACCAAAGTTGCCAAGTTTATCTATGTTCCTAAAAATAAGGGTGAATCTTCTAAGGAAAATGAATACCTCAAATCAATAAGTGTTCACCCTAACTTTTTGATATCATTAAGGAACCTTTTGCTACAAATGAATTTCTCGATTTCTTGCCTAGGAGTTTGATAATTAACAAAAACAAAGAACCTCCTAGGGGTTATGTGTGTTCAATTGAAGAATTGCATACCAAAGATGACAATACCTAGATCTATTCTTGCTTTTATGCCTAGCTAGGGGCGTTAAACGATAGCGCTTGTTGGGAGGCAACCCAATTTTATTTTTGTTCTTTATTTTTTTGCTACTGTTTAGTAATAAATAATTCATCATGATACTGTTATGATTGTGTTTTTTATGTTTTAATTAGTGTTTGTGCCAAGTAAAGCCTTTAGGATCTTCTTGGATGATAGTTATTTGACCTTGCTGAAAAAGACAGAAACTTTGTGCTCACGAAAATAATTTTCATAAATCACAGAAAAGAGATTTTGCTCTGATTCTTTTTGAAGAAGATTAATATACAAATTACCCTGGTCTTCCTAATTTGGTAGAATTTTTGGAGTTCCAGAAGTATTCGAACATTACAGATTGCTACAGACTGTTCTGTTTTTGACAGATTCTATGTTTCTGGTGTTGTTTGCTTATTCTGATGAATCTATGAGTAGTATCGGGGGGGGGGGGGGGGTATGAACCATAGAGAAGTTGGAATACAGTAGGTTTAACACCAATATAAATAAAGAATGAGTTCATTACAGTACCTTAAAGTGGTGGTTTATTTTCTTATACTAACGGAGCTCACGAGTTTTCTGTTGAGTTTTGTGTTGTGAAGTTTTCAAGTTTTTGAGTAAAGATTTGATGGATTTTTGAATAAGGAGTGTCAAGAGCCTAAGCTTGGGGATTCCCAAGGCACCCAAGGTAAAATTCAAGGACAACCAAAAGCCTAAGCTTGGGGATGCCCCGGAAGGCATCCCCTATTTCGTCTTCGTCTATCGGTAACTTTACTTGAGGCTATATTTTTATTCACCACATGATATGTGTTTTGCTTGGAGCGTCTTGTATGATTTGAGTCTTTGTTTCTTAGTTTACCACAATCACCTTTTCTGTACACACCTTTTGGGAGAGACGCACATGAATCGGAATTTATTAGAATACTCTATGTGCTTCACTTATATCTTTTGAGTTAGATAATTTTGCTTTAGTGCTTCACTTATATATTTTTAGAGAAAGGTGGTGGTTTTATTTTATAGAAATTATTGATCTCTCATGCTTCACTTATATTATTTTGGGAGTCTTTTAGAACAGAATGGTAATTTGCTTTGGCTATAAAACTAGTCCTAATATGATGGGCATCCAAGATTGGTATAATAAAAACTTTCATATGAAGTGCGTTGAATACTATGAGAAGTTTGATTATTTATGATTGTTTTGAGATATGAAGATGGTGATATTAGAGTCATGCTAGTAGAGTAGTTGTGAATTTGAGAGATACTTGTGTTAAAGTTTGTGATTCCCGTAGCATGCACGTATGGTGAACCGTTATGTGATGAAGTTGGAGCATGATCTATTTATTGATTGTCTTCCTTATGAGTGGCGGTCGGGGACGAGCGATGGTCTTTTCCTACCAATCTATCCCCCTAGGAGCATGCGCATAGTACTTTGTTTCGATAACTAACAGATTTTTGCAATAAGTATGTGAGTTCTTTATGACTAATGTTGAGTCCATGGATTATACGCACTCTCACCCTTCCACCATTGCTAGCCTCTCTAGCACCGCGCAACTTTCGCCGGTACCATAAACCCACCATTTACCTTCCTCAAAACAGCCACCATACCTACCTATTATGGCATTTCCATAGCCATTCCGAGACATATTGCCATGCAACTTTCCACCATTCCGTTTATTATGACACGCTCCATCATTGTCATATTGCCTTGCATGATCATGTAGTTGACATCATATTTGTGGCAAAGCCACCTTCATAATTCTTTCATACGTGTCACTCTTGATTCATTGCACATCCCGGTACACCGCCGGAGGCATTCACATAGAGTCATATTTTGTTCTAAGTATCAAGTTGTAATTCTTGAGTTGTAAGTAAATAAAAGTGTGATGATTATCATTATTACAGCATTGTCCCAGTGAGGAAAGGATGATGGAGACTATGATTCCCGCACAAGTCGGGATGAGACACCGGACGAAAAAAGAGGCCATAAAAAAGAGAAGGCCCAAATAAAAAAATTGAGAGAAAAAGAGAGAAGGGGCAATGCTACTATCCTTTTACCACACTTGTGCTTCAAAGTAGCACCATGATCTTCATGATAGAGAGTCTCCTATGTTGTCACTTTCATATACTAGTGGGAATTTTTCATTATAGACCTTGGCTTGTATATTCCAATGATGGGCTTCCTCAAATTGCCCTAGGTCTTCGTGAGCAAGCGAGTTGGATGCACACCCACTTAGTTTCTTGTTGAGCTTTCATAAACCTATAGCTCTAGTGCATCCGTTGCATGGCAATCCCTACTCACTCACATTGATATCTATTGATGGGCATCTCCATAGCCCGTTGATACGCCTAGTTCATGTGAGACTATCTTCTCCTTTTTCTCTTCTCCACAACCACCATTCTATTCCACCTATTGTGTTATGTCCATGGCTCACGCTTATGTATTGCGTGAAGATTGAAAAAGTTTGAGAACATCAAAAGTATGAAACAATTGCTTGGCTTGTCACCGGGGTTGTGCATGATTTAAATATTTTGTGTGATGAAGATGGAGCATAGCCAGACTATATGATTTTGTAGGGATAGCTTTCTTTGGCCATGTTATTTTGAGAAGACATGATGTCTTTATTAGTATGCTTGAAGTATTATTGTTTTTATGTCAATATTAAACTTTTGTTTTGGATCTTTCGGATCTGGACATTCATGCCACAATAAAGAAAATTACATTGATAATTATGTTAGGTAGCATTCCACATCAAAAATTCTGTTTTTATCATTTACCTACTCGAGGACGAGAAGGAATTAAGCTTGGGGATGCTTGATACGTCTCCAACGTATCTATATTTTTTGATTGTTCCATGCTATTATATTATCTGTTTTGGATGTTTAATGGGCTTTAGTATGCTCTTTTATATTATTTTCAGGACTAACCTATTAACCGAAGGCCCAGGGCCAATTTCTGTTTTTTTCTTCCTATTTTAGAGTTTCGCAGAAAAGGAATACCAAACGGAGTCCGAACGGAATGAAACCTTCGCGATGATCTTTCTTGGACCGAAAGCAATCCAGAAGATTTGGAGTTGAAGTCTGGAACTCCACGAGGCGACCGCGAGGCAGGAGGGCGCGCCCGGGGGTAGGCGCGCCCCCACCCTCGTGGGCCCCTCGTAGCTCCACCGACGTACTTCTTTCGCCTATATATACTCTTATACCCTAGAAACATCAGGGAGAGCCACGAAACCACTTTTCCACTGCCGCAACCTTCTGTACCCGTGGAGATCCCATCTTGGGGCCTTTTTCGGCGATCTGCCGAAGGGGGAATCGATCACGGAGGGCTTCTACATCAACACCATAGCCTCTCCGATGAAGCGTGAGTAGTTTACCACAGACCTTCGGGTCCATAGTTATTAGCTAGATGGCTTCTTCTCTCTCTTTGATTCTCAATACAAATTTCTCCTTGATGTTCTTGGAGATCTATTCGATGTAATACTCTTTTGCGGTGTGTTTGTCGAGATCCAATGAATTGTGGATTTATGAACAAGATTATCTATGAATATTATTTGGTTCTTCTCTGAATTCTTATATGCATGATTTGATATATTTGCAAATCTCTTCGAATTATTGGTTTAGTTTGGCCTACTAGATTGATCTTTTTTGCAATGGGAGAAGTGATTAGCTTTGGGTTCAATCTTGCGGTGTCCTTTCCCAGTGACAGTAGGGGCAGCAAGGCACGTATTGTATTGTTTCCATCGAGGATAAAAAGATGGGGTTTATATCATATTGCTTGAGTTTATCCCTCTACATCATGTCATCTTGCTTAATGCGTTACTCTATTTGTGACGCCCCCGTTTGACCGTACACTAATCATGCACGCAAATGTGTACGATCAAGATCAGGGACTCACGGGAAGGTATCACAACACAACTCTACAACATAAATAAGTCATACAAGCATCATAATACAAGCCAGGGGCCTCGAGGGCTCGAATACAAGTGCTCGATCATAGACGAGTCAGCGGAAGCAACAATATCTGAGTACAGACATAAGTTAAACAAGATTGCCTTAAGAAGGCTAGCACAAACTGGGTTACAGATCGAACACCGGGTTAGAGAGCGAACACCGGGTTGTATCTGGCACTTGGAAGGGTGTGTTTTATTAAGTATCTGGTTCTAGTTGTCATAAGGTCAAGGTACAACTCTGGGTCGTCCTTTTACTGAGGGACACGACTATTCGAATAGATAAACTTCCCTGTAGGGGTGCACCACATAACCCAACACGCTCGATCCCATTTGGCCGGACACACTTTCCTGGGTCATGCCCGGCCTCGTAAGATCAACACGTCGCAGCCCCACCTAGGCTCAACAGAGAGGTCAACACGCCGGTCTAAATCCTATGCGCGCAGGGGTCTGGGCCCATCGCCCATTGCACACCTGCACGTTGCGTACGCGGCCGGAAGCAGACCTAGCCTAGCAGGCGTTCCAGTCCAATCCGGCGCGCCGCTCCGTCGCTGACGTCAAGAAGAGCTTCGGCTGATACCACGACGTCGAGTGCCCATAACTGTTCCCGCGTAGCTGGTTAGTGCGTATAGACCAAATGGCCAGACTCAGATCAAATACCCAGAACTCGTTAAGCGTGTTATTTATCCGCGAACGCCGACCAGGGCCAGGCCCACCTCTCTCCTAGGTGGTCTCAACCTGCCCTGTCGCTCCGCCATAAAGTATCAGTCGGGGGCCGTCAGGAACCCAGGCCCACCTCTATCGGGGTGGAGCCACCTGTCCTTTCAGCCCCCTCATCAGAATCCCTTGCGGGTACTCAACGAGCCGACCCGACTTTAGTCACCACATGTGTTATGTATATAATGTATATAGTATATACCCATGATCACCTCCCGAAGTGATCACGACCCAGTAGTATAGCATGGCAGACGGACAAGAGTGTAGGGCCACTGATGGAACACTAGCATCCTATACTAAGCAGTAGGATAGCAGGTAAGGGTAACAACTGTAGCAACAATGACAGGCTATGCATCAGGATAGGATTAACGAAAAGCAGTAACATGCTACACTACTCTAATGCAAGCAGTATAGAGAAGAATAGGCGATATCTGAGGATCAAGGGGGGGCTTGCCTGGTTGCTCTGGCAAGGAGTGGTTGTCAACACCGTAGTCGAACTGGGGGTCGCCGACAGTCTCGGGGTCTACCGGAAAGAAGTAACGAAGGGGGAACACAATAAATAACAGAGCAATCAAAGCATCACAAAGCGTAACATGGCAATACGCGGTGCTAGGTGTGCCCTAACGCGGTAGTAGGTGATACCGACGAAGGGGGAAACATCCGGGAAAATATCCCCGGTGTTTCGCGTTTTCGGACAGATGAACCGGGGGTGAAATGTTGCAGGTTCGCTATGCTAGGGACGCGTGGCTGGCGAACAGGTTGCGTATTCGGATTCGTCTCGTCGTTCTGAGAAACTTTCATGTACAAAGTATTTTCATCCGAGTTACAGATTATTTTATATGATTTTTATAAGTTTAAATGATTTTCTAAATTTCCAGGATTTATTTTAATTTGAAAACAAAAGAGAAATTGCTAAATGTACCCAGCCCTGTGTACACAGCAGTTTACACACGGGCTGACATGTGGGCCAGGGGGACCCAGTTGACCAGTCAATGTTTGACTGGTCAACAGGGGGTGGGGCCCCCGTGTCATTGACAGATTAGGCTAAACAGGGTTTAATTAAGTTAACTAGTGATTAGGTTATTCTAATTATGATTAATTAAGTTAATTAATTCTTTAATTAATTAATTAATTAATATTTTTATTATTGTTATTATATATTTTTATTTTTTTAATTTAAATTTAATTTTTTTATAAAAATGTTCTGGGTAGTGGGCCCCGTTTGTCACAGGCCCTAGGGGCCTAACGGGCGCACGGGTAAGCGGGCGCACGGGCGCTGGGCGGAGCCGGGCGTCGTCGCCCGACTGGGCGAGCGCCCAAATCGACGGGCAGGGGGGGCGCCAGCCACGGGTGTGGCGAGGCCGCCGGCGCCCACGACGCCGGCCAAGGGAGGCGGCGGAGGGCGGCGCCACGGGAGGGAGGAGAGGGCGGAGACGAGGCGAGCGGCGGTTCCGGCGAGCTGCAGCAGCGCCGGCGAGGCAGGGTAGCGAGGGGCGCGGGCAAGGGCTCGGCAGGCGGGGCACGGGGCAGGGCGACCGGCAGCGGTGGCCGTGGGCGAGGCAGGGCACGACCACGGGGCACGGGTGGGCGCATGCAGGGCGCGCCCCGAGCAGTGTGCAGGGGAGCGGGCGAGCGGCGTGGTGGCGCTAGGTGAGGGCGGGCGCGTGAGCGCACGATGGCGCGTCGTGCGGTGAGCAGGGGAGGGCGCGCGTCGGCCGGGAACGAGGCAGAGGAGAGAGGAGAGGGGGTAGCGGCTCACAGGGGGGCGTAGGGTTCGGGGCAACGGGGCTTGGGGAGGAGGACGAGGAGGCGACGACGACGGTGGATGGCTCCGTCGAAGCAGTGGCGGGACGAGGCGGCGACGTCGGGGGTGCCAGGCGCGCGGCCCAGATCCGGTCGAGGACTTCGAGGAGACGAGGAAGAAGCGGTCCAGTGGGGCCGGTCGAGGACGAGGGGGTCGAGGTGGAAGGCGGCGGTGGCGGCTCCGTCGATGTGGTCCCGGGCGGCGGCATCGGGGTCGATCCCCCGATCTGGAGCGGGGGGGGGGGGGGAGGGGGGGCGAGCGACGTGGGGAGAGTGGGGTGGATCAGGGAGAGGATCGTGGGAGAGTGGGGGGGATAGGGTTAGGGTTGGCCCGGGATGGGGTTAAGCAGTGGGGAGCTGGCTGGGTCAGCCTGCTCGGCTGGGCCAGGAGGCCCAGTGGGGGGTAGGCTTCTTTTCTTTATTTGTTTTGTTTTTCGTTTATTCCCTTTTTGTTTTAATTCTATATTTTAAATACCTTAGTTCTATAAAATACATTAGTCGTACCTAAATTAGTATTAACAAATATGCCACCACCACAATTAACTTGACACCTAAAATAAAATAGTTTGTAATTGTTTAATATTTTAAAAGCTTTTAAACAATTGGTTTTGTTACTGTTTTGTTCATTTTAGAGTTTTAAACACTTTATAAAAGTGGGGTTTCTCCACCAACATTTAGCATGGATTATTCGCCACAAACCGAACATTTTAGTTTTTATGTTTGAAAACTTTTACCGTTTGACTTTAACTCAAATTTGAATTTGAATTGTTTTTGAACTAACCCGAGATTAGCAACAGTAATCGAGGTGACGTGGCATCATTAGCAGAGGTTCACTGTAGCCTAATTATCCAGGCGTCACACTATTCTTATGAACTTAATACTCTAGATGCATGCTGGATAGCGGTCGATGTGTGGAGTAATAGTAGTAGATGCAGAATCGTTTCGGTCTACTTGACACAGACGTGATGCCTATATTCATGATCATTGCCTTAGATATGTTCATAACTATGCGCTTTTCTATCAATTGCTCGGAAGTAATTTGTTCACCCACCGTAATACATGCTATCTTGAGAGAAGCCACTAGTGAAACCTATGGCCCTCGGGTCTCTTTCTTATTATATTACATCTCTTTTATTTACATCGCATCTCATTTACTATTTTGCAATCTTTACTTTCACATCTATACAACAAAAATACCAAAAATATTTATTTTACTATCTCTATTAGATCTCACTTTTGTGAGTGACCGTGAAGGGATTAACAACCCCTTTATCGCGTTGGTTGCAAGGTTCTTGATTGTTTGTGCAGTTACTAGGTGACTTGTGTGTTGTCTTCTACTGGATTGATACCTTCATTCTCAAAAACTGAGGGAAATACTTACGCTACCACTACAAAAAAAGACACATCCGTGACATTTTAGGCCGAACGAATTTTTTTCTGTCATACTTATGACACTTCTATGATGATAATTGTGACAAAACCCGGTATCATCATAGATGTGGTGGGGTCCTACTTCTATGACAAAAAATCATGACAGAAAATGGGCTTTTCGTCCTGGGCGGGCCGTAGACGCAGCTACATGACATTCTTTGGGCCGTCCATGACCGAAAAAACCGTGGTAGAAGCGAGGGCGAGGAAAATATCGGGGAGTTTCCGGTTACGGTGGGCGGTCGGGGGCCGAGCGATGCACATTTCTCTCATACGTACGTGCGTGTGTGTGAGGTGTTGGGCTCTAACTGAACCCGAGCGAGGCGTTGGGCTCTAACTGAACCCGGGCGATTGCACTGCAGGCTACGCGTTACTGAACCCGAGCGATCGATCGATCCCTTGCTGTTAACTGAACCCGAGTGATTCCTTCGCTACTGTTGCTAGCTGAAGCCGATCGATGCTGCCTCTGGATGAGCAGTGAGCGTTGTTGGGGGGGGGGGGGTTGGATGAACAGTTCCCGGATGGGGGTTGGATGAACAGGACCCCGTGGTAGTAGAGGCCGTTGCCGCTGGATGAACAGTACCCTGATCGATCGAGCCGATCGATGAACAGGACCCCGTGGAGGGCTGGATGAACAAGACCCCGTGGAGGGCTGGTTGAATAGTAACCGGTGGAGGGCTGGTTGAACAGTAGCCGGTGGAGGGCTGGATGAACAGTAGCCCATGGAGGGGTGGTTGAACATGACCCCGTGGAGAGGGCTCGTTGAACAGTAGCTGGTGGAGGAGCGCACGGTGGAGGCTGGATGAACAGGAGCCCATGGATGAACAGTCGCAGGTGGAGGCTGGAGGAGGTCGACGGTGGATGAACAGGAGCCCGTGGAGGCAGTCGATGGTGGATGAACAGTAGCTCGTGGAGGCAGTCGGCGGTGGAGATGAACAGTATCCCGTGGAGTCCCGTTTTGCGGTACGCCACACCCCTCCCGATGAACAGGACCCCCGTTTCGACCGTAGCGCTCCAACACAAGTCCATTTCCTCTGTTTTGCGGTACGCCACACCCCTCCCGATCAACAGGACCCCGTTTCGACCGTAGGAGGTCCATTTCCTCCGTTTTGCGGTACGCCAGACCCCTCCCGATGAACAAGATCTCGTTTCGACCGTGGCCGGTCGAATACAAGGCCGTTTCCTCCGTTCTGCGGTACGTCAGGCCTCGTTTCCATCGGCTATTCTGTCCAAGCCGGTTGGCTCCTGATGAACAGCACGCGTTCCGTTGCCTCCCGATGAACACGACGCATTCTGTTGCCTCCCCATGAACACGACGATGACGCAGTTTCTCCGTTCCGACCCAGCCATGTACATGAGCCCTGGCCGTACGTATGCGCGAGTAGGCGTTCGAGACCCCGCCCGTATGTACGTACGTGGCCGTATTTTCTTTCTTGCACCCTGGCCGTTGTACGTACGTGTACATGCTACGTGCGCGCCTCTACTACGACACGTGCACGCCTCTACTACAACACGTGCCCTTCCTTACACGGCCACGGTTCATCGCTGCAGCCTGCAGACAGACCGATCGTATGTACGTACACGTTCGCGACCAGAATGACAACGCTACGTACTCTTCGAACAGGTGGGTCCGGACTGTCAGGAACTTCCTTCCATGCGAAGATGTAGCTGGTGGGTCCCAGCAGTCTGGGGGAAACGTTTTTTTTGCGAAATACGGTGGCCCGTCCGGTGGGTCCCTGCTGTCAGGTGGAGGAATTATTATTTTCCGCGTAATAAGGAGGCACTTCCTTGCTGCGGCTGTGGACCCAGCTGTCAGCCTCTCCACGTACAGTACTCTTCCGATGGAAGTCGTTCGTTGACCACATTGACCACGCCGCGCCGAGAGCACCAGGGCGGTGGACGACAGCGAGGCCTAGGAAGGGGATGACGCGGAGCCGGGGAAGACGCGGCAGTGGATGCCCACGCGGAGGGGAGTATGTGGGTTGACTGCTGCGGCTGCGGTGTGAGGCTGTCGTCACCGGAGAATAACAGGAGGTGTGGGTGAGTATAGAGGGATGGCATGGCCAGCGGTGGCAGCACAGCCGGACACAGGAGGCAGGAGCAGGCGGCATGGCCGACGCTTGTTTGGGCGGCTGGAGCAAGAAGACTAGAGGTTGAAGAATCACTACGGCTGTTGGATGGACATCGTACGGTCACTGGAGCTAGAATCATTCATATTGACTAAGTTGACAAAGCCCACCATCCCCGTGATCTTAGTAGGCCCTTCCTTGCGTAATAACGAGGCACTTCCTTGCGTGCGAAGAAATAGCTGGTGGGTCCGACCTGTCAGTGGGGGAACGTTTTTTTCGTGAAATACAGAGGCCCTTCCGGTGGGTCCCAGCTGTCAGGTGGAGGAATCATTATTTTGCGCGTAATAAGGAGGCATTTCCTTGCGTGCGGCCGCAGGCCCAGCTGTCAGCCTCTCCAGGTACAGTCCACTTCCGATGCATGTTGTTCGTTGACCACGCCGCGCCGAGAGCACAAGGGCGGTGGACGACGGCGAGGCCTAGGAAGGGAAACGACACGGAACTAGGGAAAACTCGGAAGTTGTTTCCCACGCAGAGGGGAGTGCGAGGGTTTACTGGTTCGTCTGCCGTTGCCGGAGAATAACAGCAGGTGTGGGTGAGTAGAGGGATGGCTAGGCCAGTGATGGGAGAACGATGGGGCGGTGAGGCCTGCGTGGCAGCATAGCCGGCCACGGGAGGGGGGAGCAGGCAGTCCCGCCGGCGCTTGTTTGAGCGGATGGATCAGGAAGAGCAGAGATTGAAGAAGCACGCCGGCCGTTGGATGGACATCCAACAGTCACTGCTCTCATGTGTTGACTAAGTTGACACGACGTTGCGTGTGCGTCAACCTTATTTTTTAGGAAAGCATACGCGTCAACCTGTAGTAGGCGCACATGTCAGCCTCAAATCTATGGAAAATAGCATACAACCCATCTGCCATTATTTCTAATAATTTACAGCCCATTTGCCAATTCTTAAGAATTTTTTTGAAGCCCATCTTCTTTTTTTTTGAGCGTATGGAGCCCATCTTCTTTTTGTTAGCATTACACCCCATATTGTGGCCATGGTTAAAAATTATACGAAATTTTGCATATTTCCGTACGGTCAACTGTTTTTAATCCCGGAATATCGAGTCACATTCAAACTATTTTGAAAAATAATTTATATAAATATAAAATCCAAATAATTGTCCACGCATAAAAATCAATGGAATTTAAAATCTTGTAATTAAAAAAATTGAACTAATTCCCGGTTTGATGTGTTTTAAAAATGTACAGCCCATTTCTGGGCAAACCGAATGAAACTCTCCCCGTCTTGAAAGATTTGTAGCCCAGCATGGCTGATAAAGCAAGTAGGCCTCGTTTGGGTATTTCTTAAAAAAAATAGAACTGGGCTAGCCATTTTCAGCAAGACTAAAACACAACTGGGCTCATGATGTGGTAAACATAAATAAAATCCTGGCTAGACGGGCCACAGCCCCCGCACAGCCCCGTTGTTACCCTGATCCGTCGCTAAAACTAGTATAAATAACAACTGCTTGTTCCTAAAAAAAGTAAATAACAACCGCGCGACCTGCTGGGTCCCTGGTGTCAGCCGCTCGTTATGTAATTCTCTCGTTTATTGACTATGTTGACAATGGCGTGAGCCCCAGATGTCCAACCATTAGGAGGAACCATTTTTTGGGCTTATAATAACGAGGCACTTGCTTGCGTACTGCCATGACGCTGATGGGTCCCTACTGCCATCCTCTCCACATATAGTCATATCCTTGTTCCTCTCGTTTATTGACGGTGTTGACAACGCAAGAGGGCGGCGCACCGCGCACGGCGAGCGAACCAAGGCCGAGGACGACGGCGAGGCCTCGGACGGAACGAACAGGAGCCGTGGAAGATGCGGCGGTCCAGTCACAGGGGGAGGGGAGTACGAGGGTTGACTGGTTCAGGTGCGGGTGCGTGTTGGGGCTGACGTCACCGGAGAATAACAGGACGTGTGGGGGAATAGAGGGAGGGACTGACCAATGTTGGAGGGTACGGTAGGGCGGCGGAGGCGCAGCCAGCCATGGGAGGTGGGAGCAGGCGGAGCCAATGGGGTGGTTTGGTTTGGGCGGCTGGAGGAAGAAGACCAGAGATAGAAGATACACGACAGATGTTGGATGTCAATCCAACGGCTGGTAGGAAGAATCGTTTGTTGACTAGATAGTAAGTAGACACCACCTTGGATAGGCTATTTCCTCGTGGGTCCCAAATGTCAGAATCCAAATCTGTCACGGTCATGCAGCCTTTCCTATGAAAATTTACAGCCCATTTGGTGTGCTAGTTCGAAATAATTATGTGGGTGCTGGTGGGGGCTAATCACTTGGCTTTCTGTAATGCATAGTGAGCTCAAGCAGCCGGCGAGAGTGATGTTATTTCCCTTGGTTGGGATTTATTACAATATTTGACTCTAAATTAAACGAATGGCAAGCCATTTTCCTTGTTTCAAAGAAAATATGACAGTCACAGCCGAGTTGAAAAGGGCAAGAACATCTAACTCCAGCTTACAAATTGTACAAAAGCACAGGGGTTAATCATTCATCAGGTTTAGACAAAACCCAGGTTGAAAAGGTCAACAACATCTAACTCCAGCACTGTTTTCGGCACTCACAGTCAAATGGATCGGTCAGGTCCATAGAATGAACATCCTGGGTCATAAAATTTACTGGATTATGACCACAATATGTTGTAAATAGAAGCCCGGCACGTTCAGAAGCTCTTTTGCCCACCTGAAACTCCTTTTTTGCTCTTCGACATACCCATCTGTCAAAACCATGCTGTTGATAAACTTAAGCCTGATGGACAATAGTAACCTCGCATTCAGCAAGAAGAATGTGACAAATCTAGTGTTTGCATGGTTGGCTACATATCGTTCTAGCGTTATTGTCTTCAATCGAATGTCATGAGAAGTGAGAAAGTCCCGGTGCTTACGAATCCACCGATTGGTTATAACTTTCTTACCCCGTCCTGTTGCCTAAATAGACATGAAGATTGAAAACAGTTAAGGTCTAAAAAAAGAGTGTGGAAATAGCAACAGCTGAACGGTTAATTCTAGTACACTATATGCGGTCTTCCAATGTGCGTGAAATTATCACCTTTATATACAACTTCTCCAGACATGGAAAGCATTGTAGCAAGCCAATAATCTTGTACAGATAATAACTATTCATTTGGATATATAAGATCTTGACAGAATCCAGCACCATTGATAGGCTATCCATGGAGAAACTCTTCATTGAGCATAGAACATAATATTAGTACAAAATGTGTACTTCGAGATGATATATAACTTATGCGCAGCAATTTAAAATGCAGTTTATGGTTACAAGTGTAGATGATAATATAAAGTACCTGAAGAACTGTTGAGCCAAACACCATCTTGAAATGAGCACATAGATCATGTATTACACCCAAGGTCTCCAGTTTAGGTGCAGAGAGGACGGTTATTTGCGACGGTGAATAACTAGAATCAAGGATCAACCTTTGAAATGAAGGGGCATCTTGGATGATGAGCTGCCTTCCGTCAAAATAAATTCCAATTCTTACAAGGTTAGGCGACTTTATTTGGAGACAAACGATTCTAACTGTGAAAACAAGCACTAAGCACTCCAGGGCAGGGCAACTGGAGTGGATGATGCTGTGCAATGAGGCCTCCGATATATGAACCCGCACAAGTGAGAGTTTCTTGAGAAATGGGAGTCAAAGGTTTAGTACCAGATTGTCTGGTAGGTCGCACAACGCAAAGGTGGCGGTGTGGAGAGAGGAGGAAAACCGCGAGATGGACATCGGTGCTGAGGGCACATGTAGATGGCGTTCGGTATCTGGTAGGTGATTTCCAGGGGAATAGTAGAACTCAAGCAGCTGTAGTTCTGTGAATTCAGGGGATTTCAGCCAGGCGTCCATCGTGCAGGGCATGGTATGCTTGCTCAGGTAGCATGATGAGATGCAGAGGCTTTGAATGGAGCCCTGGTGGGAGGAGATGATGGCTCAGGGGATTTCAAAATCATTGAAGAGAGATAGCTGACGACAGTCGAGATTAAGGGGCACGGCGCACTATAGAGGGCGCCACCGAATTGAGAGGACTTGGGTGCGGCAGCAATCCTTGGTGGGGAGAAGCGAGATGATCTCCCCAAGGACGACGTCCGGGAGATCACTGATGCGGTCCACCCGAGATTCTACGGGTTCCTGGGATCCGGTGGGGGCGGGGTCGCCGCTTCTCCCCGCGCTACCGGGTGCGGGATCTACAACATGCGTCGCTACTGGCGGGAGCCTCGTCTTGTTGGCGCTGGGGTCAGCCGACTCCATTTTCCTCGAGGCCGTCGCGTCGCGCTCACGAATTTGAGCAGAGTAACGAATGACGAGCCTAGTTGTAGTGCGAGTGAAGAAGAAGGGGAGCTGGGTTTTTTCTGTAGTAGTGAGGAAGAAGGGGAGCTGGGGTTTTCTGTAGGAGTGAGGTGAGGAATTTGGGGGTATGAGTGGAGCGAGCTGACGTGAGGTGGGTGGGAGTGAGGAGGAAGAAGAGCACCCAGGTTTTTTTGGGGGGCGGTGTGCTGGGTGTGGGTAGCGCCTCTCATTAAGTAAATATATGGGATTTTGAATTGATTTTATTATTTACTAGGGTTGATGGGCTATTTTGTCTTGGGCCCAGAGAAACAATTACTACTAGTACAGTGGAGACACTCTACAACTACCAGAAAAACAATTACTACTAGTACAGTGGATACACTACCTCTTCTGGCTCCTCCTAGGTCATCGAAACGTCTCCCACTACTGAATGCCATTTTACTTTTGTTCACCGACATGCGGGCCATGCCGCGCGCGAGCCCAAATGCCATCCACCAAATTAGAAGGCAGTATGCAGGCGGAGAGTCAGCTCGGTCGTAGCGCGGCAGTAACGAGTCGTCGTATCACAAAACCCCACCTCCCCGCAGTCTAAGTTTGACGGACGAAGCAACCATCATTTCACTCTTTGCTGAATCCCCTTCTCCCTCACCGTCTTCAAGAAAGCCAACACTCGCATCTGCCACTGTTCTTCTCTCCCAACAAAGGGAAGGTAAGCGGATCCGTGATATTGGTATATTTTTGTTCAGAAAAAGGAACTTTTGCAAAGCAGTAACCGATCCTCACTCTCTTTTTTGCTTCATTCTCATTGCGATTGTGTTTTCCTTTCAGTGGTCTCCTAGTATTCATCAGTTTCATGATGGACCAAGGAGAACCAGGCAAAGATCTGTCGATATTGGAGCAAATGCGGGAGGCTGATCCCCACGAGACAGAGAGCTCCAAGAAGATGGAGGCAGCCACCGAGCCGACCCCAGATACGCTCACGGCCACTACTGAGATGGTCAACTCCCCATTTGAGGTTACAGCCCCCGTGGCACTGCAGGAGCAGTTTTCCCCCTTCGAGGATGTGCCCCCCCCCGCTGAGCTGCCCAAGGTGATTTTCTTCTTTGCCGATCTCGATTGTGGTTTTTCATCAAGTATGTGGTGACGAACAATGCAAAATTTTATTAGCTTCGATGCCATGCTATACATAGTGGTTTAAATAACTTGTGTTTCCTATACTGGAAAGTAATTCAGAATTTGTTTCTGTTTCAATTAGAGCCCTGATGCAGACAAGGATTGTGTGGTTGTAGATGTCACTCGCTATGAGGCGGATGACCTGAATATATGCACTGGGAAAACAGAGTCTTAGGCTGTTGGATCCTCGAAGCCATTTGCGCTTATACCGATGTCGAGTTGTATTCCAGTCTCACTGTTGTTAGGCGTGTTCTCCAGGGTGTACTGAAGCACAAGAAGTTCAAATCTACTCCTTCGTTTGTGAGGCATACTGTTCTTGTCAAGCTTACGCAGGAAGATGACATGGCATGCCTCCACAAACAAGTTTATGAGTGGCAAGGGCACTGTCGGTGTCAAAACCGGCGGATCTCGGGTAGGGGAACCTGAACTGTGCGTCTAGGATCGATGGTAACAGGAGACGGGGGACACAATGTTTACCTAGGTTCGGGCCCTCTCTATGGAGGTAATACCCTACTTCCTGCTTGAATTATCTTGATGAATATGAGTGTTACAAGAGTTGATCTACCACGAGATCGTAATGGCTAAACCCTAGAAGTCTAGCCTATGAGTATATGGTAATGAATCTGTCCTATCCGGACTATGCTCTCTGGTTTATATAGACACCAGAGAGATCTAGGGTTACATGAGGCCGGTTACATAGGAGGGAATCTTCATAATAGGTCGCCTAGCTTGCCTTCCACGCCGAGTAGAGTCCAATCCGGACACGGGTATTGTCTTCGGCCTTCGTATCTTCACAGCCCATCAGTCCCGCCCATGGATAACAGGCCGGACGCCCGAGGACCCCTTAGTCCAGGACTCCCTAAGTAGCCCCTGAACATGGCTTCAATGACGAGGAGTCCGACGCGCAGATTGTCTTCGGCATTGCAAGGCGGGTTACCCTTCTTCCGAACTCCAAGATAGTCTTCGGATGCAGTAAATATATCCGGACCTGTGTATGTAATTGCAAAAAATACAATACTCTATGATTCCAATCTGCTGACAACTGTTTACCACATTGTGTCATGCCCGCCCGGTTATTATTTCCAACCGTTGGCTAGCCCGTCGCCCCACGTCTCGGGGAGTGGTTTTATTGGCACGTCTTGTCAAAGCAGAGATCGTGTCCCCTTATTCGCGGGATTTTCAATAATGCAGGTGTGGGTAACCCAACTGTCCCAGGGTATAACTCTTTGAGGATAGGTAAGTTTTGAGACCCAGGAGTGGACGCTCGATATTCTGGGCCTTTATATAGGGACCCAAACTTGTCTTTCTCTTCCGCGCTTGCTTCTTCCTCAACCCCAGCCACCTCGAGTTCTATCCCTCGAGTTTCAATCACCACCAGCCCCAATCATGTCCGGGCCCAGCCGTTCAGGCCGGTGGGTGGCCTCTTCTGTCACAGAGGAGGATATTGCGAAGCTCCGCGTGGCGAGGTATCTGACCACAGAAATCCTTCATCGGCTTCCTGCCAAGGGGCAGGTTATTCCCACCCCCAAATCCGGCGAGAGGGTAGTATTTGTGTCACACTTTCTCCATGGGTTAGGGTTCACGCTTAACCCCTTCGTCCGGGGGCTCATGTTCTACTATGGGCTAGATTTTCATGATCTGGCCCCGGACTCCGTCCTCCTCATCTCGACATTTATCGTCACGTGTGAGGCCTTCCTCCGTACTCCTCCGCACTTTCGTTTGTGGTTCAAGACTTTCGATGTGAGGCCGCGGGTGACGAAGGAGGAGCAGGCAGAGTGCGGCAGCGTTATAATAAGCAAGCTTGCCAGCGCGGTTTGGTTTGCCGAGTCTTCCGACCTATGGCAGCAGGGGTGGTTTTATGTCAACGAGCCGCGGGACTCCAAGTGGGCAGCTACGCCCACGTTCCGACCCGGCCCTCCAACTCAGCTCGCTTCATGGATCAATAGGGGATTGGACTGGGGGTCCGCCAATGAAGTGCAGACTCTGCAAAGTCGCATCCGAAGCCTTACCAAGAAGGGCATAGAACTTGTGAACGTTGTTCAAGTAATGCTAGTCCGCCGGACCCTGCCATGTCAGCGGCGGCCTCTCCGTATGTGGGAGTTTAATCCAGAAGGGCGGCGGACTCTTCAACACTTCTTCGGCGCTACGCACGAAGGGATGTGGAGATTATATTTCAGGGAGCGAGAGCAATGGCCGGACACCACTGAAGACGTTGGCCTTGACTGCAATCATCCGGACACTCCGGTAAGTATTCAATCTCCGAACACCTTTCATTCAAGCATCTCCTGACAAGATACTGAACGACCCGTCCTTGTACAGGACTGGATAAAGAAAGCAGTGCTGATCTGGTGTCCGGTGCCCCTTCCCGAAGACCCCGCATCCGCCCTGCTGACACAGATGTTAACTCCGACACCATACCAGGTGTCTGCAGAGGGGGGTGAGAGCGGGGAGCCCAAAGGAGATGCCCGCCCTGAGGACGATTCAGACGCTGTGTTCGGGGAAACCGAAACCCTTTTGCCCAGGGGCAAAGGTGTAGAGGGGGCCTTCCATAGCAAGAAGAGGGCCGCTTCTGGAGGTCAGGAGGGGAAACCCTCCAAGAAAGGGAGAATGCAATCGTCGGGCGGCTTGGGTCGGGCAAGCGATGTCGATGTAGAGCTTAATGATGAGGACGAACCTCCGGCCAGACCGTAAGTGACACAGGGTACCATACCTCATTCCTTTATTATTACTGAAGTAATCCTCCGATATATGTACGTCCTCGCAGGTTAACGCCTGGTGTTTCTCAATCGTCCTCCTCCTCGGGAGACCTTCTGCCGGAGATGATGGAAGTGATACACCTTCTCCGGCCTCCTCGCCCAATAGGACGGATGATCTTGAGGCGTCATCCCAGAGGGCTCCTCCCCGCCGGCAAGTAGTGCAGGAAACAAGGAAGGAGTTGCCCGAAGGTGGCGCCTCTGTCACTCAGGGTTCGGGGATCAAGAATGACGGCCCAGAGCTATCCGGTTTACAGCCGGAGGCGATTCTGGAGGCAGGTAAGCGGATTCCTTCAAAGGAGTGTCGTGCTCCGGGGGCGGTGTCCGAAGACCCAGGAGTGTCGGGGACGCTGACGGACATGCCGCGACGAGCGTCCGTTTCGGAAGAGCATCGTGCCTTAATGGTTGCGGTGGTCGAAAAGGTTCTCTTCGCGAAGAGCGGGTTGAACGAGGCCTTTACGAGCCTTCTAAGAGGTTTTGAGGTTTGTGATGTAATGTTGTCAATTGAATGATATTGACATAATGCACCTGTTGTGTATGCAGTAGCCCCTGAGACTCGGATTGCCTTCCGAAGGAAGCAATCGGAGGATCAAAAAGATATGCTCAGGTACTAATCTTGATTTAATTTGGAAAACAGGCTACCGCCTCTCCTGCCACTACTCGAAATACATAGGTGGCCGAACTGCAGCGAAAGTTGGATATTGCGGAGGATGACATTGCATTGATCAGCAGGCGTCTTGATGACTCGCAAGGTATATATTTTGAGCATTCCATACACCAATGTCCTTGTAATTTAAGCCTAACTCTGAAAAAGAGTTTTATATGAAATATGCATGAATGCAGATAGTGCCGCCGCCGTGGAAGCCCTTCGGGCGGAGCTGGCCTGGGTCAAGGAGCAGGCCCGGTTTAGTGATGCGGCTGACGAAAAGGCATCGGCTGAGTTGAAAGCCGAACAAGCTGCGCGGTGCCAAGACAAGGAGAAGATGTCCACCATGGCGCGCGAGTTAGAGAATGCGGCTAGCTGCTGTAAACTTATTGAGAAGGAAAATGAAGCCAAAACGGCTGAACTTGATAAGGCCTTACAAGAGGCAAGAGAAGCGCGGTCCGAATCCAGAGCAGCCCGAGAGGAGATCCGGCAAGCTGGGGAGATTGTGGCTGGCAAGCCCTTTTTGCTACAGGCTAAGTTCGGTGATCCGAACTATGCCCAGCTTAACCAAGTGTAGAGTTCTCCGGACAATATTTTAGACTTGCCGAAGAGTTCTTCCGATGCGGCGCAGTTTTACCATGCGCAAGAGGGGTATGCAACGGAGAAGCTTTTCTGGTCACAATTTGGCGCGTCGAAGCGCCCTCTGTTGCTGAATGAACAGATGTCCCAGTGGGCCGAGCTGCATAGGATATCCGGCGCTGCCATGAAGAACCGATGACCCACAAGTATAGGGGATCTATCGTAGTCCTTTCGATAAGTAAGAGTGTCGAACCCAACGAGGAGCAGAAGGAAATGATAAGCGGTTTTCAGCAAGGTACTCTCAGCAAGCACTGAAATAATAGGTAACAGATAGTTTTGTGATAAGATAATTGGTAACGAGCAACAAGTAATAAAAGTAAATAAAGTGCAGCAAGGTGGCCCAATCCTTTTTGTAGCAAAGGACAAGCCTGGATAAACTCTTATATGGAGAAAAGCGCTCCCGAGGACACATGGGAATTATCGTCAAGCTAGTTTTCATCACGTTCATATGATTCACGTTCGGTACTTTGATAATTTGATATGTGGGTGAACCGGTGCTTGGGTGCTGTTCTAACTTGAACAAGCATCCCACTTATGATTAATCTCTATTGCAAGCATCCGCAACTACAACAAAAGTATTAAGGTAAACCTAACCATAGCATGAAACATATGGATCCAAATCAGCCCCTTACGAAGCAACACATAAACTAGGGTTTAAGCTTCTGTCACTCTAGCAACCCATCATCTACTTATTACTTCCTAATGCCTTCCTCTAGGCCCAAATAATGGTGAAGTGTTATGTAGTTGACATTCACATAACACCACTAGAGGATAGACAACATACATCTCATCAAAATATCGAACGAATACCAAATTCACATGACTACTAATAGCAAGACTTCTCCCATGTCCTCAGGAACAAACGTAACTACTCACAAAGCATATTCATGTTCATAATCAGAGGGGTATTAATATGCATATAGGATCTGAATATATGATCTTCCACCAAATAAACCAACTAGCATCAACTACAAGGAGTAATCAACACTACTAGCAACCTACAGGTACCAATCCCAGACTTGGAGACAAGAATTGGATATAAGAGATGAACTAGGGTTTGAGAGGAGATGGTGCTGGTGAAGATGTTGATGGAGATTGCCCTCTCCCGATGAGAGGAGGGTTGGTGATGACGATGGCGATGATTTCCCCCTCCCGGAGGGAAGTGTCCCCGGCAGAACAGCTTTCCCGGAGCCCTAGATTGGTTCCGCCAAGGTTCCGCCTCGTGGCGGCGGAGTCTCGTCCCGAAAGGTTGCTTATGATTTTTTCCTCGACGAAAGACTTCATATAGCAGAAGATGGCCACCGGAGAGCCAACAGGGGGCCCACGAGGCAGGGGGCGCGCCCTGGGGGGTAGGGCGTGCCCCCACCCTCGTGGACAGGTGGTGGCCCCCCTGACGTATTTCTTCCGCTCAGTATTTTTTATTATTTCCAAAAATAACTGTCGTGAAGTTTCAGGACTTTTGGAGTTGTGCAGAATAGGTCTCTAATATTTGCTCCTTTTCCAGCCCAGAATTCCAGCTGCCGGCATTCTCCCTCCTTATGTAAACCTTGTAAAATAAGAGAGAATAGACATAAGTATTGTGACATAACATGTAATAACAGCCCATAATGCAATAAATATCGATATAAAAGCATGATGCAAAATGGACGTATCAACTCCCCCAATCTTAGACCTCGCTTGTCCTCAAGCGGAAGCCGATAACGATAAATATGTCCACATGTTTAGAGGTAGAGGTGTCGATAAAATAAAATACGGACATGAGGGCATCATGATTATTCTCACAACAGCAACATATATGTATATTTTCATATGATTTCTTATGCTCAAGTAATAATCTATTCACAATGCAAAGTAGGAATCAGAAACTTTATTGAGGACCAACAAACTATAATCTCAGTCATTGAAGCAATTGCAATTTATCATAACATCAGAAAGAGTCTATGTCAGAGCTATCTAGCAAGTCCACATACTCAACTATCATTTAGTCTTTCATAATTGCTAACACTCACGCAATACTTGTGGTTACGGAGTTTTAATCGGACACAGAGAAAGATAGGGGCTTATAGTTTCGCCTCCCAACCTTTTACCTCAAGGGTAATGTCAACAGTAATAGTTCATGCTAACCCACATCCAGTAAGATATATCTATCAGGATCTTTCCAACACCCTGTGCTTGCCAAAGGATAAAATATAAAAAGGGAAGGTGAAGATCACCATGACTCTTGCATAAGTAGAAGATAATAATAAAAGATAGGCCCTTCGCAGAGGGAAGCAGAGGTTGCCATACGCTTTCAGGGTTGGATGCACAAAATCTTAATGCGAAAGAACGTCACTTTATATTGCCACTTGTGATATGAACCTCTATTATGCAGTTCGTCACTTTTATTTCTTCCACATCACAAGATCGTATAAAGCTTATTTCCTCCACACCAATCAATCATACATATTTAGAGAGCAATTTTTATTGCTTGCACCGATGACAACTTACTTGAAGGATCTTACTCAATCCATATGTAGGTATGGTGGACTCTCATGGCAAAACTGGTTTAAGGGTATTTGGAAGCACAAGTAGTATCTCTACTTGGTGCAAAGAATTTGGCTAGCATGAGGGGGAAAAGGCATGCTCAACATGTTGGATGATCCATGACAATATACTTTATCTCAGATATAAGAAAACATAACCCATTACGTTGTCTTCCTTGTCCAACATCAACTCTTTAGCATGTCATATTTTAATGAGTGCTCCCAATCATAAAAGATGTCCAAGATAGTATATTTATATGTGAAACCTCTCTTTCTTTATTACTTCCTATTAATTGCAACGATGACCAAAGCTATGTTTGCCAACTCCCAACAATTTTTAATCATCATACTCTTTCTATGTGAAGTCATTACTCTCAATAAGATCAATATGATATTTTTATTTCTTTCTATTCTTTTCCCTTTTCTTTTATTCACTCAAGATCATGGCAAGATAATCAGGCCCTTGACTTAACACTAATCTTTATTATATAGCTCACGGACTCGATTACATAGAGAGATCATAAGGCAAAACTCAAAACTAGATCATGCCAAAGCTTTTATTCTACTGGATCAAAATACTACTAATAGGATCGAACTAGAAAAAAAAGGGTAAAGATAGGAGATGTGGTTGTGATACGATACCGGGGCACCTCCCCCAAGCTTGGCAGTTGCCAAGGGGAGTGCCCATACCCATGTGATTATGTCTCCTTTGCTGGTGAAGGGATTGTTGATGATGTAGGCTTGTCGTCCGTCTTCCAAGGCATAGGCTCACCATCATAGAAGGATGATCGAGTCTCCGGGATCCTTAAATCTGTAGCCAAACTCATCCTTTTAAATCTATATTCATACTCACAGTTTTGGTTTTGCAGGTCATAGATTTGAGCTTGGAGGTGCTCGATTTTCTCGTGGAGCTTGAAGATGGCCTCCCCAATGTCCTTGGCATCCAGCTTGTGGTTGTTGGTGAACTCCGTGATCATTATGTGTTTGGAGTCAAGTCCACGCTCCACCATCTCCTGGCACTTGAAAACTTGTTGCTCCATTGCTTCAAGCCTTGTCTCCACGCTTCCGATCCTCCGTGGTCCCTCAACATCGCGGATGTGCAGCAACCCATCATGCATCTCAATGGTTTGAGGGTGTCGCAGCACCTCCGCGAGGTAAGGGTTGATGACCTTCTCGAAGAACTTGTCCTTGGGGGCACTTGGAGACGTCATGATAATCTAGATCTGTCAGAAAACAGCTCGAAACAAGAACAGAGGATAATTGCGTGATATAGGAGTCAAAAACTTCGGGATATTATATAATGAATATTTACAGACCAAAATACGTATCGTGCAAGAAAACGGAGTCCGGAGAGCACACGAGGTGCCCACGAGGTAGGGGGGCGCGCCTAGTAGGGTAGGGCGCGCCCTCCACCCTCATGGAGGCCTCATGTCCTTCCCGGACTGCTTCTTATTTTCTATTTTTCTAAATATTCCAAAACGGAGAAATATTGCCATAAAAACTGTTTTGGAGTCGGTTTACTTACCATACCACATACCTATTCCTTTTCGGAGTCTGAATCGTTCCGGAAAGTGTCTCTTATGTATTCCTCCGGGGTTACGGTTTCAATAACATTGGTTTCAACATTTATAGGATTACTTGAGATATAATGTTTGATTCTTTGACCGTTCACCACCTTCGGATTTGTGCCCTCGAAGTTGTTGATTTTTATGGCACCGGAACGATAGACCTCCTCGATAACGTAGGGGCCTTCCCATTTAGAGAGAAGTTTTCTGCAAAAAATCTTAAACGAGAGTTGTATAGCAATACATAATCACCTCCATTAAACTCACGCTTTTGTATCCTTTTGTCATGCCATCTTTTAACTTTTTCTTTAAACAACTTGGCATTTTCATAGGCTTGGGTTCTCCATTCATCAAGTGAGCTAATGTCAAATAACCTCCTCTCACCGGCAAGTTTGAAATCATAATTGAGCTCTTTAATAGCCCAATATGCCTTATGTTCTAGTTCGAGAGGTAAGTGACATGCTTTTCTATAAACCATCTTATACGGAGACATACCCATAGGATTTTTATATGCAGTTCTATATGCCCATAATGCATCATCAAGTTTCTTGGACCAATTCTTTCTAGATCTATTAACAGTCTTTTGCAAAATTAATTTGAGCTCTCTATTACTCAATTCTACCTGACCACTAGACTGCGGGTGATAAGGAGATGCAATTCTATGATTAACATCATACTTTGCAAGCATTTTTCGGAAAGCACCATGAATAAAATGTGAACCACCATCAGTCATTAGATATCTAGGGACTCCAAACCTTGGGAAAATAACTTCTTTAAGCATTTTAATAGAAGTGTTATGATCAGCACTACTAGTTGGAATAGCTTCTACCCACTTAGTAACGTAATCAACAACAACTAAAATATGTGTGTATCCATTAGAGGCCGGAAAAGGTCCCATATAATCAAAGCCCCAAACATCAAATGGTTCAATAACAAGTGAACAGTTCATAGGCATTTCTTGACGTCTACTAATATTACCAATTCTTTGACATTCATCACAAGATAAGACAAACTTACAGGCATCCTTGAAGAGAGTAGGCCAATAAAAACCGGATTGCAATACCTTATGTGCAGTTCTATCTCCAGCGTGGTGTCCTCCATAAGCCTCGGAGTGACACTTGCGTAGGATCTGTTCCTGTTCATGCTCAGGTACACAACGTCTAATAACACCATCTACTCCTTCTTTATAAAGATGTGGGTCATCCCAAAAGTAATGTCTCAAGTCATAGAAAACTTTTTCTTTTGCTGGTATGTGAAACTAGGTGGTATAAATTTAGCAACAATATAATTATCATAATCAGCATACCATGGAGTAGTACGAGAAGCATTTATGACATTTAATTGCTCATTAGGAAAGCTATCATCAATAGGTAGTGGGTCATCAAGAACATTTTCTAACCTAGACAAGTTGTATGCAACGGGGTTCTCCGCTCCCTTTCTATCAACAATATGCAAATCAAATTCTTGTAGCAAGAGAATCCATCTAATAAGTCTAGGCTTAGCATCTTTCTTTTCAATGAGATATTTAATAGCAACATGATCCGTGTGAATAGTTACTTTAGAATCAACAATATAAGGCCTGAACTTATCACAAGCAAATACAACTGCTAGGAATTCCTTTTCAGTAGTAGCATAATTTCTCTGAGCATTGTCTAGAGTTTTACTAGCATATTGAATAACATTTAATTTCTTATCAACTCTTTGCCCTAGAACAGCTCCTACAGCATAATCACTAGCATCACACATAATTTCAAAGGGTAAATTCCAATCAGGTGGCTGAACAATAGGTGCAGAGATCAATGCTTTCTTAAGTATTTCAAATGCTTCTACACAATCATCATCAAAGACAAATGGTATATCTTTTTGTAATAAATTAGTCAGAGGCCGAGAAATTTTTGAGAAGTCCTTAATGAACCTCCTATAAAAACCGGCGTGACCAAGGAAACTTCTTATACCTTTGATGTCCTTGGGACATGGCATCTTTTCAATAGCATCAACCTTGGCTTTCTCAACTTCAATGCCTCTTTCAGAAACTTTATGCCCCAAGACAATACCTTCATTAACCATAAAGTGGCACTTTTCCCAATTCAAGACAAGATTAGTTTCTTCACATCTCTGCAAAACTCGATCAAGGTTGCTCAAGCAGTCATCAAAAGAGGATCCATAGACGGAAAAGTCGTCCATGAAAACCTCACAAATCTTTTCACAAAAGTCAGAGAATATAGCCATCATGCATCTTTGAAAGGTAGCAGGTGCATTACATAAACCAAAAGGCATACGTCTATAAGCAAAAGTACCAAAAGGGCAAGTAAAAGTAGTCTTTGATTGATCATTGGTTGACATAGGTATTTGAGAGAAACCAGAATAACCATCTAGAAAGCAAAAATGTGTATGTTTAGATAATCTTTCTAGCATTTGATTGATAAAAGGTATGGGGTAATGATCCTTTTTTGTAGCCTTATTTAATTTGCGGAAATCAATTACCATCCTATAACCTGTAATAATTCTTTGCGGAATCAATTCATCTTTATCATTAGGAACGACAGTAATACCTCCCTTCTTAGGGACACAATGGACAGGACTTACCCACTGACTATCAGCAATGGGATAAATTATACCTGCCTCAAGGAGCTTTAGTATTTCCTTTCTTACCACTTCTTTCATTTTAGGATTCAACCGTCATTGATGATCACAAACTGGTTTGGCATCTTCTTCCAAATTTATTTTATGTTGACATAGAGTGGGACTAATGCCCTTAAGATCATCAAGAGTATATCCAATAGCAGCACGGTGCTTCTTCAGAGTTTTCAATAATCTCTCTTCTTCATGCTCTGAAAGGTTAGCACTAATAATAACAGGATATATCTTCTTTTCATCAAGATAAGCATATTTAAGAGTATCAGGCAACGGTTTAAGCTCAAACACGGGATCACCCTTGGGTGGAGGGGGATCCCCTAGGATTTCAACCAGCAAATTATGTTTCAAGATAGGTTCCTGTTTAAAGAATACTTCATCTATTTCCCTTCTTTCATTCATAAACATATCATTTTCATGGTCTAGCAAATATTGTTCTAAAGGATCACTAGGAGGAACGGCAATAGAAGCAAGACCAATAATTTCATCCTTGCTAGGTAATTCCTCTTCACGGTGTTCTCTACTAAATTTAGAGAAATTAAACTCATGAGACATATCACCCAAGCCAATAGTAACAACATTCTTTTCACAGTCTATCCTAGCATTAACTGTGTTCAAGAATGGTCTACCAAATATAATGGGACAAAAGCTATCTTGTGGGGAGCCAAGAACAAGAAAATCAGCAGGATATTTAGTTTTCCCACACAAGACTTCAACATCTCTAACAATTCCCATTGGTGAAATAGTATCACTATTGGCAAGTTTGATGGTGACATCAATACCTTCTATCTCAGCAGGTGCAATTTCATGCATAATTTCTTTGTATAAGTCAATGGGTATTGCACTAGCACTAGCACCCATATCACATAGGCCATGATAACAATGATCTCCTATTTTGACAGAAATAATAGGCATGCCTACTACATGTCTATGTTTATCTTTAGCGCAAGGTTTGGCAATTCTAGCAGTTTCACCGCAGAAATAAATAACATGCCCATCAATATTATCAGCCAAGAGATCTTTAACAATAGCAATATTAGGTTCAACTTTAACTTGCTCAGGAGGTGTATAAGTTCTAATATTGCTTTTACGAACCACAGTTGAAGCTTTAGCATGATCCTTTATCCTAACAGGGAAAGGTGGTTTCTCAACATAAGAAGTAGGAACAATAGGATCATTATAAGTGATAGTCTTTTCTTCAACTTTAACAGGTGGAGCTACTTTTACTTCTATGGTAGGATAATATTTAAACCACTTCTCCTTGGGGAGATCAACATAAGCAGCAAAAGATTCACAGAAAGAAGCTACTGTCTCAGAGTCAAGTCCATATTTAGTGCTAAATTTACGGAAAACATCGGTATCCATAAAAGATTTAACACAATCAAACTTAGGTGTCATACCTGACTCCTTACCTTCGTCGAGATCCCAATCTTCAGAGTTGTGTTTAATTCTATCCAATAAGTTCCATTTGAATTCAATAGTCTTCATCATAAAAGAGCCAGCACAAGAAGTATCGAGCATGGTGCGATTGTTATCAGAAAGCCGAGCATAAAAACTTTGAATAATTATTTCTCTTGAGAGCTCATGATTGGGGCATGAATATAACATTGACTTAAGCCTCCCCCAAGCTTGAGCGATGCTTTCTCCATTGCGAGGCCAAAAATTATATATATAATTGCGATCACGATGAACAAGATGCATAGGATAAAATTTCTGATGAAATTCCAATTTCAATCGTTTGTAGTTCCATGACCCCGTATCATCACATAGCCTGTACCATGTCGATGCATCTCCCTTCAAAGATAAAGGGAAGACCTTCTTCTTAATAACATCACCGGGTATACCTGCAAGCTTAAATAATCCACAAACTTCATCCACATAGATTAGGTGCTCATCAGGATGCTTTGTTCCGTCTCCTGCAAAAGGATTAGCTAGCAGTTTTTCTAACATACCCGAAGGAACTTCAAAGGGGACATTTTCATTTTCAGTAGGTTCAGTAGGTTGAGGAGCAACTCTTTGCTCTACTGGTCGGGGTGAAGATACCCCGAACAAGCCCCTCAGAGGAATACTTTCCATAGTAACAAGTGACAGTAAATTTCAGCACACTATATAAATTTTTCCTTACCAAATTCCACCTACCAAAGGCGCTTCACTCCTCGGAAACGGCGCCAGAAAAGAGTCTTGATGACCCACAAGTATAGGGGATCTATCGTAGTCCTTTCGATAAGTAAGAGTGTCGAACCCAACGAGGAGCAGAAGGAAATGATAAGCGGTTTTCAGCAAGGTACTCTCTGCAAGCACTGAAATAATAGGTAACAGATAGTTTTGTGATAAGATAATTGGTAACGAGCAACAAGTAATAAAAGTGAATAAAGTGCAGCAGGTGGCCCAATCCTTTTTGTAGCAAAGGACAAGCCTGGACAAACTCTTATATGGAGAAAAGCGCTCCTGAGGACACATGGGAATTATCGTCAAGCTAGTTTTCATCACGTTCATATGATTCGCGTTCGGTACTTTGATAATTTGATATGTGGGTGAACCGGTGCTTGGGTGCTGTTCTTACTTGAACAAGCATCCCACTTATGATTAACCTCTATTGCAAGCATCCGCAACTACAACAAAAGTATTAAGGTAAACCTAACCATAGCATGAAACATATGGATCCAAATCAGCCCCTTACGAAGCAACGCATAAACTAGGGTTTAAGTTTCTGTCACTCTAGCAACCCATCATCTACTTATTACTTCCCAATGCCTTCCTCTAGGCCCAAATAATGGTGAAGTGTTATGTAGTCAACGTTCACATAACACCACTAGAGGATAGACAACATACATCTCATAAAAATATCGAACGAATACCAAATTCACATGACTACTAATAGCAAGACTTCTCCCATGTCCTCAGGAACAAACGTAACTACTCACAAAGCATATTCATGTTCATAATCAGAGGGGTATTAATATGCATATAGGATCTGAATATATGATCTTCCACCAAATAAACCAACTAGCATCAACTACAAGGAGTAATCAACACTACTAGGAACCTACAGGTACCAATCCCAGACTTGGAGACAAGAATTGGATACAAGAGATGAACTAGGGTTTGAGAGGAGATGGTGCTGGTGAAGATGTTGATGGAGATTGCCCTCTCCCGATGAGAGGAGCGTTGGTGATGACGATGGCGATGATTTCCCCCTCCCGGAGGGAAGTGTCCCTGGCAGAACAGCTCTGCCGGAGCCCTAGATTGGTTCCGCCAAGGTTCCGCCTCGTGGCGGCGGAGTCTCGTCCCGAAAGGTTGCTTATGATTTTTTCCTCGACGAAAGACTTCATATAGCAGAAGATGGCCACCGGAGAGCCAACAGGGGGCCCACGAGGCAGGGGGCGCGCCCTGGGGGGTAGGGCGCGCCCCCACCCTCGTGGACAGGTGGTGGCCCCCCTGACGTATTTCTTCCGCTCAGTATTTTTTGTTATTTCCAAAAATAACTTTCGTGGAGTTTCAGGACTTTTGGAGTTGTGCAGAATAGGTCTCTAATATTTGCTCCTTTTCCAGCCCAGAATTCCAGCTGCCGGCATTCTCCCTCCTTATGTAAACCATGTAAAATAAGACAGAATAGACATAAGTATTGTGACATAATGTGTAATAACAGCCCATAATGCAATAAATATCGATATAAAAGCATGATGCAAAATGGACGTATCAAGAATGTCATGGTCCGGTTGTGGCCGACTGAACCTGTTCCGAGTAGTTACTTCGGCCTGGTGCAGCGGCTTGTTGATGCGGTGGCGCGTATCGACGCTGTGAAGCGGTCGGCGTGCATTGAAGGTGCACGAATGGCCTTCGCCCGAGTCAAGACATTCTGGGGGAAGATGAAGGCCATCGATGTGGCGGCGAAGAGTGCACCCAAAGGCAAGGACCGTCCTGAACCGGAGCAGTATTTTGAAGACGTCCTAGAGGCCGCCCGCTTCATAGAGGGTCAGTGCTCGAAAGACATAATGTTTGAGTGATATGTATATGTGTTGTAATAGACAACTTTATGGTTAATCGGTTTTCATCTTTTGCTTGAAAGCTTGTATTCCTCCTGTGCGGCCGTTTTAATGTAATCTGAAAGTTTTCCAGTCGTCGGCTTCAGCCCCCTTGTATGAAATACGGGGGTGTTCGGAAAAGCATTGAATCACTCTTTATCCAACGTCTCAGTCCATAAAGGAGGTGATAATCCGGCGAACCAGGCAATCGGACTATAGGGCGTTAACACTTTCACTTAGCCATAGGAGTTTTTATGGCGGGGCTACGACATAGCCCCTGGTATGTATGCGGCATATTATAATTTTTGTGCCTTACATGTTTTGATCTGAAAAAGATCCTTCGTGTGACACGGAGAATCGCTAAAGATTCGAATAAGTCATCAAGTGCTTGACCAGCTCTCGCCGCATCATGACAATCAATTTTCGGCTTTCTCTACTGAGGTGCTCATCCAGTCAAAGCCAGGGCACAATCGCAGTAGTTCTCCCTTTACTACCCTAGCCGATAGAGCGGAACATAGGGTAGCAAGCACAGGAGCCGGGCAAACCAACTATTGACCAAAGACAATGATTCGGAGCTGATGCATATAAGGCCAAACTTGCGACGCCGAAGTACGCTATAGAGCTGTTCGGACTTTTATTGGTGACTCATTTGTTCCCATACTGAGCCCCTGGCAGGTTATGCCGAGGTGCGTCTTGTAACACAACCGTTAGGGCCGTATTCATTGTAGGAAGAGTATGGAAAATTAGTTCGGATATAGTTTACTGGGAGTGGAGCAATAAGATAATGATAAATTCGTATATGAAAAGGAAAAACCACAACCCGGCTATTTGACATGCTCGGGGTCGGGAATGGAGGAAAAAGGCATAGTACAGGCTCAGAATAAAGAGTGCGGTCTACAAAAAGCTGTTTTGGACCTCCTGTCACACGTCTGCGCCGCCCGTCCTCGGGGAGGGGAGTCCTTAACGGAAGTAGCCCCTTAGGTGAATGTACGGATCTGAACTCCGATAGAGTCCGTTGTAGATGATGTCCTGTTGGTCACCTGTTTTTGAGTTATAATAAAGAAAAGTAAGTGAAACAGATAAAGAATGTTACGGGAATGCTTGCAGGGTTGTCCGTATTGTGCTTCCGCCGATCCCCATGGTATCTTGAGCGCGTAGTGATGCACACGTTGTGTAAATCTGGCCGGCATAGTGGGTGGGTGGCGGAAGCCGAACTGCTATTTCCGTTCCGGGAGTGGTCGAACTTCGGAGGGAAACTGTTTCTGGCCCCTGGCGTTCGGCTGGCGAGCTGCTCCGTCGTCTTTATCGCTTGATGGCCTCCTCCCCTTGTGCTCGGTGCTAAGCTTGCCTGCCTGCTTGAAGACCCAACCGTTTCTGTTGGTGTGATTACCTGGCTTATCAGGGTGACCGTGAATCTGACAAGGTCGGTCTAATATCCTGTCGAGGGCGTATGGTTCATCCTGGTTGGCCTTAAATGGCTTCTTCCGTTGACCGGGTTTCGGATTGTGAAATCCGGCGTTGACTGCTGTGTCGCGTGATCTTTCATTATTGCTGTGACTGTTGTGTTCGTTTAATCGTGGCTTGCCGTTGCCGTCTCGGATTTTCCGAAGTGCCCGGGTCGCTGGCGTTGTTGCTTTTACGAGCGAGCCAGTTGTCTTCTCCCGCACAAAAGCGAGTCATTAGAGCGGTAAGGGTTGTCATGGATTTAGGTCCTTCCTGGCCGAGGTGACGTGCTAGCCATTCATCCCGGACGCTATATTTGAAGGCCGCAAGGGCTTCCGCGTCCGGACAGTCGACAATTTGGTTCTTTTTGACTAAGAACCTAGTCCATAGTTCCCTGGCTGACTCGCCGGGCTGTTGGACAATATGACTTAAGTCATCGGCATCTGGTGACCGGACATATGTTCCTTGGAAGTCGTCAGGAAAGGCGTCTTCCAGATCTTCCCAGCTGCCAATAGAATTTTCTGGCAAACTGTTTAGCCAGTACCATGCTGGCCCCTTAAGCTTGAGAGGCAGGTATTTAATGGCATGAAGGTCGTCTCCGTGAGCCAGGTGGATATGGAGGAGGAAGTCCTCAATCCATACTGCGGGATCTGTTGTTCCATCGTATGATTCGATGTTGATGGGCTTAAACCCGTCTGGGAATTCATGCTCCATTACCTCATTGGTGAAGCAAAGAGGGTGTGCGGCTCCTCTATGTTGGGCCACACTGTGAAGCACCTCCGGCGGACTCCGCTTACGGTTTTCGGACCGAGCGTGCTCGGATTTGTTGTGTCCGAATAGGTATCCGTTATTACTCGCCGGGGCATGTCTCCGCGATCTGTGTGTCCTGTTCTACCCTCCGGGTCTTGTTGGATGTCGCGAGTGTTCTCCCGAGCTTCTTTATTCTTGCTTGGACGGCCGGATGGGTTGGTATGGTGCTCTGCTGGGGCTGCTGCTTTGCTGGGACCAAACTATGGTCAGCCTACCGGCTTATTCGATGGTGGTGTGGGCTCTAAAGCCTTGCCATCGTATTGAGGGAGCCACCTACTGTTGAGGTGGCTTTTGTCTGGGCCGCTAAGGCCGTATTCTTCGGCGGCCAGGACCTCGGTCCATCTATCGTTGATCAAATCTTGGCTCACTTGAAGCTACAGCTTCTTCCTCCTTAGGCTCCTTGCAGTGGCTATGAGCCGGCGTTTAAAGCGCTCCTGTTCTAGAGGTTCCTCAGGCACGATGAATTCCTCGTTGCTGAGGCTCTCTTCTTCCTCGGAGAGTGGAAGATAATTACTATCCTCCGAGTCTCCGTATGTGGCCTGTTCATCAGGGCTATCCTGCCCGCTTTCCTGGTCCTCCTGTTCGGATCCTGTCTCAACAGGGTCTTCGTTGTCCGGAGTATTATCACCTCCGGTGCTAGTATTGTTTTCTCTTGAGTGACGTGACTAAGAGTGGCGCCGGGGGCGCCGATGTTCCGACTGTGTACCAGGAGGTTTATCCTCGACTGGATCCTCCTTGTCATCGTCGAGATCGTCGTTGGGTGTGTCTACCATACACACGTCATACCAGGAAGTGGTCGCCCCGCGTCTAGCGGATAGTAAGCTCTGGCTTTGCCCCTCACCGTCGTCCAGACCGTAGATGTCTTCGGAGCAGGGGTCAGGCGTGTTGGTTGGGTCTTCGACGGTGGCTATGAAGTGGGTGGCGGGTGGGAAGCAAAATTCTCCATCATCCGCCGTAAGGTCGAACCGAACATAGTTCGGCGACGAGCTGTCTTCCAGGTATTGGTTTTTTAGTGAGTTTAGGAGGTCGCCCATGGGCGAGCGTTGGAAGATATTCGCGGCGCTGAACTTGAAGATCGATAGCCGATCGAGTTCAGTATTCGCGGGCTCGCAGGGTTCGGAACTCGATACCGGAGACAAGTCTGGGGTTCCGTTGATGCAAGTATCGTGCGAAGTGGAATCTGCATGCGGCTCCAACACCGCCGAATCGGTAGCCCCTGTGATGGGGTTGAGTTTCCCATCTTCGGATGATTTGATCTGCTCCGGATCTAAGGCCAGAGTTGTTACAGGAGCTATCTCCTGGATGCGGCCCGATGAAAAGTTTAAGCCATGTTCATCGGGGCGAAGGGGAGCGGTTGACGCGGTCTCGAATCCGTCGAACATCAAGTCTCCACGGATGTCTGCGACGTAGTTCAGGCTTCCGAATCTGACCTGATGGCCAGGGGCGTAGCTATCGATCTGCTCCAGATGGCCGAGCGAGTTGGCCCGCAGTACAAAGCCGCCGAATACAAAGATCTGTCCGGGGAGGAAGGTTTCTTCCTGGACCACGTCATTACTGACGGTTGAAGGGGCCATCAAATCTTTCATCGACGGCACAGTGGAACTCTCAATGAAAGCACCATTGTCAGTGTCAAAACCGGTGGATCTTGGGTAGGGGGTCCCGAACTGTGCGTCTAGGATCGATGGTAACAGGAGACGGGGGACACAATGTTTACCCAGGTTCGGGCCCTCTCTATGGAGGTAATACCCTACTTCCTGCTTGATTGATCATGATCAATATGAGTGTTACAAGAGTTGATCTACCACGAGATCATAATGGCTAAACCCTAGAAGTCTAGCCTATGAGTATATGGTAATGAATCTGTCCAATCCGGACTATGCTCTCCGGTTTATATAGACACCGGAGAGATCTAGGGTTACATGAGGTCGGTTACACAGGAGGGAATCTTGATAATAGGCCGCCTAGCTTGCCTTCCACGCCAAGTAGAGTCCAATCCAGACATGGGTATTGTCTTTGGCCTTCGTATGTTCACAGCCCATCAGTCCGGCCCATGGATAACAGGCCGGACGCCCGAGGACCCCTTAGTCAAGGACTCCCTCAGCCACAAGGTTATCTTCATGAAGGTTCACAGGATTGAGCTGTTGCCGGACGTCCTCGATGATGTTCATGGCAAGGTCCATCTTGTGTCCAGCCCAAATTAGATCGAGGCATGAAATAGTTGCCCCAGCTAGTGTTTAATACTAGTTTGGATTGTGTCTACTTATCCAAACCTTGCCTATTGTCGAGCCCTCTAGGGCTAGTACTGTTGGGGAACGTAGTAATTTCAAAAAAAATCCTACGCACACGCAAGATCATGGTGATGCATAGCAACGAGAGGGGAGAGTGTTGTCCACGTACCCTCGTAGACCGAAAGCGGAAGCGTTAGCACAACGCGGTTGATATAGTCGTACGTCTTCACGATCCGACCGATCAAGTATCGAATGCACGGCACCTCCGAGTTCAGCACACGTTCAGCCCGATGACGTCCCTCGAACTCCGATCCAGCCGAGTGTTGAGGGAGAGTTTCGTCAGCACGACCGCGTGGTGGCGATGATGATGTTCTACCGACGCAGGGCTTCGCCTAAGCACCGCTACAGTATTATCGAGGTGGACTATGGTGGAGGGGGGCACCGCACACGGCTAAAAGATCAAACGGTCAATTGTTGTGTCTCTAGGGTGCCCCCCTGCCCCCGTATATAAAGGAGCAGGGGGGAGAGGTGGGGCCGGCCAGGAGGGGCGCGCCAGGAGGAGTCCTACTCCCACCGGGAGTAGGACTCCCTCCCTTTTCCTTGTTGGACTAGGAGTGGAGGGGGAAAGAGGAGGGAGAGAGGAAGGAAAGGGGGGGCGCCGCCCCCTCTCCTTGTCCTATTCGGACTAGGGGGGAGGGGCGCGCGGCCCTTCCCTGGCCGCCTCTCCTCTCTTCCATTAAGGCCCACTATGGCCCATTAAGCCCCCGGGGGGTTCTTGTAACCTCCCGGTACTCCGGTAAAATTCCGATTTCACCCGGAACAATTCCGATATCCAAACATAGGTTTCCAATATATCAATCTTCATGTCTCGACCATTTCGAGACTCCTCGTCATGTCCGTGATCACATCTGGGACTCCGAACAACCTTCGGTACATCAAAACATATAAACTCATAATATAACTGTCATCGAAACTTTAAGCGTGCAGACCCTACAGGTTCGAGAACTATGTAGACATGACCGAGACACGTCTCCGGTCAATAACCAATAGTGGAACCTAGATGCTCATATTGGCTCCCACATATTCTACGAAGATTTTTATCGGTCAGACCGCATAACAACATACGTTGTTCCCTTTGTCATCGGTATGTTACTTGCCCGAGATTCGATCGTCGGTATCTCAATACCTAGTTCAATCTCGTTACCGGCAAGTCTCTTTACTCGTTCCGTAATACATCATCCCGCAACTAACTCATTAGTTGCAATGCTTGCAAGGCTTATAGTGATGTACATTATCGAGTGGGCCCAGAGATACCTCTCCGATAATCGGAGTGACAAATCCTAATCTCGAAATACGCCAACCCAACAAGTACCTTCGGAGACACCTATAGAGCACCTTTATAGTCACCCAGTTACGTTGTGACGTTTGGTAGCAGACAAAGTGTTCCTTCGGTGAACGGGAATTGCATAATCTCATAGTCATAGGAAGATGTATAAGTCATGAAGAAAGCAATAGCAACATACTAAACGGTCAAGTGCTAAGCTAACGGAATGGGTCAAGTCAATCATATCATTCTCCTAATGATGTGATCCCGTTAATCAAATGACAACTCATGTCTATGGCTAGGAAACTGAACCATCTTTGATTAACGAGCTAGTCAAGTAGAGGCATACTAGTGACACTATGTTTGTTTATGTATTCACACATGTATCAAGTTTCTGGTTAATACAATTCTAGCATGAATAATAAACATTTATCATGAAATAAGGAAATAAATAATAACTTATTATTGCCTCTAGGGCATATTTCCTTCAGTCTCCCACTTGCACTAGAGTCAATAATCTAGTTCACATCGCCATGTGATTTAACATCAATAGTTCACATCACCATGTGATTAACACCCATAGTTCACATTGTCATGTGACCAACACCCAAAGGGTTTACTAGAGTCAATAATCTAGTTCACATCGCTATGTGATTAACACCCAAAGAGTACTAAGGTGTGATCATGTTTAGCTTGTGAGATAATTTTAGTCAACAGGTCTGTCACATTCAGATCCGTAAGTATTTTGCAAATTTCTATGTCTACAATGCTCTGCACGGAGCCACTCTAGCTAATTGCTCCCACTTTAAATATGTATCTAGACCGAGACTTAGATTCATCTAGATTAGTGACAAAACTTGCATCGACGTAACCCTTTACGACAAACCTTTTGTCACTTCCATAATCGAGAAACATATCCTTATTCCACTAAGGATAATTTTGACCGTTGTCCAGTGATCTACTCCTAGATCACTATTGTACTCCCTTGCCAAAATTAGTGTAGGGTATACAATAGATCTGGTACACAGCATGGCATACTTTATAGAACCTATGGCCGAGGCATAGGGAATGACTTTCATTCTCTTTCTATCTCATTGAAAAAACTTATCAAGCGTCTTGATCTATCTCTATAGATCTTGATGCTCGATATGTAAGCAGCTTCACCGAGATCCTTCTTTGAAAAACTCCTTTCAAATACTCCTTTATGATTTGCAGAATAATTCTACATTATTTCCGATCAACAATATGTCATTCACATATACTTATCAGAAATGCTGTAGTGCTCCCACTCACTTTCTTGTAAATAGAGGCTTCACCGCAAGTCTGTATAAAACTATATGCTTTGATCAACTTATCAAAGCGTATATTCCAATCCGAGATGCTTGCACCAGTCCATAGATGGATCGCTGGAGCTTGCATATTTTGTTAGCACCTTTAGGATTGAAAAAACCTTTTGGTTGCATCATATACAACTCTTCTTTAAGAAATCCATTAAGGAATGTAGTTTCGACATCCATTTGCCAGATTTCATAAAATGTGGCAATTTGCTAACATGATTCGGACAGACTTAAGCATCGCTACAAGTGAGAAAATCTCATTGTAGTCAACACCTTGAACTTTGTCAAAAACCTTTTTCCGACAAGTCTAGCTTTGTAGATAGTAACACTACTATCAGCGTCCGTCTTCCTCTTGAAGATCCATTTATTTTCTATGGCTTGCCGATCACCGGGCAAGTCAACCAAAGTCCACACTTTATTCTCATACATGGATCCCATCTCAGATTTCATGGCCTCAAGCCATTTTGCGGAATCTGGGCTCATCATCGCTTCCACATAGTTTGTTCGTCATGGTCAAGTAACATGACCTCCAGAACTGGATTACCGTACCACTCTGGTGCGGATTTCATTGTGGTTGACCTACGAGGTTCGGTAGTAACTTGATCCGAAGTTACATGATCATCATCATTAGCTTCCTCACTAATTGGTGTAGGAGTCACAGGAACAGATTTCTGTGATGAACTACTTTCCAATAAGGGAGCAGGTACAGTTACCTCATCAAGTTCTACTTTCCTCCCACTCACTTCTTTCGAGAGAAACTCCTTCTCTAGAAAGGATCCATTCTTAGCAACGAATGTCTTGCCTTCGGATCTGTGATAGAAGGTGTACCCAATAGTCTCCTTTGGGTATCCTATGAAGACATATTTGTCCGATTTGGGTTTGAGCTTATCAGGATGAAACTTTTTCATATAAGCATCACAACCCCAAACTTTAAGAAACGACAACTTTGGTTTCTTGCCAAACCACAGTTCATATTGTGTCGTCTCAACAGACTTAGACGGTGCCCTTTTTAACGTGGATGTAGCTGTCTTTAATGCATAACCCCAAAACGATAGTGGGAAATCGGTAAGAGACATCATAGATTGCACCATATCTAATAAAGTACGGTTACGATGTTCGGACACACCATTACACTGTGGTGTTCCAGGTGGCGTGAGCAGTGAAACTATTTCACATTGTTTTAACTGAAGACCAAACTCGTAACTCAAATACTCTTCTCCATGATCAGATCGTAGAAACTTTATTTTCTTGTTACGATGATTTTCCACTTCACTCTGAAATTATATGAACTTTTCAAATGTTTCAGACTTCTGTTTCATTAAGTAGATATACCCATATCTGCTCAAATCATCTGTGAAGGTTAGAAAATAATGATACCCGCTACGAGCCTCAATATTCATCGGACCACATACATCAGTATGTATGATTTCCAACAAATCTGTTGCTTGCTCCATTGTTCCGGAGAACGGCGTTTTAGTCATCTTGCCCAAGAGGCATGGTTCGCAAGCATCAAGTGATTCATAATCAAGTGATTCCAAAATCCCATCAGCATGTAGTTTCTTCATGCGCTTTACACCAATATGACCTAAACGGCAGTGCCACAAATAAGTTGCACTATCATTATTAACTTTGCATCTTTTGGCTTCAATATTATGAATGTGTGTATCACTATGATCGAGATCCAACAAACCATTTTCATTGGGTGTATGAACATAGAAGGTTTTATTCATGTAAATAGAACAACAATTATTCTCTAATTTAAATGAATAACCGTATTGCAATAAACATGATCAAATCATATTCATGCTCAACGCAAACACCAAATAACACTTATTTAGGTTCAACACTAATCCCGAAAGTGTAGGGAGCATGCGATGATGATCATATCAATCTTGGAACCACTTCCAACACACATCATCACTTCACCCTTAACTAGTCTCTGTTCATTCTGCAACTCCTATTTCGAGTTACTACTCTTAGTAACTGAACCAGTATGAAATACCGAGGGGTTGCTACGAACACTAGTAAAATACACATCAATAATCTGTATATCAAATAACCTTTGTTCACTTTGCCATCCTTCTTATCCGCCAAATACTTGGGGCAGTTCCGCTTCCAGTGACCAGTCCCTTTGAAGTAGAAGCACTTAGTCTCAAGCTTAGGACCAGACTTGGGCTTCTTCACTTGAGCAGCAACTTGCTTGCCGTTCTTCTTGAAGTTCCCCTTCTTCCCTTTGCCATTTTCTTGAAACTAGTGGTCTCGTCAACCATCAACACTTGATGTTTTTCTTGATTTCTACCTTCGTCGATTTTAGCATCACGAAGAGCTTGGGAATTGTTTCCGTTATCCCTTGCATATTATAGTTCATCACAAAGTTCTACTAACTTGGTGATGGTGACTAGAGAATTCTGCCAATCACTATCTTATCTGGAAGATTAACTCCCACTTGATTCAAGCGATTGTAGTACCCAGACAATCTGAGCACATGCTTACTGCTTGAGCTATTCTCCTCCATCTTTTAGCTATAGAACTTGTTGGAGACTTCATATCTCTCAACTCGGGTATTTGCTTGAAATATTAACTTCAACTCCTGGAACATCTCATATGGTCCATGACGTTCAAAACGTCTTTGAAGTCCCGATTCTAAGCCGTTAAGCATGGTGCACTAAACTATCAAGTAGTCATCATATTGATCTAGACAAACATTCATAACGTCTGCATTTGCTCCTGCAATAGGTCTGTCACCTAGCGGTGCATCAAGGACATAATTCTTCTGTGCAGCAATGAGGATAAACCTCAGATCACGGACCCAGTCCGCATCATTGCTACCATCATCTTTCAACTTAGTTTTCTCTAGGAACATACATAAAACATAGGGAAGCAACAACGCGAGCTATTGATCTACAACATAGATATGCTAATACTACCAGGACTAAGTTCATGATAAATTAAAGTTCAATTAATCATATTACTTAAGAACTCCCACTTAGATAGACATCCCTCTAATCCTCTAAGTGATCACGTGATCCAAATCAACTAAACCATGTCCGGTCATCACGTGAGATGGAGTAGTTTCAATGGTGAACATCACTATGTTGATCAAATCTACTATATGATTCATGCTCGACCTTTCGGTCTCAGTGTTCCGAGGCCATATCTGTTATATGCTAGGCTCGTCAAGTTTAACCTGAGTATTCCGCGTGTGCAACTGTTTTGCACCTGTTGTATTTGAACGTAGAGCCTATCACACCCGATCATCACGTGGTGTCTCAGCATGAAGAACTTTCGCAACGGTGCATACTCAGGGAGAACACTTATAACTTGATAATTTAGTGAGAGATCATCTTATAAAGCTACCGCCGAACTAAGCAAAATAAGATGCATAAAAGATAAACATCACATGCAATCAATATAATATGTGACATGATATGGCCATCATCATCTTGTGCCTTTGATCTCCATCTCCAAAGCATCGTCATGATCTCCATCGTCACCGGCATGACACCATGATCTCCATCATCTTGATCTATAGCAATGTGTCGTCACATGGTCGTCTCGCCAACTATTGCTATCGCATAGTGATAAAGTAAAGCAATTATTTGGCACTTGCATCTTATGCAATAAAGAGACAACCATAAGGCTTCTGCCAATTGCCGATAACTTCAACAAAACATGATCATCTCATACAACAAAATATAGCATCATGTCTTGACCATATCACATCACAACATGCCCTGCAAAAACAAGTTAGACATCCTCTACTTTGTTGTTGCAAGTTTTACGTGGCTGCTACGGGCTGAGCAAGAACCGTTCTTACCTACGTATCAAAACCACAACGATAGTTTGTCAAGTTGGTGATGTTTTAACCTTCACAAGGACCGGGCGTAGCCACACTCAGTTCAACTAAAGTTGGAGAAACTGACACCCGCTAGTCACCTGTGTGCATAGCACGGCGGTAAAACCAGTCTCACGTAAGCGTATGCGTAATGTCGTTCGGGCCGCTTCATCCAACAATGCCACCGAACCAAAGTGTGACATGCTGGTAAGCAGTATGACTTATATCGCCCACAACTCACTTGTGTTCTACTCGTGCATATTACATCAACGCATAAAACCTGGCTCGGATGCCACTGTTGGGGAACGTAGTAATTTCAAAAAATTTCCTACGCACACGCAAGATCATGGTGATGCATAACAATGAGAGGGGAGAGTGTTGTCCACGTACCCTCGTAGACCGAAAGCGGAAGCGTTAGCACAATGCGGTTGATGTAGTCGTACGTCTTCACGATCCGACCGATCAAGTACCGAACGCACGTCACCTCCAAGTTCAGCACACGTTCAGCCCGATGACGACCCTCGAACTCCGATCCAGCCGAGTGTTGAGGGAGAGTTTCGTCGGCACGATGGCGTGGTGACGATGATGATGTTCTACCGATGTAGGGCTTCGCCTAAGCACCGCTACAGTATTATCAAGGTGGACTATGGTGGAGGGGGGCACCGCACACGGCTAAAAGATCAAACGATCAATTGTTGTGTCTCTAGGGTTCCCCCTGCCCCCGTATATAAAGGAGCAAGGGGGAGAGGTGCGGCCGGCCAGGAGGGGCGCGCCAGGAGGAGTCCTACTCCCACCGGGAGTAGGACTCCCTCCCTTTTCCTTGTTGGACTAGGAGTGGAGGGGGAAAGAGGAGGGAGAGAGGAAGGAAAGGGGGGGCGCCGCCCCCCTCTCCTTGTCCTATTCGGACTAGGGGGAGGGGCTCGCGGCCCTGCCCTGGCCGCCTCTCCTCTCTTCCACTAAGTCCCACTATGGGCCATTAAGCCCCCGGGGGTTCCGGTAACCTCCCGGTACTCCGGTAAAATTCCAATTTCACCCGGAACACTTTCGATATCCAAACATAGGCTTCCAATATATCAATCTTCATGTCTCGACCATTTCGAGACTCCTCATCATGTCCGTGATCACATCCGGGACTCCGAACAACCTTCGGTACATCAAAACATATAAACTCATAATATAACTGTCATCGAAACTTTAAGCGTGCGGACCCTACGGCTTCGAGAACTATGTAGACATGACCGAGACACGTCTCCGGTCAATAACCAATAGCGGAACCTGGATGCTCATATTAGCTCCCACATATTCTATGAAGATCTTTATCGGTCAGACCGCATAACAACATACGTTGTTCCCTTTGTCATCGGTATGTTACTTGCCCGAGATTCGATCGTCAGTATCTCAATACCTAGTTCAATCTCGTTACCGGCAAGTCTCTTTACTCGTTCCGTAATACATCATCCTGCAACTAACTCATTAGTCACAATGCTTGCAAGGCTTATAGTGATGTACATTACCGAGTGGGCCCAAAGATACCTCTCCGACAATCGGAGTGACAAATCCTAATCTCGAAATACGCCAACCCAACAAGTACCTTCGGAGACACCTGTAGAGCACCTTTATAATCACCCAGTTACGTTGTGACGTTTGGTAGCACACAAAGTGTTCCTCCGGTGAACGGGAGTTGCATAATCTCATAGTCATAGGAAGATGTATAAGTCATGAAGAAAGCAATAGCAACATACTAAACGGTCAAGTGCTAAGCTAACGGAATGGGTCAAGTCAATCATATCAGTCTCCTAATGATGTGATCCCGTTAATCAAATGACAACTCATGTCTATGGCTAGGAAACTCAACCATCTTTGATTAACGAGCTAGTCAAGTAGAGGCATACTAGTGACACTATGTTTGTCTATGTATTCACACATGTATCAAGTTTCTAGTTAATACAATTCTAGCATGAATAATAAACATTTATCATGAAATAAGGAAATAAATAATAACTTTATTATTGCCTCTAGGGCATATTTCCTTCAAGTACTCTGTTTGAATCCGTCTATGGGAACTGCTGCTACTTTTGTGTGCCCGTGAATCATGTGAGAACCATCGTAATTGTTGCCGAAACAGATGCGTCCTCACTAGTTTTTTCATGAATATGGCATGGTAAGACGTAAGTTGTCACGGTTTATCATATGATCAGTGTGTGTTTGATGAAATTGAGTACTCGTTCGAGAAATATGCGTCGACATATACATAAGTACTTGTAAACACTGTTGGTGCTACCCCACTTGTAAGCAGTTGTGCAAAACACGACACATTGGCTCAGCTCGCTTCAACACTAGGCTATCGACCAGCTAACAATCAATAATCTGCTGTCTGACATATAAGCAACTACGTATCTTGTTACAGTGGTTCATGCAGTTAACTGAGGCCACAATGTAAATTCCGAACATTCACACGCTAGTCCAACGTTCATGTGGAACACTCGCATTAAACTCGGCTTCATAAAAAACTTGAAAAGCATAAGTTAAGAAATTTTATACATCTCAATGATTCATAGAACATAACAAACATATAACTAGTTCACAGCAAAAGACAAAGTTGTGAGAAGTGTACAAATCAGGAAATATCAAGCAAGGCTTCTCTGAGCAAAGGGCCTCCCTAGGCAGGCTTAAATTTCCTGGAGTTCACCCTGGTTTTTCCTGGAGTTCACTCTGGAATGCTGAACTGAACCATGTAGTGTAGTGACCAGCTGAAATTCTTGTGCATTCCACTAAATTTAAGCACCTCTATTTGCAGAAATAAGCAGACCATAATGCCTCTTGTCCGCGCACCTGTCCCAAAAACCTCCGTGCAGCTGTGCCAGCTAGTCCTCGGTCCATGGATGAACTGGAAGAAAGTGCATTCCGGACTAGGATGCAGTTGTTTTTGCTCGTCCCTGCACTGCAATCAGGAAGAAAACGTACGAATCAGCTTCTTTTAGATTGCGTTGGTCATTCTACCTAGTTAGAACCAATGTAGGAATACCTGGAACACTGGTGGTTAGAGGACGGCAGCTAGGAATAGCCATCTCATTTTGTGCAGTTGTACTAAAACTGAGGTGTGTACTTTTGATTGCGCAGATAGAAACGATATGGAGACAGACATCCCTGTTTGCGCAAATACGAAATAAGGTTATTTAAACAGTGACAGATATTTGCAGTGGCGTATGATTAACAACAGCATCTATTGTGTTATAATTGGCACTAGACTGACAGTATGAAAGTGCCCTTAAGTAAGTAGCATCACATCACATCAACATTGCCACTAAATTAACATGCAGAACAATAGCATTAGTATTACTGTCATGAGACTAGCACATGTCAGTAAATGTGCAATCAAATTTGTGCAGTTCCACTGCGATGAAGCAATGTTAGCAGTGAGATTTAAGTGTAACTGCAACAACACAATTCATGGGAAATAAAGCAAGACGGAAGCACTTCATAAAATTGTGGTGGCATTGCTTCAATTTATTGACGACACTAGACCATTGCTTATAGTGACATTAGGTGGCATTGCTTAATGCTTCATGTGATTTTACATTAATGGTAGCGATATGGGCGTAGGGACAGCAGGGGCATAAAGTGGTGAGGCAGATGTGGTTGCCGAGAGCGGCAAATACTCAGGCAACATGTCTGCATTTGTCCCATTTTTATCTCCTCGACGACATTTTCCTATGTGAGCACAGGAAATCTAGACCTGCTCATTCTCATTTGCGTTGTCCCCCAACACCCCTCACTTTCTTTCCTTTTTCAACCAAGAGATAGGCCCACTTCCCCCCACCCTTCGCCATCCACCATGCTTTCTTCGCCTTTTCAACCAATAGACCGGTTGGGTAGCCAGTATCTACTACTTTTCCCTGTTGGGCTACGTAGTAATTTCAACAGTTTTCCTACGCACACGCAAGATCATGGTGATGCATAACAACGAGAGGGGAGAGTGTTGTCCACGTACCCTCGTAGACCGAAAGCGGAAGCGTTATCACAACGCGGTTGATGTAGTCGTATGTCTTCACGATCCGACCGATCAAGTACCGAACGCACGGCACCTCCGAGTTCAGCACACGTTCAGCTCGATGACGTCCCTCGAACTCCGATCCAGCCGAGTGTTGAGGGAGAGTTTCGTCAGCACGACGGCGTGGTGATGATGATGATGTTCTACCGACGCAGGGCTTCGCCTAAGCTCCGCAACGATATTATCAAGGTGTAATATGGTGGAGGGGGGCACCGCACACGGCTAAAAGATCATAGATCAATTGTGTGTTCAGAGGTGCCCCCCTGCCCCCGTATATAAAGGAGCAAGGGGGGAGGCCGGCTGGCCCTTGGGGCTCGCCAAGGAGGGGGGGGGAGTCCTCCTCCTAGTAGGAGTAGGACTCCCCTTTCCTAGTCCAACTAGGAAGAGAGAAGGGGGAAGGAAAGAGAGGGAGAGGGAGAGGGAAAGAGGGGCCGCGCCCCCTTCCCCTAGTCCAATTCGGACTCCTCATGGGAGGGGCGCGCCACCTCCTGGGCTGCTGCCCTCTCTCTCCCCTCAGGCCCACTAAGGCCCAATACTTCCCCGGGGGGTTCCGGTAACCCCTCCGGCACTCCGGTTTTATCCGAAACTTCTCCGGAACACTTCCGGTGTCCGAATATAGTCGTCCAATATATCAATCTTTATGCCTCGACCATTTCGAGACTCCTCGCCATGTCCGTGATCACATCCGGGACTCCGAACAACCTTTGGTACATCAAAACATATAAACTCATAATATAACTGTCATCGTAACGTTAAGCGTGCGGACCCTACGGGTTCGAGAACTATGTAGACATGACCGAGACACCTCTCCGGTCAATAACCAATAGCGGAACCTGGATGCTCATATTGGTTCCTACATATTCTACGAAGATCTTTATCGGTCAGACCGCATAACAACATACGTTGTTCCCTTTGTCATCGGTATGTTACTTGCCCGAGATTCGATCGTCGGTATCTCGATACCTAGTTCAATCTCGTTACCGGCAAGTCTCTTTACTCGTTTTGTAATACATCATCCCGCAACTAACTCATTAGTCACAATGCTTGCAAGGCTTATAGTGATGTGCATTACCGAGTGGGCCCAGAGATACCTCTCCGGCGATCGAAGTGACAAATCCTAATCTCGAAATACGCCAACCCAACAAGTACCTTTGGAGACACCTGTAGAAAACCTTTATAATCACCTAGTTACGCTGTGACATTTGGTAGCACACAAAGTGTTCCTCCGGTAAACGGGAGTTGCATAATCTCATAGTCATAGGAACATGTATAAGTCATGAAGAAAGCAATAGCAACATACTAAACAATCGAGTGCTAAGCTAACGGAATGGGTCAAGTCAATCACGTCATTCTCCTAATGAGGTGATCCCGTTAATCAAACGACAACTCATGTCTATGGCCAGGAAACATAACCATCTTTGATCAACGAGCTAGTCAAGTAGAGGCATACTAGTGACACACTGTTTGTCTATGTATTCACACATGTATTATGTTTCCGGTTAATACAATTCTAGCATGAATAATAAACATTTATCATGATATAAGGAAATAAATAATACTTTATTATTGCCTCTAGGGCATATTTCCTTCAGTCTCCCACTTGCACTAGAGTCAATCATCTAGATTACACAGTAATGATTCTTACACCCATGGAGTCTTGGTGCTGATCATGTTTTGCTCGTGGAAGAGGCTTAGTCAACGGGTCTGCAACATTCAGATCCGTATGTATCTTGCAAATTTCTATGTCTCCCACCTGGACTAAATCCCGGATGGAATTGAAGCGTCTTTTGATGTGCTTGGTTCTCTTGTGAAATCTGGATTCCTTTGCTAAGGCAATTGCACCAGTATTGTCACAAAAGATTTTCATTGGTCCCGATGCACTAGGTATGACACCTAGATCGGATATGAACTCCTTCATCCAGACTCCTTCATTTGCTGCTTCCGAAGCAGCTATGTACTCCGCTTCACACGTAGACCCACCACGACGCGCTTAGAACTGCACCAACTGACAGCTCCACCATTCAATGTAAATACGTATCCGGTTTGCGATTTAGAATCGTCCGGATCAGTGTCAAAGCTTGCATCAACGTAACCACTTATGATGAGCTCTTTGTCACCTCCATAAACGAGAAACATATCCTTAGTCCTTTTCAGGTATTTCAGGATGTTCTTGACCGCTGTCCAGTGATCCACTCCTGGATTACTTTGGTACCTCCCTGCTAAACTTATAGCAAGGCACACATCAGGTCTGGTACACAGCATTGAATACATGATAGAGCCTATGGCTGAAGCATAGGGAACATCTTTCATCTTCTCTCTATCTTCTGCAGTGGTCGGGCATTGAGTCTTACTCAATCTCACACCTTGTAGTACAGGCAAAAACCCTTTCTTTGCTTGATCCATTTTGAACTTATTCAAAACTTTGTCAAGGTATGTGCTTTGTGAAAGTCCAATTAAGCGTCTTGATCTATCTCTATAGATCTTAATGCCTAATATATATGCAGCTTCACCGAGGTCTTTCATTGAAAAACTCTTATTCAAGTATCCCTTTATGCTATCCAGAAATTCTATATCATTTCCAATCAGCAATATGTCATCCACATATAATATCAGAAATGCTACTGAGCTCCCACTCACTTTCTTGAAAATACAGGCTTCTCCAAAAGTCTGTATAAAACCAAATGCTTTGATCACACTATCAAAGCGTTTATTCCAACTCCGAGAGGCTTGCACCAGTCCATAAATGGATCGCTGGAGCTTGCACACTTTGTTAGCTCCCTTTGGATCGACAAAACCTTCCGGTTGCATCATATACAACTCTTCTTCTAGAAATCCATTCAGGAATGCAGTTTTGACATCCATTTGCCAAATTTCATAATCATAAAATGCGGCAATTGCTAACATGATTCGGACAGACCTAATCATCGCTATGGGTGAGAAGGTCTCATAGTCAATCCCTTGAACTTGTCGAAAACCTTCCGCAACAAGTCGAGCTTTATAGACAGTAACATTACCATCAGCGTCAGTCTTCTTCTTGAAGATCCATTTATTTTCAATGGCTTGCCGACCATCGGGCAAGTCAAGCAAAGTCCATACTTTGTTCTCATACATGGATCCCATCTCGGATTTCATGGCTTCAAGCCATTTTGCGGAATCTGGGCTCACCATCGCTTCTTCATAGTTCGTAGGTTCGTCATGGTCTAGTAACATAACCTCCAGAACAGGATTACCGTACCACTCTGGTGCGGTTCTTGATCTAGTTGACCTACGAGGTTCAGTAATAACTTGATCTGAAGTTTCATGATCATTATCATTAACTTCCTCACTAATTGGTGTAGGTGTCGCAGAAACTGATTTCTGTGATGATCTACTTTCCAATAAGGGAGCAGGTACAGTTACCTCATCAAGTTCTACTTTCCTCCCACTCACTTCTTTCGAGAGAAACTCCTTCTCTAGAAAGGATCCATTCTTAGCAACGAATATCTTGCCTTCGGATCTGTGATAGAAGGTGTACCCAACAGTCTCCTTTGGGTATCCTATGAAGACACATTTCTCCGATTTAGGTTCGAGCTTATCAGGTTGAAGTTTCTTCACATAAGCATCGGAACCCCAAACTTTAAGATACGACAACTTTGGTTTCTTGCCAAACCATAGTTCATAAGGCGTCGTCTCAACGGATTTCGATGGTGTCCTATTTAGAGTGAATGCAGCCGTCTCTAAAACATAACCCTAAAACGATAGCGGTAAATCAGTAAGAGACATCATAGATCGCACCATATCTAATAAAGTACGATTACGACGTTCGGACACACCATTACGCTGTGGTGTTCCGGGTGGCGTGAGTTGCGAAACTATTCCGCATTGTTTCAAATGTAAGCCAAACTCGTAACTTAAATATTCTCCTCCACGATCTGATCGTAGAAACTTTATTTTCTTGTTACGATGATTTTCAACTTCACTCTGAAATTCTTTGAACTTTTCAGATGTTTCAGACTTATGTTTCATTAAGTAGATATACCCATATCTGCTCAAATCATCTGTGAAGGTGAGAAAATAACGATATCCGCCACGAGCCTCAATATTCATCGGACCACATACATCTGTATGTATGATTTCCAATAAATCTGTTGCTCTCTCCATAGTTCCGGAGAATGGTGTTTTAGTCATCTTGCCCATGAGGCACAGTTCGCAAGTACCAAGTGATTCATAATCAAGTGATTCCAAAAGTCCATCAGCATGGAGTTTCTTCATGCGCTTTACACCGATATGACCTAAACGGCAGTGCCACAAATAAGTTGCACTGTCATTATCAACTCTGCATCTTTTGGCTTCAACATTATGAATATGTGTGTCACTACTATCGAGATTCATTAAAAATAGACCACTCTTAAAGGGTGCATGACCATAAAAGATATTATTCATATAAATAGAACAACCATTATTCTCTGATTTAAATGAATAACCGTCTCGCATCAAACAAGATCCAGATATAATGTTCATGCTCAACGCTGGCACCAAATAACAATTATTTAGGTCTAATACTAATCCCGAAGGTAGATGTAGAGGTAGCGTGCCGACGGCGATCACATCGACTTTGGAACCATTTCCCACGTGCATCGTCACCTCGTCCTTAGCCAATCTTCGCTTAATCCGTAGCCCCTGTTTCGAGTTGCAAATATTAGCAACAGAACCAATATCAAATACCCAGGTGCTACTGCGAGCATTAGTAAGGTACACATCAATAACATGTATATCACATATACCTTTGTTAACCTTGCCATCCTTCTTATCCGCCAAATACTTGGGGCAGTTCCGCTTCCAGTGACCAGCCTACTTGCAGTAGAAGCACTCAGTTTCAGGCTTAGGTCCAGACTTGGATTTCTTCTCCTGAACAACAACTTGCTTGCTGTTTTTCTTGAAGTTCCCCTTCTTCTTCCCTTTGCCCTTTTTCTTGAAACTAGTGGTTTTACTGACCATCAACACTTGATGCTCCTTTTTGATTTCTACTCCGCTGCCTTTAGCATTGCGAAGAGCTCGGGAATTGTCTTATCCATCCCTTGCGTGTTATAGTTCATCACGAAGCTCTTGTAGCTTGGTGGCAGTGATTGAAGAATTCTGTCAATGACGATATCATCCGGAAGATTAACTCCTAGTTGAATCAAGTGATTATTATACCCAGACATTTTGAGTATATGCTCACTGACAGAACTATTCTCTTCCATCTTGCAGCTGTAGAACTTATTGGAGACTTCATATCTCTCAATCCGGGCATTTGCTTGAAATATTAACTTCAACTCCTGGAACATCTCATATGCTCCATGACGTTCAAAACATCGTTGAAGACCCGGTTCTAAGCCGTAAAGCATGGCACACTGAACTATCGAGTAGTCATCAGCTTTGCTCTGCCAGACGTTCATAACTTCTGGTGTTGCTCTTGCAGGAGGCCTGGCACCTAGCAGTGCTTCCAGGACGTAATTCTTCTGTGCAGCAATGAGGATAATCCTCAAGTTACGGACCCAGTCCGTGTAATTGCTACCATCATCTTTCAACTTTTCTTTCTCAAGGAACGCATTAAAATTCAACGGAACAACAGCACGGGCCATTTATCTACAATTAACATAGACAAGCAAGATACTATCAGGTACTAAGTTCATGATAAATTCAAGTTCAATTAATCATATTACTTAAGAACTCCCACTTAGATAGACATCCCTCTCATCATCTAAGTGATTACGTGATCCAAATCAACTAAACCATGTCCGATCATCACGTGAGATGGAGTAGTTTCAATGGTGAACATCACTATGTTGATCATATCTACTATATGATTCACGCTTGACCTTTCGGTCTCCATGTTTCGAGGCCATATCTGCATATGCTAGGCTCGTCAAGTTTAACCTGAGTATTCCGCGTGTGCAACTGTTTTGCACCCGTTGTATTTGAACGTAGAGCCTATCACACCCGATCATCACATGGTGTCTCAGCACGAAGAACTTTCGCAACGGTGCATACTCAGGGAGAACACTTTTATCTTTAAATTTTAGTGAGAGATCATCTTATAATGCTACTGTCAATCAAAGCAAGATAAGATGCATAAAAGATAAACATCACATGCAATCAATATAAGTGATATGATATGGCCATCATCATCTTGTGCTTGTGATCTCCATCTCCGAAGCACCGTCATGATCACCATCGTCACCGGCTCGACACCTTGATCTCCATCGTAGTATCGTTGTCGTCTCACCAACTTATTGCTTTTACGACTATCGCTACCACTTAGTGATAAAGTAAAACAATCACATGACGATTGCATTGCATACAATAAAGCGACAACCATATGGCTCCTGCCAGTTGCCGATAACTCGGTTACAAAACATGATCATCTCATACAATAAAATATAGCATCATGTCTTGACCATATCACATCACAACATGCCCTGCAAAAACAAGTTAGACGTCCTCTACTTTGTTGTTGCAAGTTTTACGTGGCTGCTACGGGCTTAGCAAGAACCGTTCTTACCTACGCATCAAAACCACAACGATAGTTTATCAAGTTGGTGCTGTTTTAACCTTCGCAAGCACCGGGCGTAGCCACACTCGGTTCAACTAAAGTGAGAGAGACAGACACAAGCCAGTCACCTTTAAGCAACGAGTGCTCGCAACGGTGAAACCAGTCTCGCGTAAGCGTATGCGTAATGTCGGTCCGGGCTGCTTCATCTCACAATACCGCTGAACCAAAGTATGACATGCTGGTAAGCAGTATGACTTATATCGCCCACAACTCACTTGTGTTCTACTCGTGCATAACATCAACGCATAAAACTAGGCTCTGATACCACTGTTGGGTTACGTAGTAATTTCAACAGTTTTCCTACGCACACGCAAGATCATGGTGATGCATAGCAACGAGAGGGGAGAGTGTTGTCCACGTACCCTCGTAGATCGAAAGCGGAAGTGATATCACAACGCGGTTGATGTAGTCGTACGTCTTCACGATCCGACCGATCAAGTACCGAGTGCACGGCACCTCCGAGTTCAGCACACGTTCAGCTCGATGACGTCCCTCGAACTCCGATCCAGCCGAGTGTTGAGGGAGAGTTTCGTCAGCATGACGGCGTGTGACGATGATGATGTTCTACCGACGCAGGGCTTCGCCTAAGCTCTGCAACGATATTATCGAGGTGTAATATGGTGGAGGGGGGCACCGCACACGGCTAAAATATCGTAGATAAATTGTGTGTTTAGAGGTGCCCCCTGCCCCCGTATATAAAGGAGCAAGGGGGGGAGGCCGGCTGGCCCTTGGGGCGCGCCAAGGAGGGGGGGAGTCCTCCTCCTAGTAGGAGTAGGACTCCCCTTTCCTAGTCCAACTAGGAAGAGAGAAGGGGGAAGGAAAGAGAGGGAGAGGGAGAGGGAAAGAGGGGCCGCGCCCCTTCCCCTAGTCCAATTCGGACTCCTCATGGGAGGGGGCGCGCCACCTCCTGGGCTGCTGCCCTCTCTCTCCCCTCAGGCCCACTAAGGCCCAATACTTCCCCGGGGGGTTTCGGTAACCCCTCCGGCACTCCGGTTTTATCCGAAACTTCTCCGGAACACTTCCAGTGTCCGAATATAGTCGTCCAATATATCAATCTTTATGTCTCGACCATTTCGAGACTCCTCGTCATGTACGTGATCACATCCGGGACTCCGAACAACCTTCGCTACATCAAAACATATAAACTCATAATATAACTGTCATCGTAACGTTAAGCGTGCGGACCCTACGGGTTCGAGAACTATATAGACATGACCGAGACACCTCTCCGGTCAATAACCAATAGCGGAACCTGGATGCTCATATTGGTTCCTACATATTCTACGAAGATCTTTATCGGTCAGACCGCATAACAACATACGTTGTTCCCTTTGTCATCGGTATGTTACTTGCCCGAGATTCGATCGCCGGTATCTCGATACCTAGTTCAATCTCGTTACCGGCAAGTCTCTTTACTCGTTCCGTAATACATCATCCCGCAACTAACTCATTAGTCACAATGCTTGCAAGGCTTATAGTGATGTGCATTACCGAGTGGGCCCAGAGATACCTCTCCGACAATCGGAGTGACAAATCCTAATCTCGAAATACGCCAACCCAACAAGTACCTTTGGAGACACCTGTAGAGCACCTTTATAATCACCCAGTTACTTGTGACGTTTGGTAGCACACAAAGTGTTCCTCCGGTAAACGGGAGTTGCATAATCTCATAGTCATAGGAACATGTATAAGTCATGAAGAAAGCAATAGCAACATACTAAACGATCGAGTGCTAAGCTAACGGAATGGGTCAAGTCAATCACGTCATTCTCCTAATGAGGTGATCCCGTTAATCAAATGACAACTCATGTCTATGGCCAGGAAACATAACCATCTTTGATCAACGAGCTAGTCAAGTAGAGGCATACTAGTGACACACTGTTTGTCTATGTATTCACAGATGTATTATGTTTCCGGTTAATACAATTCTAGCATGAATAATAAACATTTATCATGATATAAGGAAATAAATAATACTTTATTATTGCCTCTAGGGCATATTTCCTTCATTCCCCGTTTCCTCTTAGAACCAAGTCCTAGATTCATGCTACAGCTTTCCCACTTTCTTCCCTGTTTGAACCAACTCTTAGATTCGACTATATGAACTACCTTTACCTCTAATAATAGTAAAAGTCTAGGTGGCTTTGGAACAGCTGATAGAAGTAGAAAAAGATCCACACGCAGCCATGTGGGGAGCTGGGGTAGTAGAGCAAGGCAGGTTTCAAAGGAATATATACCTGAGGGTCGTCGGCATGTGGCAAAGACGGCGTCGGGAGGCCGCATCTTGGCCACAATACCGCAGGGAGGAAGAAGGGGTCGGAGGCCCTCCCGATTGAGGAATATCACAGGAACTCTATATGATATGATTTCCACCATCCTTTGGTGTGGAGGAATATCATAGGAACTCTATATGATGTGATTTTTATAGGATTTTTTTCCTTTAGAGCAAATTGGTTCATAGGAATAGATTCATATACTCCACATTTCAAAGGAAATAAACATGATATCATTTTTATAGCTTTAGAGCCACTTGGTTCATATGAATGGATTCCTATATTCCCATAATTTCAAAGGAAAATAAACATTAGCGTATATTCAATAGAAAAGTTCCTATGATGTGAACCAAATAACATCTCTTTTAAAATCCCTCCTCATAGGAATTGAGATACATGTCATCTCTAGATTCAATAGAAAAGTTCCTATGATGTGAACCAAATGACATCTCTTTTCCAATCCCTACTCATGGGAATTGAGATACATGTCATCTCTTTCCTTACAACTTCCATGTATACATCTTCTATTCCTAAATAGCTAGTACAACCCACTAGTAGCTTTTTTCCTAGACATGCAACTATGGCACAAGAACACGTCATGCATGCAAGTCCATGAATCACATTGTTTTTTCTACTCTATGCATGCAAGCACCACATCATCAATTCGTGCATGTTACTCATAAGTTATTTCTTGCATTAAATTTTGCATCGACAATGTATGTGCTGGTCACATGCACACATATGTAGTTCACATTCACATTTTTGTTAGAAATGTCATTCTTTTAACTGCAATTCATTTTTTCTCTTTGTACTCCCTCCGTCTAGGTGCGTAAGTCATCTTCCGAAAACCAAATAATCCCAAAACGCTTTGGCATGGTACATTAAATCCCTCCTCGTTTCTTGTTCCGTGACATATCAATCAATAAGAGATGTGGGCAATACGTGCTTTCCCAAAACACAAGCACTTCTCCTTTGTTCTAGAATCTTCTACATCATAATTGCCTAAACTTTTTTTCTAAATGAATTGCCATTATTTGTTTTTTACTTTATGCTTTACAATGCACAATCCCATGAATCTTAACCTTTTTATAAAACTAATTGATTTTGAATGAGATTAACTACAAGAACTAAATGAACATCTACATAATGCATATATGACTCAAAGCTTTACTTGCTATAGTGTGTATTTATTCATAATTTGGTTTCCAAATCTCATGCGTTCAATGCATGTACCTTACTAGTTTTGAGTAGAGTAGCAAATTTCACGCGGCCGCGGGTATATCAAAATGCAGGGCCCATGCATCATTGCCTTTCGGTCGAACCTACGTCCACAATTTTTTGTACGTATATCTCCACTGGTCCCCGAACCCAGAATGCTGCTTCGTCCATAAAACCAAGCGGCCCACACATATTAAGGCGTCGACTCGAACTCAATCCCTCTCCCGTTTACTACGACGTGGCCCCGCATGCCGTAGTACTCCTACAAACCCTACCGCCGCACGCATCATCGGTTTTCTTCAAGAGGACGAGGGAGAAGCGGATTTGTAGTGGAGGCGCTTTAAAAAATGGATTTGTAGTGGAGGCCCCTACCCTAGGGTGCCCTAGGTAGCTGCCGCACGCATCATTGATTTGCTCTTTTCTTTATGCTCTTGCGCCCTAGAGTGAAATGATGGTTGCTTCGTCCGTCTAGCTTAATGTCGGAAAGGTGGGGCTTTGTGATTTAACCCCTCGTCGCTCATTTACTACTACTGCGGCGCTACGACCGGGGTGCCTCCAAGTCCAACCGCTGCTCCGAACTGTAATTTGGTGCATCGCACATGGAACAAGACGGTGGATGAGGCACATGTCAGCCAAAGGGGTCCTATTAAGTGTGTCACCATTTCGTGTGTGCACTGACCCTGCTTGAGGCCTCATTTGGTTTGGAGGATTTTCGTAGGAATAACATAGGAACACAAGGATTCTGGAGGAAAATTTCCTATATATGCATTCGGTTTATAGGAAATGCGTATAGGAATTTCGTAGGAATACTACTCATTTCCTATGTTTTTGGAGGAAACTACACATCCACTCAAAGCTCATTTTGCGTGTAGGAACGAGGCAAGTCAATTCCTTAGGATGGCAAGTGCCATCCTATCAAATTCCTATACTACTCGTAATTCCTACGTTCTGATTTCCTCCAAACCGAATGAGCCCTGAGTTGCTACGCCAACACGACAGGAGCAGCCTACCACTTGGTTTTGCTCCTTGGTGAATCCCGAATATATTGATCTAACTAGCAATGTGCCCGTGCGTTGCAACGGATCCAGAATAAAATAATACATGTTCACAAAATTGAAAGAAAAACACTATAGTTTGGTGTATATATCACTAAAAATATACTCGTATTAGGTTTCACTCAAAATATATTCCTTGTGGCTGTTTTGATGAGGTGGGCGAGGGATGTGGTTGGTTTCAAGATACTAAGGGGTTTTTGCAAATTGGAGCAGATGAGTGGGGTCTTGTTGCAAAAATGCCACGACTTACATCATAGTCGATAGATGCAGATCTGATGGTCAAAAATGACGGATGGCAGACACACCATCATCACCAACTGAGTCTTTTATAGGAGTAGAGAAAAGATACGTACTGTACTACCCTCTCCGTCTCGGTTTATATGGCGCGCACGTAGTTCTCGGTCATCCATTTAACTAACTAAATATGAGTTACTATGTCACAAAAAGTATATCATTTGATTCTTAAGAGGATGTAGTTTCTAAACATATACTGTTCATCACATATATAGCCAGTTAAATTCTCAACCTAGAACGACGTGCATGCCCTGTAAACCGGTACAGAGGAAGTAGTAAAAATGAGGTAATTTTACCGAGCGATGGGCGGGGGAGCATGGCCTGTCATGCGGTCCCATGTGTCATGATGTACCAAGGCGATGCGCGTGTCCCTCTTGAGGTAGAACAATGGCAGAAGAAAAACTACGTGGTTTTCTTGAAGGAGATGATGGCGAAGCGAAGTGTGAAATAATGGTTGCTTCGTCCGTTTGGGAAGGTGCGGCATTGTGATTTGACATCTCATTGCTCATTACTACTAATGGGGCGGTACGACTGGGGTGCGTCCCCCCTGCTGTTATGCACTGTTATTTGGTGCATGACACGTCGACCCGGTTGCTATATGTCCCACATGTCGGCGAGAGGAAGTACAGAATTCATGAAAGCGAGCGTTGACGGAGGAGTACAAGACACGGCTTGGTTTTTGCTGCTTTGCGCGATCCATCGATACAACCCGGACTAAAGAAAAGGCGAGGGCGGGTCTTTTCCCGCGCGGCAGGCAGGGGAGTTTGGCATAGTCTGTTCGAGGCAACGAGGCAGGAAGGGAAACAAGCAAATAAATGTTGAGCGACTTAGTTTTGGGAAAATCTGATTTTACGGAGTACGTACCCACTATGGAGGTAGTATACTACTTACTACTCCCTCCTTTCTGGTTTATAGGGCTCGTCTAAAAAAAATTGTTTTCCCGTTTTATAAGTCTCAATTCTACTAGTAGTAGTAGTACCATCACATGTTGGATTTGGAGGTGCGTTAAATCACCTGATGCAAGCATTGTCAAGAGAAAACTCACCAATGCATGTAGAAGTTCATGGAAATTTAGTGGTCATGCATGTATTCATTCTAATTAATGCCTCGGTAAACATAGCTTCTTGAGAAAAACGAGCGTACATTACTTGTGCAAACTACGAAATTAATTCCACCACTCACCGTCTACCATGGTTGGAGAGATTTTGAAATTGAGCCATAAACTGGAAAGGAGGGAGTAGTAACATAGCCTAGGGTAGCTTGCTTCACCACGGACTCCAAGGAAATTGCTGTAGTAGTACTACTCCTATATACTCCCTCCTTTCCGGTTTATAGGGGCTTATCTCAAAATTTTATTTATAAGGCTCAATTTGGTTGTTTCCCATCACATGTTCAGATTCCAAGGTGCATTAAATCATTGGATGCAAGTATTAAGAGAAAATTGACCAATGCATGCACTTTATGCATGCATGCATTGTAATTAATGCATTGATAAACACAATTTTTTAGGAAAACAAGAGCATTAATTAGGTGCTTTTGCAAACTACAAAAAGTATTCCATCACTCACCATCTATCTTGGTTGGTGAGATTTTTGAATTGAGCCCTATAAACCAGAAAGGAGGGAGTACTACTCCAAGGAAATTGAGCCATAAACTAGAAAGGAGGGAGTACTAATAAAAGACATATATTCCAAACAATATGATAATCTCTCTAACCAAGGTAGGGACGAGGAGTAAATGGAGGGAGCAGTAAAAATTTCTCCTCGTCCTGCGAGCCACCGCGCGCGTGGGCGAGGGAGCGAGCGTAGGCGTAGTAAGCAAGCTTCACCTCGTCCCGCGAGCCACCGCGCCCATGGGCGGGGGAGACGGCATAGTAAGCAAGCTTCTCCTTGTTCCGCGTCAACTCGCAATTTGTTTGTTCACCCGTGGTAGATGATCCTCCATCAAGTGGACAACCAGTACACGTGTCAAATTACCACGTGGGCTGCCTTTTCGTATAGAAATGAGCTCCACCATGTACCCGCGCGGGTGTGGCTGGGAAAGAGACAGGAGTACGTGCGCCGTGCGTGCACCTCTTCTCTTCGTGCACGTCCCCCACCTACGTGGGTGTGTGTGTGAGAGAGATACAAACCTAGACATAATGCACCGTCCATCCCCATGCCTCCGCCCAGTCCGACCACCAGTCACCACCATGCCCCACTCCTCCTCACCTTATCTCTCATCTTTCTCGAGATATCATTTTTTCGATGAAATTCTCAAGATACCATTTTTTCGATAAAATTCTCGAGATATCATTAGTTTTTACACATGGGATTACTCCTGCATGGGTCAATCACAACAGGTGTTTTGTAAAAATAAATGCATCTTGATGTTCCGTGCAATGCACGGGCATCTTGCTAGTCCATGAAAACAACACATGGCAAAATTTCACGGCGAACGAGGGATTTGAATCTGCTGGGAGGGGATGTTTGGATTTTGCCCGGGGTAGCCAAAATATTGGTGACCCTTTTGTCCACCAGTGCCTTTGCCATCGATGAATGAGGAATGGCTCGGGTGCTCATGCATCCTCCAGCGCGCATGTTGGAGACGAGCTCGCACGACCTGTGCTTTTTTTGTCCCACTACGCCGCCCGAGCCGGCCGCAGACCGACCGGCGACCCGCATATTACGCCATCCAACCATAGCCGCACACATTCTGACAGCAACTCAACCAACCGGACGAAATTCATGCAAACACGGCGATATTTCTCATAAACAATGACGGAATTCATATAAAATACTGGATTTTCATACAAACATGATGGATTTCATTACATTCAAATCAACTAAGCGGTGCTAGTTCTGGACAGCACAGGTATATAATACCTGGCCTAAATGGTCGCCCGCCGATCCATTTGTGTTCCTCATGTCCGGCAGCACGATCACTGGACTGTCGGGAGCCCTAGAGGTATATGCTTCAGCGCAAAGGACGGCTCGCTTCCCCACTGCCCAACTGATATGGTTGGCTGATGCCCAAGATGATGGTGGAAGGGGGCTTCTCCGCTTCCGTGGAGCCCATGCGGGGTCGACGAAGGTACTCGCAATAAAAGGATCCGGCAGGACACCTGCTGTGTACGCTGGCGTCGCCCCCGCGGTGGCCTTCATGGGACCCAAGCGGCAGCGGCCTCCCGTATTCTACTTCTCCTTGATGATGGCGATGGACGCGGAGGTGCTGGCCACCGACTCACCGCCGGCATGGGAGTCTCGGCCACAGAAACGGGAGACGCGGTCGAAGACACGGGAGGCACAGTACGAGGTGGCGGCGTGGACGGCAGTAGCGGCGTGGACGGCAGCAACGACGCCCGTGTGCCGCTCCTCGTCAGCTGGCCTGGAGCGGCGAGTAGCTGAACCGTGCGCCGGCTTGGGGCGGCAACTGGCTCCGTCGGGCAAGGGGAGGGAGGTGGATCAGCGAGATGCATAGCTCGTATCCGGCGGGCTCGGCGGGCCACCCAGCCGACTTGGATGCGGGATAACTACTCTTCGTAAGCCATTGTAAGAGTGGACAAAATGGTGAAGGAGGAGATAGGGGAGCGGCGGAGGGGTGCGATTCTTGGCCGGCGTTTGGCCTCGTTTAAATAGGAGATTAAATAGACGACGGGTGGGAGGAGCTCGGCCGGTGTTGCATTTAATGTCGGCCCGGTCATGAACGGACGTGTGTCCAGAGTGGGTTTCTCGGCTTCCACATGGGTTTCATGGAGGTGTTTGAATGCGGCAAGGAGGCGTGTTCAGTCGGGCGTGCATCGAGTGGTGCCCTCGACTCTGACGTACGACACCACGCCGTTCTTCCACTGACGTGTGGGCTCTTTGGGTACATGGCCTGCGTGTCAGTGACCCAACGCAGGCAGCGCACGGCAAAGGAACTTTTGGTGGGCCAGGGCGGTCAAAAGCGGGCATTTCATAAACTGATGATTGTTCATTGAGTGTGACGTCATCTATTTCATCTAGATAAGCCTACTATATAATGTAAGAGAATTTTAAAATTTTCATATATACGTTGATAGCCCGTTCGATACGTTGTGATTCATGAAGACTGCTGCAAACATCAATGTTCTGCTTATCACAGATAAGATTGATTAAACCTTGCAAAAAAAGGATTAGATTGATTAATACCCGTAACAATCCATGTCCTTAACAAAGGGTGCATGCACGTATAGGTTGAGCGTGTGTCTTGCGTCGTGTGCGGTGTGCATGCAGGCATGCGAGTGTTGCGTGCATGCATGTGTACGTTTCAGTGTTGCATGCATGTGTGCGCACATGCGTGTGTTAGTGAGTGCATGTGTACATGTCAGTGTTGCACGCCTGCATGCGTGCGTGTGTTTGTTATGTGTATGTGTCAGTGTTGCACGCCTGCATGCGTGCGTGTGTTCGTGCGAGTGTTGCGTGCGTGCATGTGTACGTGTTGGGTGAGGCTACACGTCAGTTGACTGACTTTTTCATCCTGGTCAGTAGATTTTCCAGCCGTTGGATACGAAATCAAGGGCCTGCAGTTTATCTTCAACCTCCACCCCATGAGCCGCCAGCCACCGCTGGCCGAACCGACAGTCGCCGCCGCCCGCGGCCGGCCCGCGCGGCCACGCCGCCCCGCCCCCCCCGAAACCACGCCCCACCGCCAGTCCGCCGCCGCCCCGGCCATCCCTCTAGCCCCCCCTCCGGGCCGAGCTTTTTCTCCAGCGATCCCCACGCCACCACCCAATCACCGCGCCCCCCACCGCCGGCGACTGCCAACCAGAGGTCTCACGACTTCGAATCCCCACCGACCTCTAATTTATTACCATTTCTGCCCTTCATATACGCGCTGACGGGTGGGCCCTATGGTAATGTGCGCTGCTGAATGTGGACCGTTTGACTGGTCAATTGATCGTGTCATCAACAAATTACGGAGCTATATGGTGAGCCAGTGACCGTATGATCACCCTAAAATGTATTTTATTAACACAGTACAGATTCAAACTACCATTTCTTTCTTTCATATACGCGCTGACTGGTGGGCCCCATGGTTACGCGCCCAGATGGTGCAACACTAGTTGCGCCACGTGGAACGTTTGACTGGTCAATTGATTGTGTCATCAACAAAATGCGGAGTTGTACGGGTGAGCCAGTGACCGTATAATCACGATATGTATTTTTTTAACATGGTACAGATGCAAGCGCTCATATATAGGCACAAGCACTCACCGCTATAAGCGCACACACGCAGACCCTACCCCTATGAGCACCTTTGAGAGAGTGAGCCAGCATATGATCTTGAGATTTTATGAAGTCACCATAGGTGCCTCGTACTCGAGTGGAACGTCTCCTCCCACTGAACGCACATCACCAAAAAAATACTGAAATTAACCCAGGATAAATGCGAGCACTAGGACTTTAACACTGGTGGGCTCGAGAAACCACTGTCCTCCTAACCATCCAACCACAGGTTGGTTAGCACCACAAAATGTATGTGCTGACCGTGATGAGCTTATTCTAAAGTCCAGTGACCATATCGTGCTTTCGCTTCAAATACAATGACCATAAGTGTCGTCAACAAAATACAGAGCACGCATCAAATACAATGTCGTCAGTGTCATCAACAAAATATGGAGATGTATCGTGAGCTAGATACCGTATGATCACCACGAGAATATATACGGTGTCCGTAATGAGCATATTCTAAAGTCCACCAACCGTATAGTGCTTTCGCTTGAAATACAGTGACCATCACGCGTGAATGTGTCATGGGCATGCATACTTTTAGAGGGCCGAGAGATAGTTTGTGTGCGTACGTGAAAGTGGTGCAGAAAGAGGGGGTGTCTGGTGGAGACAAGGAGAGATATGCCCTTCGTTTCTCTTTCCCGTGACTAATATTTTAGGAGAAAATATAAACATTCACAATGCAGAACAAATAATTTTGGATGCACCATGCAATTAACTTTCATGTATAACATTGTACTATCGTATATGCTTATTTTCTTAGTGGCCGATTGCGTGTGTGGTGTGGTGGGAACATCATTTCTAGTTGGGGTGGGCACATCATTTCTGGTTGTGGTGGGTCAACATGAGGACTCATGGGTCGGTTCCATCCTGCGCCACATAGGTTGGACCGAGACGCATTATACGGAGACCCATGTGGAGGACTCGGCGTACAAGACAAAGCTACCAGAGTTGTGGAGGGCTCTATCCCCGCTGGTGATAAGCCGACTATATATGATTTGTAACCCTAGGCCCCGAGTATGTTATAGAAGCCTCGGGGCTAGTTCGTCGATAGTATACACACACGCACAATGCCTGGTATTCACGTGTACTTTGTACACACCCCTATCACTAATATACAATACCAGGAGTAGGCTTTTTCCTCAACTGCAAGGGTCCGAACTTGGGTAAAACTTTGCCTCGTATTACCATCTAGCCTAACAGTCAGGGATATCCTACCAAATGATCTGATGGAATCATATCTGCCAACTACTAAGAGAGAGGTGCGTCTGGGGGGGGGGGCAATGTGTGCGAGAGAGGCCTAAAGATAATGTGCGTGCGGGAGACACATAGGCACATATATGTGCGTATAGAGGGCTAGTAGAGACCGTGCATGTGTATATATGCACATGAGAGAAATAGTGTTTTCCAACTGAGATTAGTGAAAAGAGTGGTACATAGTAGTCAGAAAGAGAGAGAGATACAGAGGGAGTGTGTGCGTGAGACACCCCGACACCCCGGGAGAGATTGTGAGCATGTGTGAAAGAGAAATGTCGATGTATATAAAGTGTGTGCACTTATGCATTAGATAGAGAGATATATAGCACGTTTGTGAGAACGTGCCGAGGCATAGTGCATCTACGTGTAAAAGGCGGTTCTACGCATTAAATTAAAATATAAATGACATTATTATTTTTGGATGAGATCATGAATTTTGCAATTTGCGTATGAACAAAAATTGGTCTATCAGACACCCATACTCTATTGAATTCTAACATGTGCATGTGTTTATTTCATATATCAATCCATAGAGTGAGAGCGGTTTGAAATACAGGCAATGCATTGCTTTTGCAATTCATATATAAACATTAATTAGTGCACTCCATGTTGTTAGTGTGAAACACTTTATACATTTGTCACTTACATGGATACATTCCAAATTGCTAGCTACGAAATAGAATACATGTTGAATTCAACATAAAGGGGGTTTCGAAGATTCGAATTCATAGGAAGTGCATTCATCTATTTGAACCCGAGATAATGGCATTTGTAAATCAGATCTAAAAGGGGGCATCAATCTTTTGTTGTGCGTTTGAACATGCTATATATTCATACGCATGTCTAACTATTTTTTTGCAACCAAGGAGATTATATCTGGAACCATGCATGAACTGAGGTAAGTTGCATATTTTTTAATATATACTCGTGTACAATGTATATTCAAATGTACCCCCTCCATTCCAAAATAATCATAGTTTTAGGATTTTCAAGAGTAGAGATTTGTGAAGTTTGACAAATCCTGAAAGTTCAATTCAAGAGAACCGAAAACGTTAATGCTTCTGCTCCCAAATATTGAACAAAGCGCCAAATAAGCCTCTGGTCACCCGAAACCGCGTGAGACTAATGTTTGCTGGTAGGAAATTACTGTCCTGACTCTGGCACGTGTAGCCTATCGGCCCGATGTCCAAAGGTCTAAACCGGGGTAGGTTTGTAAATTCACCAAGACGCCAGTCTCAACCGCCTCCGAGAAGCATCCATACGCCGTGGGCGCCTAAACACCCATGCGCTCGGCCAAAATCTATCCCACCCACCATTTGGGACACCTGAGATTACTGTCCTACCCCCAACCCGCAATATGTCCGAAATTTTAGATGGGGGGAAAGTTTGTAACTTTCCCCAAATTTCAAACAACCGCGTCCCAAACCGAAACATTGTTCACCCTTAGTTCCCCCTCCTTTTGTTTCCCCATTCATACTCCATGGGCGCCAAAACGCCCTCTCCACCAGTCGCGAAACCCTAGCCTCCTCCGTCCTCCACCCCATCTCGCCCAATCCACCGCCGCCCTCCTCCATCACGCCGGAGCCGGTACCCCAACGTCGTCGTCCAACGCAGCCGCAACCTCAATGCCCTCAAGGACTTAGCAGCTGAAGCCGAGGCAGAGCTGCCTCCACGACGCCGACGCCGACGTGCGTCGTACCAGAGCCACTTGGACCACGCCGTCCTGCGCCTCATCGCTTCCATTCCACTGTCGCAACCATCCACCGCACCGGAGCTATTCCCGCTACGCCGTCGTTCGCCGCCTCGGATCTGGTTCCCCACCACCGACAGACGGCCACTGCACCACACTCAACAACTTGGCCATGGGTTCGTCCAAGGCTCCATCGTCGTCCACAACTTCTCGTTTCTAGCGAACCACAAGAAGATCGTTGGAAAAACAAAAGGAGGACACATCACTTCCAGCAGAAAGAGGTACTCCTCTTCCCTTATTCGTGCAAATCTTACGTCTCTGCTCACACCGTATTCATCCCACGAAAGAAACTAGTTGAGCGCTTCGTACTGCATCTTCTTCGTGATACTAAATGCACAAGGTTTCCTCCCATTTACTATTTCACCTTTGCTGGAGGTCAGTAGCCCGCCAGGATTTCAATTCAGGGTCAGTCGAATCACAATCAAAAGAAGCATCACCCGCTTAGGCGCGCGGAGCACCTAGTCCGCCGGTTCGCCAGGGAAGCGACGCATCAGTGTCTATCATAGGGGTGTGGGGCGCAGGAGCTGCTTCCGCCTGATCTGGAGGTCGGCGGGGCTTGAAGGGATGGCGGGGGCGATGCCAAGCATGGCGGTGCGGTGTGGTCGAGGGGAGGGCGGAGGCGGCCGGTGGTCGCTGGCGTTTCGAGGAAGATCGTAACACTGACTGGCTGGAGGTAAATGAAGGCGATCTGCCCGTTCTTTGTACATCGGACGATGCAGAAAAAATGAACTGACCTATTTGCTTTCAGTCGACTGTTATTTTCATAGGACCACACCTTGTGGTGTGCTGGAGGAGCATCTGCATTTCCCAGCCATTCCTGTGCTCATATATCAAAATCCTAGAATCTAGTAATTTCGTGTGCCATGCATGTTGTAGATCTATCATATGTCTCCCGTCATTTATTTCTCACCGACCTGCTATCTGCTACCTTTACACTGTACTACTTGTGCACACACTTCACCCATACTCACACAATTGTTTTTTTATGCATGGGTATTTCAGACTCTGACGCAATGTTGATGAATAGAAAAAAGAAAATACAGAAGTCACTCCAGTGTAATTCGAAGATAAGCACTAAGCGTCCCAGCGCTCTAAAAGGTGCAGTGCCAGCAGATGGAGACAGTAAACGTAGTTTTGCAGTTGATGATCTCAATTGCCACACACAACCATCCCAGGTGCTTGCTTTAACTTCGCGCTGCCAAATGTGGTTGCATGTTGCATATGGTGTCTAGCTTGTATTGCTTCCAATTTGGTTAAATTGCATTCGCTTACTTTACACATTATACCTTTGATAATGACATGCCTTCCTGTTTTGGATACATACTACATATGTCTATTAACCATGTTCGTACATCAAACTAATGCTCTTTTGTATCCCTCATCAATCACTTATGACGAGACAGTCACCCCAGTGGGTTACTGTGAGACGCGCTACTCGTTTAAAGAGTGAAGTGTCATCCTCCCCACATGATTCTCAAGAAACAGCAAGGCTAAATGAAGATAGTCAACGTAGCTCTCTAGTTGATGACCGCAATTCCCCCACACCACCATCGCAGGTGCTTGCTCTTACTTGGCAGTGTGATATGTGGTTGCATGTTGCATATGGTGTCTACCTTGTAATGCTTCTAATTAGGGTAAATTACATCTGCTTAGTTAACACATTATACCTGTGAATATGACATGCGTTCCTGTTTTTGGTACATATTACGTCTTTCTATTAACCATGTTCTTAATCAAACTACTTTTCTTGTGTATCCCTCATCAATCACTTCTAGCGAGACACCTTCAAGTTGACAGTGTTATATTGGTTGCATCTTGCATATCATTTCAAACATGTATTGCCTCTAATTTGTTGAAGTGCCACTTATAATGAGACACATCTAACTTGGTAGAGTGATTTTGGTTGGATCTTTCATATGGTGTCTAGATTGCATTGCTTCCAATTTGTTGAAATGCCTTCTGATGACCCACAAGTATAGGGGATCTACCGTAGTCCTTTCGATAAGTAAGAGTGTCGAACCCAACGTGGAGCAGAAGGAAATGACAAGCGGTTTTCAGTAAGGTATTCTCTGCAAGCATTGAAATTATCGGTAACAGATAGTTTTGTGATAAGGTAATTTGTAACGGGTAACAAGTAATGAAAGTAAATAAATTGCAGCAAGATGTCCCAATCCTTTTTGTAGCAAAGGACAAGCCTGGACAAACTCTTATATGAAGGAAAGCTCTCCCGAGGACACATGGGAATTATCGTCAAGCTAGTTTTCATCACGCTCATATGATTCGCGTTCGTTACTTTGATAATTTGATATGTGGGTGGACCGGTGCTTGGGTGCTACCCTTCCTTGGACAATCATCCCACTTATGATTAACCTCTATTGCAAGCATCCACAACTACAAAAGAAGTATTAACGTAAACCTAACCATAGCATGAAACATATGGATCCAAATCAGCCCCTTACGAAGCAACACATAAACTAGGGTTTAAGCTTCTGTCACTCTAGCAACCCATCATCTACTTATTACTTCCCAATGCCTTCATCTAGGCCCAAATAATGGTGAAGTGTCATGTAGTCGACGTTCACATAACACCACTAGAGGAAAGACAACATACATCTCATCAAAATATCGAACGAATACCAAATTCACATGACTACTTATAGCAAGACTTCTCCCATGTCCTCAGGAACAAACGTGACTACTCACAAATCATATTCATGTTCATAATCAGAGGGGTATTAATATGCATAAAGGATCTGAACATATGATCTTCCACCAAATAAACCAACTAGCATCAACTACAAGGAGTAATCAACACTACTAGCAACCCACAGGTACCAATCTGAGGTTTTGGGACAAAGATTTGATACAAGAGATGAACTAGGGTTTGAGAGGAGATGGTGCTGATGAAGATGTTGATGGAGATTGACCCCCTCCCGATGGGAGGATCGATGGTGATGACGATGGTGATGATTTCCCCCTCTCGGAGGGATGTTTCCCCGGCAGAACAGCTCCGCCGGAGCCCTAGATTGGTTTCGCCAAGGTTCCGCCTCGTGGCGGCGGTGTTTCGTCCCGAAAGCTTCCTTCTCCTTTTTTCCAGGGCGAAAGACTTCATATAGCCAAAGATGGGCACCGGAGGCCTGCCAGGGGCCCCACGAGGCAGGGGGGTAGGGCGCGCCCCCACCCTCGTGGCCAGGGTGTGGGCCCCCTCTGGTTGATTCTTTCTCCAGTATTTTATATATATTCCAAAACGTGCCTCTGTGAAGTTTCAGGACTTTTGGAGTTGTGCAGAATAGGTCTCTAATATTCGCTCCTTTTCCAGCCCAGAATTCCAGCTGCGGCATTCTCCCTCTTCATGTAAACCTTGTAAAATGAGAGAGAATAGGCATAAGTATTGTGACATAATGTGTAATAACAGCCCATAATGCAATAAATATCGATATAAAAGCATGATGCAAAATGGACGTATCACCTTCTGCTTAGCGTTTTTCGTAAATATTCCATCCTCCTACAATGTGGTTGCCATACATAAAAGTTGTGTTCGTCAATATCATGCATCAACGAATTTGGAAGTGCGAATTTCATTCCTTTTTCTTGTGTGTATACTTGACAAGGCAAAATCTAAAAGGACGAAGGCACGGGATGATGGTGGTCCTCTGGAGCAACCGAAACATATGATCCCTGCAGATTCTCCTGCTGCTCCTACTACAGTGCAAGTTCCAAATCTCATCTCCCCTACTCCACAACCCCAGGTGCTTGCTCTAACATGGCAGTGTGATATCTGGTTGCATGTTGCATATGGTGCCTAGCTTGTATTGCTCCTAATTTGTTAAATTGCATCTCCTTAGCTTACACATTTTACATGTGAATATGACACGCCTAGAGAAAAATAGGCACATCTAGAATACCAAATGCACATCATTGGATACATAATGAGTTGTATTTTCATATTGTACATGTTTGGTATTGTAGATGTAGACAGTTTTCTCTATACACTTGGTCAAAGTTCACAAAGTTTGACTTTCAGAAAAATCTATAGGCACTACATTGTGGAACGGAGGGAGTATTGCTTCTAATTTTGTCAAATACATTTGTTAGGCCACCCTTTTAATTTGGCAGAGTGATATTGGTTTCATCTATCATATGGTTTCGAGCTTGCATTGCTTCTAACTAGTTCAAACACCTTGTGCTTAGTTTACACTTTATACATCATACATGTCAATATGTCATGCCGTCCTGTTTTTCATACATATTCCATCCTCCTATCATGCGGCTGTCTTACATGAAAGTAGTGCTCGTCAGTATCATGCATCAATGAGTTCTGAAGAGCAAATTTTATTCCTTTTTCTTGTGGGTTTGACTTGACAAGGCAAAATCAAAAAAGAGGAAGGAAAAGAGTAAGGAAGGCGATGATGGTGGTCCTCTGCAGCAACGTAAACGGAGCATCTGTACGGATTCTCCTTGTACTGCTAGTGCATTACAAGTTCCAAGTCTCCGCTCCCCTACTCCACCATCCAAGGTGCTTGCTCTAACTTGGCAGTGTGATATCTGGTTGCATGTTGCATATGGTGTCTATCTTGTATTGCTCCTAGTTAGTGTAAACTGCATCTTCTTAGCTTACACATGATACGTGTGAATATGACATGCTTTCCTGTTTTTGGTACATACTATATCTGTCTATCACACCATGTTCTTACCTGAAACTACTCTTCTTCTGTATCCTGCGTCAGTCAGATATGATGGGACACCTTTAAGTTGGCAGTGTGATATTGGTTTGCGTCTTGAATATGATTTCTAGCATGTAGTGCTTCTAGTTTGATGAACGCCACCTATGACGAGACAGTTTTAACTTGGGAGAGTGATATTGATTGCACCTTGCATATGGTGTCTAGCTTGCAGTGCTTCTAATTTGTTGAAGTACCTTCTGCTTAGTTACCACATCATATGTGTGAATATGTCAAGCCGTCCAGTTTTTCGTACATATTCCATCCTTGTATCATGACTTTGCCTTTCATCAGAGTAGTGTTCGTCAGTATCATGCATGAATGAGTTCTGAAGAGCAAATTTTATTCCTTTTTGTTGTCGGTTTGACGTCACAATGCAAAATCAATAAAGCGGAAGGAAATTTGTAAGGCATTGGATGATGGTGGTCCTTCCGAGCAACTGAAACGGAGGGTCTCTACAGATTCTACTCCGCCATCCTCCCAACAAGATTCGCAAGACAACGCAAGGCTAGACAGTCAACATAGTTGTGTAGATGATGAGCACATCTCCCCTACTCCACCATCACAGATGCTTGCTCTAACTTGGCACTATTATATGTGGTTGCATGTTGCGTATGATGTCTAGCTTGTATTGCTTCTAACTTTGTTGAATTGCATCTGCTTACTTTAGACATAATGCCTGTGAATATGACACGTGTTCCTGTTTCTAGAACATACTATATCTGATCACACCATGTTCTTACATCAGACTACTGTTCTTGCATATCCCGCATCAGTCACTTATGATAAGGCACCTTTAAGTCGCAACTATGTGTCGGGGGAAACGACACCTACGAGATCACGAGGAATCCCTTTTGCTACGGTTGGCAGGCGCGAGGCTGTGGAAAGAGCAGGATTGAGAGGTCAACGCAGGGGGATTATCCAGGTTCGGGCCACAAGTGATGCGTAATACCCTACTCCTGCTGGTTTCTGTTTATCTGGTGTTCTTGGACTAGCTACAAGGCATGCAGGGTCCAAAAAGTCGGAATCCCCCCTCAGTACGCCGTGGGCCTCCTTTTATAGACAAAGGGGTTGCCACAGTGGCACACGAGAGGTGGAAAGCTATAGAGTGGTCGAGTCTATCCTCTGGCACCATAGGACAAAACGCATTTAATGCGCTGCCGACGTGCCCTTCTTGCTTTATCGGGGACGACAAGGAAGCTCGTCCCAGCTGTCGCCGCCTCGCCTGGCCTCGATGCGGGTCCGAACTAACGAGGCGTGTAGTGCCACACTGGCTGGCTGGCTGCTGAGTTGGTGCGGTGGCAGAGCCTTCACGAAGATCTGCATGCCACCACGCAGGTGCTTGTTGAGTTGGCCTAGAGGCCGCATGTCGCCACGCAGGCGCTTGCCTAGTTGGTGGGCTGGCAGCTACATGGGAACGGCAGCGGAGCTTTGACAGGCGTGGGCCTGGCTGCGGCCCCGCGGACGTCTTCGGCAAGAGTTTTGCCGGGGCCCCGGCAAGGGTCTTGCCGTGGCGTCGTGGTCGTCCCCAGCAAGGGACTTGCCGGGGGTCTCGTGGGTATCCTTGGCAAGGATCTTGCCGAGGATCTTCGTCTTCTGATTCTCATCTGATCTTGCACACTCTTGGTCTTCACAAAGATCTGCATGCCACCACGGAGGCGCCTCCCGAGCCCTGGTTCCAATGTGGTTGAGGGCACCGGAACTTTCAGGCTCAAGGGTGGCAGCCCTGCTGGTGTTGGGCAAGTTGCCCCGGCAAGGTTCTTGCCGGGGCTGCGGAGTCCGCCCCGACAAGGGCCTTGCCGGGGGAGTCCACCTCGCCCTTCTGCTCTTTGTGTTTCAGGCTTGGTGTTGGTCTGGTCGTCTTGTGCCTTTGCTTCTTCTGCCCCGCCAAGCGTGGCCAGGGGCGTGGGGCCGCGACTGCCCGTGCACAAGTAAAGGGGTGCAAAAAAGGGGCCCCTATTTTGTACACCGACACTGTGATATTGGTTGTGTCTTGCATATGATTTCTAGCATGTATTGCTTCTAATTTATTGAAACGCCAGACAGTTTGAACTTGGCAGAGTGATATTGGTTGCACCTTTCATATGGTGTCTAGCTTGCAGTGTTTCTAATTTGTTGAAATGCCTTCTGCTTAGTTACCACATCATAGGTGTGAATATGTCACGCCGTCCTGTTTTTCGTACATATTCCGTCCTCGTATCATGTGTTTGCCTTTCATCCGAGTAGTGTTCATCAGTATCATGCATGAATGAGTTCTGAAGAGCGAATTCTATTCTTTTTTCTTATCGATTTGACTTCACAATGCAAAATCAATATAGCTGAAGGAAATTAGTCCGGCAGTGGATGGTGGTGGTGAGGGAGTCTTGGATTAAGGGGTCCTCGGACGTCCGGTGTGTTATCCGTGGGCCGGACTGATGGGCTGTGAAGACATGAAGACTGGAGATTGAACCCGTCTCCGGAGTGGATGCCACATGGCGTGGAAGGCAAGCTAGGCGACCGACTATGAAGATTCCCTCTTACGTAACCGACTCCATGTAACCCTAGATCTCTCCGGTGTCTATATAAAGCGGAGAGTATAGTCCGGATAGGGACAGATTCATTACCATATACTCATTGGCTAGACTTCTAGGGTTTAGCCATTACGATCTCGTGGTAGATCAACTCTTGTAACACTCATATTCATCAAGATCAATCAAGCAGGAAGTAGGGTATTACCTCCATAGAGAGGGCCCGAACCTGGGTAAACATTGTGTCCCCGTCTCCTGTTACCATCGATCCTAGACGCACAGTTCAGGACCCCCTACCCGAGATCCGCCGGTTTTGACACCGACATTGGTGCTTTCATTGAGAGTTCCACTGTGCCATCGCCAAGAGGGTTGATGGCTCGCCTTGTTGTCAAGGATAATATCATCTCCGGAGGAGCCCTGGCCCCAGGCCAGACCCTCCGGCTCGGCGGCTTCGTCATGACCGACGGCTCGGCCCTTAAGCCAACGATGACCTCTCAAGTCATCGAAAATCGCCTCCGCGTTGATCCCGAATACTCCGCCCGCATGGATCTAATGGAGTTATCGTCGTTGAACGAACTCATGGATCGCATGGCCGCCTTGGGGGTCGCTATAGACTACGATCGGGTCGGGCTTAAACCCGACCAGAGAGAAATTAAAACTCCACTGATCACCCATCAGATAGCGGTAGTCGAGGAGTGGAGCAACTCTTCCACTATATTGAAGACGAACTATGTTCCGATCGCCGATCTCGAAGAGTCGGATATTTTCCGGCAGAAAAGCATGTCTCTTCCCCCGAACATAGAATCGGATGACGAGCCTAAAAAATCAGTCGATATCCCAGAGCCCGAACTGTCCGGCCCGGTAGACATCCAAACTCCGGATCCGAAATCGGGTCATGGTTCGGATTCAATTCCACCCACCCACCCAGACATAGATGCTCTCAGGAGCATCAAACAACAGTCTCAGGAAACGGTCCACCACTTCTGGGCCAGATTCCTCCTTGTTAAAAACAAGGTAAAAGACTGCCGCGACGAAGACGCGATAGCAGCATTCTCCAACAACTGCGCAGACGAAGGTATCCTTAACGCCATCAATCGCCGCCGCATACCAAAGTTCGCTGACCTAGCGACTATCGTACAAAAGTACAGCATGATGGAAGGCGCCTGGAAAACTCAGGCAGCTTGCTGAGAACCATCCCGGCTCCCCCTACAGGCAAAAAGGACGCGCCCCCGTGGCACGCCCAGCCGAAAAGTCAAAAAACATAAACTTATTACGTTGCACGGCACCGTTCTGGAGGGATGGCTCAGTGGCCCATGGAAAATACACACGATGCCGGATACCGTGGCAACCCACAGCCTTAGAGCATGTTGGATACTTCGGCAAGTAGCCAAGAGCGGCGAGGACATCCTTATCAAGGACACCCCAGAACAACACCCTCCAGCAAACGACGACAATAGAGTATTGGTAGTCTTCGAGACATTCGCTTCAAACGACAAGCGTAAAAGGGCCCTGTGCAATCTCGCCGAAGTTTGCTAGGTCGCTGCAATTGACCCCTGGAACGACATGGCCATAACCTTCAACGCCAGTGATGAACCTAAATACAGAACAGTCCGAGCGCCAGCTTCCCTAGTCCTCAGTCCCATTGTGGACGGCTTTCGACTTACAAAAGTCCTCATGGACGGCGGCAGCGGACTGAACCTCATTTACGAGGACACGCTCCACAAGATGGAAATAGACAGGAGCCGCATCGAGAAAAGCAGCACAACCTTTCGAGGTATCATTCCCAGCCGGGAAGCTCGGTGTGCGGGAAAAATTGCACTTGATGTGGTGTTCGGCACGCCGGAGAATTATCGGTCCGAAGAAATAACTTTCCAGGTGGCCCCTTTCAACAGTGGGTACCACGCCCTGTTAGGGAGAGAGGCCTTCATGCGCTTTCAAGCCATACCTCATTATGGGTATATGAAGCTAAAAATGCCCGGGCCTAATGGAATAATCACCCTCGTCAGCGATCCGGACATAGCCCTCCGCGCTGAGAATAAAACTGCATCCTTGGCCCATGAGGCATTATCTAAGGCCCTTGCGGCCGAAGAACTAAGCGCACTATGCTCCACCGTGAATAAGGACGATGTGATCCTGGACAAACGACCCAAATCCACTTCCTTCAAGCCAGCAGAAGAAATAGTCAAATTTCAGGTCCATCCAACAGACCCGAAGAAGATAGCGTCTATCGAAGCGCAACTCAGCCCTGCAGTCGACGCTGCACTACGAGACTTCCTGCGCGAAAACTGGGATATATTCGCCTGGCATCCTTCCGATATGCCAGGAATCCCGCGCGAGTTGGCCGAACATAGCCTCAACATACTAAAGGGATATAAGCCGGTCAAGCAAACTCTGCGGCGCTTTTCCGAACCCAAATGACAAGCTATGGGGGAGGAGCTAGCCAAACTCATCGAGGCTGGATTCATCAAAGACATTAAACATCCGGACTGGCTGGCAAACTAGGTAATGGTACCAAAGAAGGATAAATCCTGGCGCCTATGCGTCGATTTCAAAGACCTTAACAAGGCTTGCCCTAAGGATCCCTTCCCTCTTCCCCGCATTGATCAAATCATTAACGCTACCGCAGGTCACAACTCGCTGTGCTTCCTTGATGCATATTCCGGATACCATCAAATCAAAATGAAGGAGTCCGATCAAGCCGCAACAGCATTCATACACCATACGGGCTGTTTTGCTTCAACACCATGCCATTCGGGCTCAAGAACGTCGGCGCCACCTACCAGCGCATGATCCAAACATGCCTCAAGAAACAGATCGGCAAAACAGTGGAGGCCTACGTGGACGACGTCGTCATCAAAACTAGACACGTCGAAACACTAATAGACGACTTGCGTCTCACATTCGACAAACTCCGCACATACGACATCAAGCTCAACCCGAAAAAGTGCGTCTTCGGCGTCCCCGCCGGTAAACTATTGGGCTTCATCGTTTCCAATAGAGGAATTGAAGCAAATCCAACAAAAATCTGAGCTCTATCACAACTGGCTACGCCAACCGAACTCAAGCAGGTCCAAAAACTCGCTGGGTGCGTGGCAGCTTTAAGCCGCTTTATCTCCAGGTTGGGAGAAAAGGCGCTGCCGCTCTATCGCCTTCTACGGCGCACCGATAACTTCGAGTGGACAGACACGGCGACGGCCGGACTGGAAGAAATAAAAGCCCTTCTGGCAAGCAACCCAATCCTGGCCGCGCCAAACGCCGGCGAACCAATGCTCTTATACATATCAGCAACACACCAGGTGGTGAGCGCCGTACTCGTTGTCAAACGAGAACAGGACGGACACAAATTCCCGCTCCAGAAGCCGGTATACTACGTATCCACTATCCTCACACCATGCAAATCCCGGTACCCTCATTATCAAAAAAAATAGCATATGCAGTCTTCATGGCATCTCGAAAATTGCGACACTACTTTCAGGAGTGCTCTATCATGGTGGCCTCCGAAGTGCCCCTCAACGATATAATCAACAACCGGGATGCAATGGGACAGATTGCCAAATGGGCCATTGAGCTCCTGCCATTCGACATCACGTACAAACCACGTAGAGCCATCAAATCCCAGGTACTGGCCGACTTCGTCGCCGAATGGACAGAAGCCGAACTCCCTAAAGAGTACGACGCGTATTCCAACTGGGTGATGCATTTAACGGCTCCAAGATGTTGGCAGGGCTAGGGGCGGGCGTCGTATTAACGTCCCCCACAGGAGATATCATCCAGTACGTACTCCAAATATTATACACAAATTCCAACAACGCAGCCGAATACGAGGCCTTGCTACATGGCCTCCGGATGGCCGTATCAATGGGCATACAACGCTTGGAGGTGCGCGGGGACTCAAACCTCGCAATATCCCAAATTAATGGAGACTTTGATGCCAAAGATCCAAAGATGGCAGCTTATCGCAATGCCGTTTTGAAGATGTCGGCTTGGTTCGAGGGACTCGAGTTTCATCACATCGCCCGCGAAAGTAACCAGGCGGCAGACGTCCTTGCTCGCATCGGCGCTAAGCGCGACCCCGTCCCACCTAACATCTTCCTCGAAAGGCTCTTTAAGCCATCCATGGTATGGCAAGGGGGAGATAGCAACGACAGTCCCGTTCCGTACACAAACACAGACAACGAACACGCCGATATCATCGGAGGCTCAACCACCGAAGTAACACCATCGGCCCACCTCATTATGGCAGTAATTGCCCCGTGGACTGAACCATTCTTGGCCTACTTTAATAGGAAGGAGCTCCCAGAAGATCAGATCAGAACGAGGCTCGCCGCATAGTCCAGCATTCGAAGGCCTATAAAGTTCATGAAGGAGAGCTCTACAAGAAAAGCACTACCGGAGTCCTTCAAAGGTGTATCTCCGAGGAGGAGGGGCGGAAACTCTTGGCAGAAATTCACGCCGGTCTTGGTGGGCACCACGCCGCAGCCCGGGCACTTGACAGCAAGGCCTTCCGTACAGGATTTTACTGGCCTACGGCCCGGGCAGACGCATAGGACCTCGTCCAACGCTGTGTCGGATGCCAACTCTTCACCAACCAAAGCCATATGCCCCCAACCGCTCTACAAACAATCCCCATTACATGGCCCTTTGCGGTCTGGGGCTTGGACATGGTCGGACCCCTTAAAGGGGGAAGCCATAAGAAAAAATATCTATTGGTCATGGTGGACAAATTCACCAAGTGGATAGAGGCTTGACCAGTTAAAACGGCCGAGTCCGGACCAGTGATTGCATTTATATCCGATGTGGTGCACCGTTACGGTGTACCGCACAACATCATCACCGATAATGGTTCGAATTTCACAGCTGATGAGGTGAAAACCTGGTGTGCTAATCTGGGCATTAAGCTCGATTACGCCTCTGTCTACCACCCGCAAACAAACGGTCAAGTCGAGCGAGCTAATGGCCTTATTATGAGCGGCATCAAACCCAGACTAGTGCGGTCTTTGAAAGAATCAGACAAGCACTGGATCGAGGAGCTCGACTCCGTACTCTGGGGGCTGCGGACCACGCCCAACCGTACTACCGGATACACACCTTTCTTCATGGCGTACGGTGCAGAGGCTGTATTGCCCTGCGATATTATACATGACTCACCTCGAGTGCGTATGTATGAAGAGAAAGAGGTCGAGTTGGATCGGCAGTACAACCTAGATGCCTTGGAGGAGGAGCGCGACGTCACCAAAGCCCGTTCAGCATTTTATCAACAACAGGCTCGAAGATATCAAAGCAGAGAAGTACGGGCCAAGACTTACAACGTTGGCGAACTCATTCTACGCTTGCCGGAGAAGAAAAAGGACAAACTCAAGCCCAAATGGGAGGGTCCCTTGATAATTGACGAAGTTCTTACCGGAGGAGCATACCGTCTTCGTGATGCATCAGACAATCGCCTAGAGCCGAACCCATGGATTGTGGCCAGACTCCGAAGGTTCTATGCCTAGCGCCAAACCCTTTGTTAGTCTCCTTCTCCCTTACAGTTTCCATAACTCTTTCCCCCTTTTACACATTTTTTCGCTTTAAAGCTATCATTCGGCTTGACCGAATACTGCTGACGTACACATTTTCACAAACGTACGCTCATTATACCTGGGGGCTTCTTTTAACAGAAGCTTATTAATATTACTTGCCGAGTATTAAGCTCATCACACATACGCGTCTTCCCCGTATGTCTTTTCTTCACCATTATATGCATCGATATGACTTAAGTTTTGGCCAAGCTGGGTTGCCTGGCTCCTGTGGTTACCCCTACGTTCCCGATTGTTCGGCTAGGTGGTAAAGGGAGCACCTCTGCGATTGTTACTGCCGGGTCATCCGGATGTGTACCTCAGACTGGGTGAAGCCGAAAGCTATCGTTCTTAAGGGAATATTCGGTCAGTGGATGAAAAATACCTTTTTGCACTCACTCTATTGTGAACCCCCAGAAGCTATACACGCTGTGATTTTCACATCACAATTCTGACATGTCTACTAATGCATGCATACCCAGGGAAAGGAACCCTTAACGGAACTATTCTCCCTGGAAGATGTTTCTTACAATCTCAATGTAATATAACATAACTAGCCGGATACAACTTGTCTGTTCAAGCAACTATGACCCCTACGCTTAATTTTCCACACGTACCCCAGCCTATTCGGCCGTGACGGTATTCGGAAACACTCCGCACCTTCGGGTCCGGAGGTTGAAGCGAAAAGGTCTGCCATGACAAATGATATACAATTCAGCTAGAATTCCACATGGTGAGGAAAGTACATAGTCACTTGGACTCAAACACTTCCTCCTCTATACCGTCCAATAGGCGATCTAACTTACAATCCTGTTGGGAATATTTGGCGGCCACCTCTACTTGGTCATACACTAAACTAACGGGAATTTCTTCCCCATTCGGCCCTACCGGTTCGACCCGCGCCAGATGACTAGGATCAAGCTTGGTATACCGAGTCTTCACCATGGCCCAAGCCTCTCGCGCACCCTCTCGACAGGCTGATATCTTCCTTAACCGGATACGCCGCCGCGCTCCTTTGAACCGCTCTACAAGCTCCTCCATACTTCCTGGAGGGGAGGCGTATGGCCATAGAGCCTTGGAAACACTCCGCATCGCCAGCCGCGCCTGTTCGTGCACTTGCGACAGCTTTTGCAGCAGATCACTCGATGATCCGGACACCTCCTCTTCAGGACGGCCCATTAATATACCAGCGATCATAGCTATATCAGTTTCTCCTATCGCCGAACTACTCTCAACATAGTTCAGATGCATACTGAATATGCCGCCCCGCAGCTGCTTGTTCTCCTTCACGGAATCGGCTAGCTGGGCTCGCGCATCTTTTAGCTCTTCGCCTAGCTGGGTCTTGCAATCCTAGAGCTGGTTTTTCTCAATAATGGCCTGCTTTAGCACACGATCGCCTGTAGCTTGTAGCCTTTTGGCTTCTTGCTCATTCGCTTGCGCAACTTCCAACGCCTCTTTGAGTCCCCCTGACCATTATGTCACGGTATAGGCAAGAATGTTAGTATTCGGGGCATATAAGTATATTTTCTCGTTGGAGGGGAATATTACCAGGTGACGCCTTCTTGGACTTTTCCAGTTCGGCGGTAGCAGCATTTCGCTGCGTCTGACATTGTTCCAGCTCTTGGGATAGCAGGTTGTTCTTCTCCGTAAGAACCTGGCCATACAACGGTCCTTAAGTCAGTTGTACCAACTGCTTTCAGTCCCGGGGGCTACTGGCATATGGTTATCCTATTCGGACAAAGAAAACTTACCCGCACATCTGTTAAATACTGCTTCGTGGCTCTACTAAGCCCGTTTCAAGCAGTTCGAATGTACACATCAGCCGAGCTGAAGGCATTGAATGCCTCTTCCGAAAACTCAGGGTCTCGTAAAACAGCCCTGCAGCGCCGATGATTCGTGGCGCTCTCCACTTCCGAGTTTGTAACGGACATATTCTCTGAACCCTCAGCCGAAGGACAGTCCGGCACTATTCCTATGTTGGCTCCCGCCTTTCCAACGGGGGTCTAAATCCCGGGCGCGGGGAGTACGGCTGGCCGGACCCTCGGATTTAGTCCGGTGAACCTTTTTCCTGGTGTCAAACAAGCGTACAAGTTACAGTTGGATGTGACTGTTAAAGTATGCCTTTAAATCTTTACCTCTTTGACGAGGGACCGGTCGTGACTTCACTGACCTTCCTTTTAGAAGCCTTGCTCGGCACCTGAGCCGCTCTCTTTGGAGCCGCTCCTGGAGTAGTGTGACGCGCCGAACGTCTCCCCTGTGGAGCACGAGACAGTGCGATGGGTGAGGCAGTGCGAGGAAGCTCTTTCGAGAGAGGTTTTTTCTCAACGACTTACGTGGGAAGCAGGAAGAAGACTAGGGTAATCGGCGATAATGGCCACTTCCGTGCCATCATAGCTCGCCTGGTAAAACACCCCTTCCGCGAGTACCACGAATATATTCGGATCTTCTTCGAACCCGAGATCCAGCTCCCGGTTGTGGTTCTCAGGCTGTGGGGCGGGCCTATAAAACCCCTCGGTGATTCTTCGCCAATGCTATTATAAGCAAATTAGAAATTAGTGAAAGGTAATCCGAGAAGCGAAATGAGTAAAGCAGAAGGGTTGGGGCTTACCCAACTGGGAGGATTATACATAGAATATCCATCTCTGCGATTGATTCGAAGAAATTTCTCTTCCTCCCCTTTGAACAGCTCGGCCAGTATTTTGGCCAGAGCGGCGGGGTGCACGGACCTTTTCGACCACAGCGGGAGGCGTCGTCCTCCCCGTTGTAGTGCCACATTGGGAGCCCTCTGTATTGAAGCGGCTGAACCCCACGCGTTATGGAGGTCGCCATTACCTCAACCATTGTTAATCCGGACTGGGCGAGCCTCTTTATCTCGCCCAAGAGTTGACGAACCTCCGCACTGTCATCCTCCTCAAGGCTCCGGGGGCGCCAACTGTGGCGTTTCCTTAGCGGAACGCTTGCAAATTTAGGGAGACCCTTTTGAACTGGGTCGGGAAGCGCAACGTCCTCGATGTAGAACCACTCGGAAGGCCATTCTTTAGATGCCTTCCTTTGTGTGCCGGACGGATATCCGGTGTCGGCGATGCGCCACACTTCGGCTCCGCCCACTTCAAATATTGACCCCTCATGGTTATGCGGGACAAGACAGAACAATTTTCTCCACAGTTCAAAATGGGCTTCAACACCCAGAAATAGCTCGCATAAAGCAACATAACCTGCGATGTGCAGGATAGAGGCGGGAGTGAAGTTATGCAGCTGAAGGCCATAATATTCCAGAAGCCCTCGGAGGAACGGGTGGACTGAAAATCCGACGCCCCTTATCAGATAGGGGACGAAGCACAGTCGATCCCCACGGACGGATTGGGGGAGTCCTCCGCCTCAGTCACACCATTGAAGGAAGCCAGCCCCACTCGAACAGGGACCAGATCCGCGGGAGGAAGAAATCCCTGCGTTTGCAACTTTGCTAACTGACTGTAAGACATAGAGTACTTCTCCCACTCGCTTTTCTTTGGGCTGGAACGGGAAGAGGAGTCGGGAATGCTAGCCATGTTGGAATGGTTTCTCCTAGCAGTCTCAGGGGATCTTCTTGGTGTGGTGTCGCATGGATCTGAGATCCAGTATCTTTAATAGGTGCACTCCCTTACATGGACGGGGTGTTGTTTGCAAAAATACCCTAACTTCCCACATTCGCTCGACACGTGGAAGACGAAGTTATTAGCGCACGGAAGCCGAGGGGAACAATGTTGAGTCAACAGCAGAATACATTACTTGGAGAAGGGAACCCGCCTTGTAATGCCGAAGACAATCTGAACGCCGAACACCTCGTCATTGAAGCCTGGTTCGGGGGCTACTGAGGGAGTCCTGGATTAGGGGGTCCTCGGACGTCCGGTCTGTTATCCGTGGGCCGGACTGATGGGCTGTGAAGACATGAAGACCGAAGATTGAACCCGTGTCCGGAGTGGATGCCACATGGCGTGGAAGGCAAGCTAGGCGACCGACTATGAAGATTCCCTCTTACATAACCGACTCCATGTAACCCTAGATCTCTCCGGTGTCTATATAAAGCGGAGAGTATAGTCCAGATAGGGACAGATTCATTACCATATACTCATAGGCTAGACTTCTAGGTTTTAGCCATTACGATCTCGTGGTAGATCAACTCTTGTAACACTCATATTCATCAAGATCAATCAAGCAGGAAGTAGGGTATTACCTCCATAGAGAGGGCCCGAACCTGGGTAAACATTGTGTCCCCCCGTGTCCTGTTACCATCGATCCTAGACGCACAGTTCGGGACCCCCTACCCGAGATCCACCGGTTTTGACACTGACAGGTGGTCCTTCGGAGCAACTCAAACAGAGGGTCTCTACAGATTCTACTCCGCCATCCTACCAACAAGATTCGCAAGACAACACAAGGCTGGACAGTCAACGTAGTTGTGTAGATGATGAGCACATCTCCCCTACTCCACCATCACAGGTGCTTGCTCTAACTTGGCACTATTATATGTGGTTGCATGTTGTGTATGATGTCTAGCTTGTATTGCTTCTAACTTTGTTGAATTGCATCTGCTTACTTTACACATAATGCCTGTGAATATGACACATGTTCCTGTTTCTAGAACATACGTGTAGATGATGAGCACATCTCCCCTACTCCACCATCACAGGTGCTTGCTCTAACTTGGAACTGTTATACGTGGTTGTGTGTTCCATATGATGTCTAGTTTGTATTGCTTCTGATTTTCTTGAATTGCATCTGCGTAGCTTACAACTTATACCTGCAACGATCACTTACCCATAAGACACATTTAACTTGGGAGTGTGATGTAGGTTGTATCTTGCATTCTCTTCTAGCTTGTACTACTTCTAATTTCTTGAAATGGCACTTACGACGAGACACTTTTTACCTGATAGTGATATTGGTTGCATGTTCATATGGTGCCTAGCTTTCATTTCTTCTAATTCTGATGAAATGCCTTCTGCTTACTGTTTTTCATACATATTCCATCCTCCTATCGTACGTCTGAATATGCAATGCTATCTTTTTTTTGTATATATTCCATCCTCCTATCCTGTGCTTGCCTTACATCAAAGTAGTGTTCGTCTGTATCATGCATCAACCAGTTATGCAGAGCTAATTTTATTCATCTTCTTTTGGTTTTGACTTCATAAGGCAATATCAGAAAATAGGAAGGAAAAGAGTAAGTTAGGTGATGTTGGTGGTCCTCCGGACCGACGCAAACAGAGAGTCTCTAGATTTGCCACTGCTACTGCTAATGAAGTTGAAGTCCCAAGTCTACATGATGAGTTCATCTCCCGTACTCCACCATCGCAGGTGCTTGCTCTAAGTTGACAGTGTGATAATTGGTTTCATGTTGCATATGTTGTCTAGCCTGTATTTCTTCTATTTTGATTAAATTGCACCTGCTGAGTTTATACGTTATACATGTGCATATGACATGCCTTTCTGTGTCTAGAATACACTGCATCTATCAATCATACCATGTTCTTACATCAAAGTACTGTTGTTGTGTATCCCGCATCAGTCACTCATGATTGGACGCTTTTAACATGGCAGTTTGATAGTGGTTGCATCTTGCATTGATTTCTATGTTGTACTGCTTCTAATTTTTCGAAATGCCACTTATGACAAAACACTTTTAACTAGGCAGAGTGATATTAGTTGCATCTTTCATATGGTTTCTAGCTTGCATTACTTCTATTTTCTTGAAAATCCTTCTGCTTGTAGCTGTGAATATGTCACGCCGTCCTGTTTTTCTTACATATTCCATCCTCATACAGTTGTCTTACATCAAAGTATTGCTTGTATGTATCATGCATCAATGAGTTCTGAAGAGCGATTTTATTCTTTTGTGTTGTGGGTATGCCTTGACATGGCAAAGTCAAAAGAGAGCAAGGAAAAGAATATAGTAGGGAATGGTGTTACTCGTCGGGTGAAAGGGAAAAGGATCTGCCCTCGAGATTCTGCTGGTACTTATAGTGCAGTAGAAGGTCCAAGTCCACCGGCTAAATCTACAAACACAGTATCACCTGCTCCACCAGCTGCAGCATCCGCTTCAACTGTACCAGCATCTCAACGAGTTACTCGTTTGTTTGCTCCGGAACTGGCCAGTTCCCAAGCTGCATTCACACCTAACACTACTTCTAAAGCACTGCTGACACAACAGGACTTGGCAAGATCAGATGAACCTCATGAGCATCAACACCAAGACGGTACTTGACCGAGTCAAGTTGCAGTTGCATGCTCCTTTATATGTACTCTCACGGTTTGATGTGCACTAACACTTTCCATATTCGTTGTTGAACTAGCACCACGGCGCAAGCGGAAACAGACATCAGGGATAATGCTTGACAGATTAACAAAATCTAAAGGAGGAAGAATGGAGATCCATTTTGAGGCAGGTTTAAAAAGGCTACGTGATGCTACAGAGTCAGCCAAGTTAGTATCAGAGGAAGCCATTGCCGTTAGGTGTCATGCACGTATCCTCCCAACATGGATTCAGTACAGGAATGAGAAAGACAATACCCAGTTTAACACCTTCCGTGACCATTTATCCGTAAGTAATGTTATTCATCGCAATTTGTAATATTGTCTTGCTCTGTGCCATACTTTCTAGCTTCCTCCTAATAAAACTCACATTCTTTTTTCAACAGATGAGGTTCAAGTTGGATCCGAAAGATGATGCAACTAAACAAGCATGCACTCATGTTTTTCAGTCTGCTCTGCACAGTATCGGTACCACCTTAGAAAATCTCACTTTGAAGGCAAGGCTAACAATGAAATCGCCCAAACATCTCCAGTGGAATATATTATAGATGAAAACTGGATAGCCCTTGTTAAACACTGGTCTGATCCAAAGTATCAGGTAGGGTATATGTATTTGATCATACCACATATTGAACTTATATTTATGTATGTGCCTTACAAGTGTATCTTCTTCTAGGCTAACTGTTTGAAGAACAAGACCAACCGTTCTAAAGTGAAATTCCAACAGACAACAGGATCTCGTAGCTATATTGCACACTGGGAGGCTCTTGTAAGTAGCTGCTACTTCCTTCTTTTTTCTGTGCCATATTATCGTATCTATATTGACTTGTTCCAAATACAGAGGAAAGCTCGTGCGGACCAAAAAGAACCTGAACCGAATGTAGTGCAAATCTTCAAGGATTGCCACACCGACAAGATGAAGGGCATGAGCACACCAGTTCAGGCTGCTGTTGTAAGTCCTTATTCCTCCTGCCTTTGAACTGATTGGTACTATGATGTGTTCATTTAACAGCTTCATTTGCAACCAATGTCAGTTACTCTGTTCACTTTTATACACAGTTGTCTTAACATATCATTTCACCTTACATGGTTTAAAAGAGATGAAGGATATTCTTTTGGTCTTGATCTGTAATCTAGTTGTGATGTTCACGTGCGCACACAATGATACAATAGCCTGTTTGTTCTATATGTGTTTGCCCATGATATGAATGATGTCTCTTTATCCTACTTTAAACCATGTCTCTTTATCCTTAGATGTCAACGAATGTGAGGAAATAGACAATACAGTAGGCATGCTACATGGACATATGTTCCGAAAGTGATTTTATTATGTAGTTGGCACTACAATTGCTAATGTATTACAATAGTTCACCAAAATAAGTTATGTATAAACGTGAAACCTACTTTATTTTTTTTCTCATTAGTAACTTATCTGGTACACTAATCTACAAGTTCAAACTTTCAGCAAGCTATGGAACAAATGATTGAACAGCCACAACCACCTGAAGGTGACGAGGCTACCACAGGCACAATGTCACCTCTTGCTGCACTGCGTCAGTATCTCTCCACTAACAGTGCAAAAAGCACCTTCCTGCGTAATTCTGGGTTGGTTGTCAAGGTAACCTCGTCCAAATCGCCTACTGAACAAAATCTTCCGGCTAGACAGAGTGATATATCTGTGCTCCAGACACAAGTCCAATCCCTAATGGACGTTGTGTCGGAAACAAAAATAGTGGTTGACAAATGTCGTGAAGATATGAATGGTTTTGAAACCAGACTATCAGACATTTGCTTCGTTGTTCAACAGCAATGGCAAAAAAAGGAAAAGATCGTGCTGCTCCATCAGATTCTACAACCTGAAACATAAGCACTTAGGTCAAATGATCTGTGCTTCTATACATCTGATGGTGCTTTTATCTGCAAGGACTGTAAACTTTATGCCAACAGGCCTTTTGTTGTATGGTTGGAATTTATTTTGTTGTGATACAACATTTATGATGCTACCAAAGGTTGCAGTAATTACGACGCTATTTTTGTATAGTGTAGGTTTATCTTAGTAATGTATTCGGCCGAAAGCTTCGTAGGAGCCCAACATACCAACATTCGTCGGGCCCATTCCAATTGGGCTAAAAACGATTCTGGGCTGAAATTTGCATGTAGCCCACTAAAAATATCTGGGCCTAAATCTGCATAAGCTTTCATATTTTTCTGGTAGGCCTGTGCCCATAGTGGGCCTTCAACAGGCCTAAATATAATTTGGGCCCTCAGTAATAATAGGCCGTTTACATGTGTAAATATCTCAAGCCCATAAAAAACATGGGCCTTTAGTAGGCCGAAAGTAAGATTGGGCCCTGATTGTGCCAAATAACCCACTGGTCTTAGCAGGCCGAAATGGTGGCCCGTTTACAATACGGATCATCCACAAGCCAAAATTCAGACGGGCCGTAAATGCGCCGACCTACTACACGGGCCTTTAACAGGCCGGAAGTTCGGTCGGGCTTGATTAGTGTCATTTTTATATGGGCCGTTAGTAGGCCCGATGTGGCGTTGGGCCACATATGGCCCATGGATTTCGTCCAACGTTAACAGGACGAAAGTCACAACAGGCTGAAAGTGGCCCAAATCTGTAGTGGGCCTCTAACAGGCCGAATGTCAGACATGGACGAATATGACTCATATCCTTCACAATTGTTCATGGGCCGAAAGTTTCAATGGCCTATAAATGGGCCCAAATGAAGCAGGACCTTTAAAAGGCCGGAAACACACCGGGCCGTAATTCAGCCCAAATTCTCAGCGGCCTGTTAAAGGGCCAGAAGTGTTGGGGAACGTAGCAATAATTAAAAAATTTCCTACGTGTCACCAAGATCAATCTAGGAGATGCTAGCAACGAGAGAGAGGGAGTGCATCTTCATACCCTTGAAGATCGCTAAGCGGAAGCGTTACAAGAACGCGGTTGATGGAGTCGTACTCGCAGCGATTCAAATCGCGGAAGATCCGATCTAGCGCCGAACGGACGGCGCCTCCGCGTTCAACACACGTACAGCCCGGGGACGTCTCCTCCTTCTTGATCCAGCAAGGGGAGAGGAGAAGTTGAGGGAGAACTCCAGCAGCACGACGGCATGGTGGCAATGGAGCTCGTGGTTCTCCGGCAGAGCTTCGCTAAGCACTACGGAGGAGGAGGAGGAGTTGGAGGAGGAGAGGGCTGCGCCAGGGAAGAGGTCGCGCTGCCCTCCCACCCCTCCACTATATATAGGGGCAAGGGGAAGGGGGGCCGGCCCCTTAGATCCCATCTGGTGGGAGGGGTGGCGGCCAGGGAGGGTGGCTTGCCCCCCAAGTCAAGGGGGGGGGGCCTTTAGGGTTTCCCCCAAACCCTAGGCGCATGGGCCCTAGGGGGGTTGGCGCCCAGCCCACTAAGGGCTGGTTCCCTTCCACCTACAGCCCATAAGGCCCTCCGGGACAGGTGGACCCTCGGAACCCCTTCGGTGGCCCCGGTACAATACCGGCATACCCCCGAACACTTCCGGTGACCATATGATGACTTCCCATATATAAATCTTTACCTCCGGACCATTCCGGAACTCCTTGTGACGTCCGGGATCTCATCCGGGACTCCGAACAACCTTCGATAACCACATACTATTTCCCATAACAACTCTAGCGTCACCGAACCTTAAGTGTGTAGACCCTACGGGTTTGGGAACCATGCAGACATGACCGGGACACCTCTCCGGCCAATAACCAATAGCGGGATCTGGATACCCATATTGGCTCCCACATGTTCCACGATGATCTCATCGGATGAACCATGATGTCGGGGATTCAATCAATCCCGTATACAATTCCCTTTGTCAATCGGTATGTTACTTGCCCGAGATTCGATCATCGGTATCCCAATACCTCGTTCAATCTCGTTACCGGCAAGTCACTTTACTCGTTCCGTAATGCATGATCCCGTGACTAACTACTTAGTCACATTGAGCTCATTATGATGATGCATTACCGAGTGGGCCCAGAGATACCTCTCCGTCATACGGAGTGACAAATCCCAGTCTCGATTCGTACCAACCCAACAGACACTTTCGGAGATACCTGTAGTGTACCTTTATAGCCACCCAGTTACGTTGTGACGTTTGGTACACCCAAAGCATTCCTACGGTATCCGGGAGTTGCACAATCTCATGGTCTAAGGAAACGATACTTGACATTAGAAAAGCTCATAGCAAACGAACTACACGATCTTGTGCTATGCTTAGGATTGGGTCTTGTCCATCACATCATTCTCCTAATGATGTGATCCCGTTATCAATGACATCCAATGTCCATGGTCAGGAAACCATAACCATCTATTGATCAACGAGCTAGTCAACTAGAGGCTTGCTAGGGACATGTTGTGGTCTATGTATTCACACATGTATTACAGTTTCCAGTTAATACAATTATAGCTTGAACAATAGACAATTATCATGAACAAGGAAATACAATAATAACCATTTTATTATTGCCTCTAGGGCATATTTCCAACAGTCTCCCACTTGCACTAGAGTCAATAATCTAGTTCACATCACCATGTGATTAACACTCAAAGTTCACATCGCCATGTGACTAATACCCAAGAGTTTACTAGAGTCAATAATCTAGTTCACATCACCATGTGATTAACACTCAATGAGTTCTAGGGTTTGATCATGTTATGCTTACGAGAGAGGTTTTAGTCAACGAGTCTGAACCTTTCAGATCCGTGTCTGCTTTACAAATCTCTATGTCATCTTGTAGATGTACCTACCACGCGCTACTTGGAGCTATTCCAAATAACTGCTCTACTATACGAATCCGGTTTACTACTCAGAGTCATCCGGATTAGTGTCAAAGTTTGCATCGACGTAACCCTTTACGATGAACTCTTTTACCACCTCCATAATCGAGAAAATACCTTAGTCCACTAGTTACTCAGGATAAGTTCGACCGCTGTCATGTGATCCATTCCTGGATCACTCTTGTACCCCTTGACTGACTCATGGCAAGGTACACTTCAAGTGCGGTACACAGCATAGCATACTGTAGAGCCTATGTCTAAAGCATAGGGGACGACCTTCGTCCTTTCTCTCTCTTCTGCCGTGGTCAGGTCTTGAGTCTTACTCAATACTCACACCTTGTAACACATCCAAGAACTCCTTCTTTGCTGATCTATTTTGAACTCCTTCAAAATCCCGTCACGGTATGTATTCATTTGAAAGTACTATTAAGCGTTTTTTGACCTATCCTTATAGATCTTGATGCTCAATGTTCAAGTAGCTTAATCCAGGTTTTCCATTGAAAAACACTTTTCAAATAACCCTGTATGCTTTCCAGAAATTCTACATCATTTCTGATCAACAATATGCTAACAACATATACTCATCAAAAATTCTATAGTGCTCCCACTCACTTCTTTGGAAATACAAGTTTCTCATAAACTTTGTAAAAACCCAAAATCTTTGATCATCTCATCAAAGCGTACATTCCAACTCCGAGATGCTTACTCCAATCCTTAGAAGGATTGCTGGAGCTTTGCATACTTGTTAGCATCTTTCAGGATTGACAAAACCTTCTGGTTGTATCACATACAACCTTTCCTCAAGAAAATCGTCGAGGAAACAATGTTTTGACATCCTATCTGCAAGATTTCATAAATAATGCAGTAACTGCTAATATAGTTCCAACAGACTCTTAGCATCGCTACGAGTGAGAAAATCTCATCGTAGTCAACTCCTTGAACTTGTCGGACAACATCTTAACGACAAGTCGAGCTTTCTTAATGGTGATACTTACCATCATTGTCTGTCTTCCCTTTTAAAATCCATCTGCACCCAACAGCCTTACGACCATCAAGTAGTTCTTCCAAAGTCTATACTTTGTTTTTATACATGGATCCTCTCTCGGATTTTACGGCCTCGAGCCATTCGTCGGAATCTGGGCCCACCATCGTTTCTCCATAGCTCGTAGGTTCATTGTTGTCTAGCAACATGACTTCCAAGACATGATTACGTACCACTCTGAAGTAGTACTCATCCTTGTCGTCCTACGAGGTTTGGTAGTGACTTGATCCGAAGTTTCATGATCACTATCACAAGCTTCCACTTCAGTTGGTGTAGGTGCCACAGGAACAACTTCCTGTGCCCTGCTACACACTAATTGAAGTGACGGTTCAATAACCTCATCAAGTCTCCACCATCCTCCCACTCAATTCTTTCGAGAGAAACTTTTCCTCGAGAAAGGACCCGTTTCTAGAAACAATCACTTTTGCTTCCAGATCTGAAATAGGAGGTATACCCAACTGTTTTGGGTATTCTATGAAGATGCATTTATCCGCTTTGGGTTCGAGCTTATCAGCCTGAAACTTTTCACATAAGCGTTGCAGCCCCAAACTTTTAAGAAACGACAGCTTAGGTTTCTCTAAACCATAGTTCATGCGGTGTCGTCTCAACGGAATTGCGTGGTGCCCTATTTAAAGTGAATGCGGTTGTCTCTAATGCCTAACCCATAAACGATTGTGTAATTCGATAAGAGACATCATGGTATGCACCATATCCAATAGGTTGCAGTTATGATGTTCGGACACACCATCACACTATGGTGTTCCAGGCGGTATTAGTTGTGAAACAATTTCCACAATGTCTTAATTGTGTGCCAAACTCGTAACTCAGATATCTCTATGATCATATCATAGACATTTTATCCTCTTGTCACGACGATCTTCAACTTCACTCTGAAATTACTTGAACCTTTCAATAATTCAGACTTGTGTTTCATCAAGTAAATATTCTTAGCATCTACTCAAATCATCTGTGAAATAAGAACATAACGATATCCACTGCGTGCCTCAGCACTCATTGGATTGCACACATCAAATGTATTACTTCCAACAAGTTGCTCTCTTGTTCCATCTCACTGAAAACGAGGCCTTTCAGTCATCTTGCCCATGTGGTATGATTCGCACGTCTCAAGTGATTCAAAATCAAGCGAGTCCAAACGATCCATCTGTATGGACTTTCTTCATGCATATATACTAATAGACATGGTTCGCATGTCTCAATCTTTTGAAAAATGAGTGAGTCCAAAGATCCATCAACATGGAGCTTCTTCATGCGTTTTATCCCAATATGACTCAAATAGCAGTGCCACGAGTATGTGGTACTATCATTACTATCTTATATCTTTTGGCATGAACATGTGTATCACTACGATCGAGATTCAATAAACCATTTATTTTAGGTGCAAGACCATTGAAGGTATTATTCAAATAGACAGAGTAACCATTATTCTCCTTAAATGAATAACCGTATTGCGATAAACATAATCCAATCATGTCTATGCTCAACGCAAACACCAAATAACAATTATTTAGGTTTAACACCAATCTCGATGGTAGAGGGAGCATGCGATGCTTGATCACATCAACCTTGGAAACACTTCCAACACATATCGTCATCTCACCTTTAGCTAGTCTCCGTTTATTCCGTAGCCTTTTATTTCGAGTTACCAACACTTAGCAACCGAACCGGTATCTAATACCCTGGTGCTACTAGGAGTACTAGTAAAGTACACATTAATATAATGTATATCCAATATACTTCTGTCGACCTTGCCTGCCTTCTCATCTACCAAGTATCTAGGGTAGTTCTGCTTCAGTGACCGTTCCCCTCATTACAGAAGCACTTAGTCTCGGGTTTGGGTTCAACCTTGGTTTCTTCACTAGAGCAGCAACTGATTTGCCGTTTCATGAAGTATCCCTTCTTTCCCTTGCCCTTCTTGAAACTAGTGGTTTTACTAACCATCAACAATTGATGCTCCTACTAGATTTCTACTTTCGCGGTGTCAAACATCGCGAGTTGCTCAAGGATCATCATGTCTATCCCTGATATGTTATAGTTCATCACGAAGCTCTAATAGCTTGGTGACAGTGACTATGGAGAACCATCACTATCTCATCTGGAAGATTAACTCCCGCTCGATTCAAGCGATTGTAGTACTTAGACAATCTGAGCACATGCTCAACGGTTGAGCTTTTCTCCCTTAGTTTGCAGGCTTAAGAAACTTGTTAGAGGTCTCATACCTATTGACGTGGGCACGAGCCTAAAATCCCAATTTCAGCTCTTGGAACATCTCATATGTTCCGCGACGTTTCAAAATGTCTTCGGTGCCTCAATTCTAAACCGTTCAACATTACGCACTGAACTATCACGTAGTCATCAAAACGTGTATGTCAGATGTTCGCAACATCCACAAACGACGCTCGAGGTTCAGCACACCGAGCGGTGCATTAAGGACATAAGCCTTCTGTGCAGCAATGAGGACAATCCTCAGTTTACGGACCCAGTCCGCATAATTGCTACTATCAACTTTCAACTAAATTTTCTCTAGGAACATATCTTAAACAGTAGAACTAAAGCGTAAGCTACGGCATAATTTGCAAAGACCTTTTGACTATGTTCATGATAATTAAGTTCATCTAATTATTTAATGAACTCCCACTCAGATAGACATCCCTCTAGTCATCTAAGTGATACATGATCCGAGTCAACTAGGCCGTGTCCGATCATCACGTGAGATGAACTAGTCATCATCGGTGAACATCTCCATGTTGATCGTATCTACTATACGACTCATGTTCGACCTTTCGGTCTCTTGTGTTCTGAGGCCATGTCTGTACATGCTAGGCTCGTCAAGTCAACCTAAGTGTTTCGCATGTGTAAATCTGGCTTACACCCGTTGTATGCGAACGTTAGAATCTATCACACCCGATCATCACGTGGTGCTTCGAAACAACGAACCTTCGCAACGGTGCACAGTTAGGGGGAACACGTCTCTTGAAATTTTAGTGAGGGATCATCTTATTTATGCTACCGTCGTTCTAAGGAAATAAGATGTAAACATGACAAACATCACATGCAAATCATAAAGTGACATGATATGGCCAATATCATCTTGAGCCTTTGATCTCCATCTTCGAGGCGCGGCATGATCACCTTCGTCACCGGCATGAGACCATGATCTCCATCATCGTGTCTTCAAGAAGTTGTCTCGCCAACTATTAATTCTACTACTATGGCTAACGGTTAGCAATAAAGTAAAGTAATTACATGGCGTTTTCATTGACACGCAGGTCATACAATAAATTAAGGCAACTCCTATGGCTCCTGTCGGTTGTCATACTCATCGACATGCAAGTCGTGATTCCTATTACAAGAACATGATCAATCTCATACATCACATATATATAATTCATCACATCCTTTTGGCCATATCACATCACATAGCATACCCTGCAAAAACAAGTTAGACGTCCTCTAATTGTTGTTGCATGTTTTACGTGGCTGCAATGGGTTTCTAGCAAGAACGTTTCTTACCTACGCAAAAGCCACAACGGTGATATGTCAATTGCTATTTACCCTTCATAAGGACCCTCTTCATCGAATCCGATCCGACTAAAGTGGGAGAGATAGACACCCGCTAGCCACCTTATGCATCAAGTGCATGTCAGTCGGTGGAACCTGTCTCACGTAAGTGTACGTGTAAGGTCGGTCCGGGCCGCTTCATCCCACAATGCCTCCGAATCAAGATAAGACTGGTAACAGCAAGAAAATTGAACAAATCATCGCCCACAACTACTTTGTGTTCTACTCGTGCATAGAATCTACGCATAGACCTAGCTCATGATGCCACTGTTGGGGAACGTAGCAATAATTCAAAATTTTCCTACGTGTCACCAAGATCAATCTAGGAGATGCTAGCAACGAGAGAGAGGGAGTGCATCTTCATACCCTTGAAGATCGCTAAGCGGAAGTGTTACAAGAACGCGGTTGATGGAGTCGTACTCGCAGCGATTCAAATCGCGGAAGATCCGATCTAGCGCCGAACGGACGGCGCCTCCGCGTTCAACACACGTACAGCCCGGGGACGTCTCCTCCTTCTTGATCCAGCAAGGGGAGAGGAGAAGTTGAGGGAGAACTCCAGCAGCACGACGGCATGGTGGCAATGGAGCTTGTGGTTCTCCGGCAGAGCTTCGCTAAGCACTACGGAGGAGGAGGAGGAGGAGGAGAGGGCTGCGCCAGGGAAGAGGTCCGGCTGCCCTCCCACCCCTCCACTATATATAGGGGCAAGGTGAAGGGGGGCTGGCCCCTTAGATCCCATCTGGTGGGAGGGGCGGCGGCCAGGGAGGGTGGCTTGCCCCCCAAGTCAAGGGGGGGCGCCCCCCTTTAGGGTTTCCCCCAAACCCTAGGCGCATGGGCCCTAGAGGGGTTGGCGCCCAGCCCACTAAGGGCTGGTTACCTTCCACCTACAGCCCATAAGGCCCTCCGGGACAGGTGGACCCCCGGAACCCCTTCGGTAGCCCCGGTACAATACCGGCATACCCCCGAACACTTCCGGTGACCGTATGATGACTTCCCATATATAAATCTTTACCTCCAGACCATTCTGGAACTCCTCGTGACGTCCAGGATCTCATCCGGGACTCTGAACAACCTTCGGTAACCACATACTATTTCCCATAACAACTCTAGCGTCACCGAACCTTAAGTGTGTAGACCCTACGGGTTCGGGAACCATGCAGACATGACCGAGACACCTCTCCGGCCAATAACCAATAGCGGGATCTGGATACCCATATTTGCTCCCACATGTTCCACGATGATCTCATCGGATGAACCACGATGTCGGGGATTCAATCAATCCCGTATACAATTCCCTTTGTCAATCGGTATGTTACTTGCCTGAGATTCGATCGTCGGTATCCCAATACCTCGTTCAATCTCGTTACCGGCAAGTCACTTTACTCATTCCGTAATGCATGATCCCGTGACTAACTACTTAGTCACATTGAGCTCATTATGATGATGCATTACCGAGTGGGCCCAGAGATACCTCTCCGTCATACGGAGTGACAAATCCCAGTGTCGATTCGTACCAACCCAACAGACACTTTCGGAGATACCTGTAGTGTACCTTTATAGCCACCCAGTTACGTTGTGATGTTTGGTACACCCAAAGCATTCCTACGGTATCCGGGAGTTGCACAATCTCATGGTCTAAGGAAACGATACTTAACATTAGAAAAGCTCTTAGCAAACGAACTACACGATCTTGTGCTATGCTTAGGATTGGGTCTTGTCCATCACATCATTCTCCTAATGATGTGATCCCGTTATCAATGACATCCAATGTCCATGGTCAGGAAACCATAACCATCTATTGATCAACTAGCTAGTCAACTAGAGGCTTACTAGGGACATGTTGTGGTCTATGTATTCACACATGTATTACGGTTTCCAGTTAATACAATTATAGCATGAACAATAGACAATTATCGTGAACAAGGAAATACAATAATAACCATTTTACTATTGCCTCTAGGGCATATTTCTAACAAGAAGTGACCATGGGCCACAATGATGACAAGTTTAGGACGGGCCATTGACGGGCCGATTTAACACTAGTCGTACGGGCCTTAACAGAGAATGTTGGGCCTTTAGCTGGGCTGGCCCATTATGGTCTCTAAAATCTTGTGGGCCTTTAGCTGAGCCGGCCCATTATGGCCCACTAAATCTTGTCGGCCTTTAGTTGGGCTGGCCCATTTAATCTTTATGGGCCACTTTTGGGCCGGCCCATTTAATCTTTATGGGCCACTTTTGGGCCGGTCCACGTGTCAACGTATCATAGGCGCATCTCGCCCATTGGATGAGTGACACCTATGCCAACGCGGAGTTGACACGTGGTTCCATCAGCCAATGAGAATTTCACACGTGGAAAATCGACATTGGTCGTTGCTTTTAGCGGGTTATCGGATCCAAAACCGGACCCGATAGCTTAACGGCGTCCCGTTACAGTGGATGCCACGTGTCGGTCACCCTTGACGAAAGCACTTCTATGACGCGCGATTTATCGTCATGGAAGTGGACACTTCCGTGATGATAATTTTGGTAGTGTCATGGAACACTTCTGCGACAACACAGGTATGACTATCTTGATTCTCTCATAAAATTGTCATGGATGTCCATGCATGACAGAAAACGTGACCTACTATGACAAACAAGTATCATCACAGAACTGTCTTTTTTGTAGTGTACTTTGCTGCATCACCCTTTCCTCTTCAAGGGAAAACCAACGCATGCTCAAGAGGTAGCATTGCTTTGTTTAATTTTCTGTAATCAATTACCATTCTATAGCCTGTAATAATTCTTTGTGGAATAAGTTCATTCTTATCATTAGGAACAACATTAATACCTCCTTTCTTAGGGACACAATGAACATGACTTACCCATCTACTGTCAGCTATAGGATAGATTATACCTGCTTCCAGAATTTTTAAGATTTTCATTCTTACCACTTCCTTCATTTTTGGATTCAACCGACGTTGGTGATCAACAACGGGTTTAATATCAGGTTCCATATTAATTTTGTGCTGACATAGAGTGGGACTAATGCCCTTTAGATCATCAAGAGTATATCCAATAGCAGCCCGATGCTTCCTTAGAACTTTCAATAATCTTTCTTCTTCATGTTCAGGTTAGCACTAATAATAGCAGGATATATTTTCTTTTCATCTAGATAAGCATATTTCAAAGTGTCTGGCAATTGTTTTAATTCAAACACAGGATCACCTTTAGGCGGAGGAGGACCTCCTAGAGTTTCAATAGGCAAATTGTGTTTAAGCAAAGGACGTTGTTCAAAGAAAACCTTATCTATTTCATTTCTTTCATGCATATGTAAATCATTTTCATGGTCTAGCAAATATTGTTCTAAGGGATCAGTAGGTGGAACAACAATAGAAGCAAGACCAATTAATTCATCCTTACTAGGCAATTCTTTTTCATGATGATTTCTACTAAACTTGGAAAAAATAAACTCATGAGACTCATCACCAAAGCTAACACCAACAGTTTGTTTCTTACAATCTATCTTAGCATTAACTGTATTCAAGAAAGGTCTACCAAAGATAATGGGACAAAATTCATCTTGTGGGGAACCAAGGACAAGAAAATCAGTAGGGTATTTAATTTTCCCACACAAGACTTCAACATGTCTAATAATCCCAACTGGTGATATGGTGTCTCTATTAGCAAGTTTAATAGTAACATCTATTTCTTCTATCTCAGCAGGTGCTATGTCTTTCATAATTTCTTCATATAAAGTGTAAGGAATAGCACTCACACTAGCACCCATGTCACATAAACCATGATAACAGTGATCTCCTATTTTAGCTGAAATAACTGTCATGCCAACAACAGGTCTATGTTTATCTCTTTTATCAGGTTTAGCAATTCAAGCAGCTTCTTCACAGAAGTAAATAACATGCCCATCCATATCTTCCAAGAGATCTTTAACCATAGCAATACTAGGTTCTACTTTAATTTGTTCATCAGGTTTAGGTGTTCTAATATAGCTTTTGTTAACCACAGTTGAAACTTTAGCATGTTCCTTAATCCTAACAGGGAAAGGTGGTTTCTCAATATAAGCAGAAGGAACAACTGGATCGACATTATAAAGTATTGTTTCTTCTTTAACTGGTAATGGTCCTTTAATTTCTTCTTTAATAGGTGGGTGATATTTAAACCACTTCTCCTTAGGGAGTTCAACATGAGTAGCAAATGATTCACAAAAGGAGGCTACTATCTCAGAGTCAAGTCCATATTTAGTGCTAAACTTTTGAAAAGCATCGGTATCCATAAAAGATTTAACACAATCATACTTAAGTTTAATACCTGACTCTTTACCTTCGTCGAGTTCCCAATCTTTAGAGTTGCATTTAATTCTTTCCAAAAGATCCCACCGGAATTCAATAGTCTTCTTCATAAATGAACCAGCACAAGAAGTATCAAGCATGGTTTGATCATTGCGAGAAAGCCGAGCATAAAAAATCTAGATAATAATTTCTCTTGAGAGCTCATGATTGGGGCATGAATATAACATAGACTTAATCCTCCCCCAATCTAGAGCGATACTTTCTCCTTCACGAGGCCAAAAAATATATATATAATTCCGATCACGATGAACTAGATGCATAGGATAATTTTTTTTGGTGGAACTCCAATTTCAAACGATTCCAATTCCATGATCCAATATCATCACATAGCCTATACCATGCCAATGCTTTTCCCTTAAAAGATAAAGGGAAAACCTCACTTTGTCCTTGGGTAAACCTGCAAGCTTAAACAATCCACAAATTATTTCCACATATATCAAGTGCATATCAGGATGTTGGATTCCATCTCCTGCATAAGGATTAGCTAGCAGTTGTCCTATCATACCCGAAGGAATTTCATATTCAATATTTTCAGTAGGTGCAGTAGGTTGAGGGGTAGCTAATTGTGGTTCCGGACGAGGTGAAGATACCCCGAACAAACCCCTCAAAGGATTGTTTTCCATGGTAACAAGTGACAATAAATTTCAGCACAATACATAAATGTTTCCTTACTAAATTCCACTTACCAAAGGCGCTTCACTCCCCGGCAACAACGCCAGAAAATAGCCTTGATGACCCACAAGTATAGGGGATCAATTGTAGCTCTTTTCAATAAGTAAGAGTGTCGAACCTAATGAGGAGCAGAAGGAAATGACAAGTAGTTTTCAGTAACGTAATGTCTGCAAGTGTTGAAATTGTAAGTAGCGGAGTAGTTTGATAGCAAGATAAATTGTAACAAGCAAGTAGCGATAATAGTAACAAAAGTGCAGCAAGGTAGCCCAAACCTTTTGAGGCAAAGGACATGCCAAAACGGTTTCTTATGATAAGCAAGCGTTCTTGAGGGTACACAGGAATTTCATCTAGTCACTTTCATCATGTTGGTTTGATTTGTGTTCACTACTCTGATAATTTGATATGTGGGTGGACCGGTGCTTAGGTCCTGTTCTTACTTGAACAAACCTCCTTCTTATGATTAACCCTCCCGCAAGCATCCGCAACTACGAGAAAAGTATTAAGAATAAATTCTAACCATAGCATTAAACTTTTGGGTCCAATCGGTCCCTTACAAAATAGCGCATAAACTGGGGTTTAAGCTTCTGTCACTCTCGCAACCCACCATCTAATTGCTACTCCACAATGCATTCCCTTAGGCCCAAACATGGTGAAGTGTCATGTAGTTGACGTTCACATCACACCGCTAAGGGAATAATAACATACATACTAACAAAATAGCGAACACATATCAAGTTCACATAATTACTTGCAACATGATTTCCCCCGTGACCTCAAGAACAAAAGTAACTACTCACAAATGATAAACATGCTCATGCTCAGAGGAGTATTAAATAGCATAATGGATCTGAACATATAATCTTCCACCAAATAAACCATATAGTAATCAACTACAAGATGTAATCAACACTACTAGTCACCCACAAGCACTAATCTATAGTTTCGGTAACAAGATTGAACACAAGAGATGAACTAGGGTTGAGATGAGATGGTGCTGTTGAAGATGTTGATGGAGATTTCCCTCCCCAAGATGGGAGAGTTGTTGGTGATGATGATGACGATGATTTCCCCCTCCGGGAGGGAAGTTCCCCCGGCGGAATCGCTCCGCCGGAGGGCAAAAGTGCTCCTGCCCAAGTTCCGCCTCGAGGCGGCGGCGCTCCGTCCCAAAAGTCTCCTCCTTATTTTTTTTCTAGGTCAAAATGACTTATATACCAGAAGATGGGCACCGGAGGTGGGCCGAGGAGGCCACAACCCACCAGGGCGCGTCTGGGGGGCCTGGCGCGCCCAGGTGGGTTGTGCCTACCTGGTGGCCCCCCTTTGGTGTTTATTGGCTCCAATATTTCTTAAATAATCCATAAAAAATCTCCGTGAAGTTTTAGCTCATTTGGAGTTGTGCAGAATAGGTGGCCTGACGTAACTTTTCCAGGTCCAGATTTCCAGCTGCCGGAATTCTCCCTCTTGGTGTGTTCCTTGTAAATTATGAGAGAAAAGGCATTAGAATTATTCCAAAAAGCATTATTATGGATAAAAACATTATAAATAACAGTAAGAAAACATGATGCAAAATGGACGTATCAATAGCTCGAGAGTGGAATTTTCTCCTCTGACGATGGAGAGATATTCGTAGGCCCCTCTCGGTGTGATGACATCCATCATAGTATGGCTAGACACAGGTGACTACGTCACTGGGATGCCAAAACACATTAAAAAGAAAGAAGAACAAAACCGGTAACGAGGAGATCGGTATAGTGAACATGGTGATGACTCAAGAGGATACTGCTGCATCTCACCTCGGGTTTTGTAAAGTATCGCGAAGCAAAGGGAACATCACATGATAACCAAAGGATCACTCGAATGTCATTCGTGTATTCATAGGGATCGATATGGACGTCCAAGGTTCCACTATTGGTCATTGAACGAAGGGGTTTTGTTCATGTCTATGTTTTACCGAACCTATAGGGTCACAAGCTTAAGGTAATCAGGATCTGCTGAGTGTTAGTAGGATGAGAGTATCGAGGATTTATTTGTGGAATTGTTTCATTAACATTCAGAATAGTTCTGAGAGGAACCGGAAGCGTTTCAGGGTCACCGAAAGGGTTTCAGAGTTTATCGAGCAATACCAGGTATTACCGATAAATAATATATAGGTGGAAAATGTTTCCAGTGATGTTAAATTAATAATAAAAGGCTCTAGTAATTGTTAGGACTTTTTTTATTTAATTTAATATTTATGGGCCTTAAAAGGCCATGTGGTGGAGGGAGCATTGGGTCACCAAGGCCCGTGTAGGGGAGGCGCCCCATTTTCCTCTTTGGTAGGTCGAATTGGGGTGGGGGAAGGCCTCCTCCTTCCCTCCTTGGCCGACGCAAGGGGAGGGGGTTCATTCCCCTCCTTGTGACACCCCTCCTGCTAGGCCTGAGCATTCCGTTCGGTTCGGTACTTCGGGCTTTTGAAAATTACGGTTTCCTGAAACTACTGACCGGCCGGTCTTCTGAAAAACTAGTAACCGATAGTTCACTCCACCGAGTAAATTGGTTCGGTCTCGGTTCTCAACCGAAGTTCCCAATATTGTTGACTGCAGCCAAAAATTAATCGACGCGGGAAGGAAATTAAATGGTTGCTGCTTATCTTTCGTGCAGCCAGATCCATAACGGAGCCCCTACTGGTTGAAATCACAAATTTACCGACGCACGCAGCAAGGGCGCCGAGAAAAGGGAGAGGGAGGATATGGTGCTGTGAAGGAGAGAGGATTTGTTCATCCTATGGTGTCCCCGACTGTCAGACCACCATTGTTGGCTGCTGGGACGATGACGGTGGTGACAGCGGCGTGGGCGGGGCTGTGGGCAACTGGGCATCTCGCTGAGCACTAGACCTTCTAGCCTGGGGTGCACAGCAAGGGGCGGCCAGGGTTAGGGGCCTTCCAGCATCAGCTGACATGGGGTGGGGAATTGGATGTGCGAGGTAAGGGAAGCTGGAAAGTGATGTACGACCAGGCTACAGAATAGATTGGCAAGAAGACAAGTTAAATGGACCGTAGGGAGTTGAGGCGTACTGGCTGGGCTATTCCATCTAAGTTGGGCTATTATGTATATTCGGGTTGTTTGGTTAATCAGGCCATACAACCGAACTCCCTGGTCTTATTTCGGTTTTTCAAAACCAGAAACCGACTTAACGACCAAATTTATCGGTTTCGGTTAGTTTGGCTTCGGTTTCGGGTTTCTCCGTTCGCCACTTAGGTGTTTGGTTAAAATGCCCACCCCTACCTCCTCCCCTCCAACCTATATATACTAGAGGGTCTAGGCACTTTTGTAGACAAGTTTTGAAGCCTCATCTAGCTCTCTAGTTCTAGTTCAAGTTGGTCCTAGTTAATCAATTAGAGCTTGACCTAGATCCTCCAATCTTCACAATTACAAGCCCGGTGTGGTTCTAATATCCTCCCTCTAATTCTTCGGCAACGATTAGCTCTGGACAGCGAAGCACTGCCAGATCATGAAGACCGTACGCTTGCAACTCGTAGAAAGGTCGTGCTTTCGGTCTTCCGTTTGAGGGACTGTTCATGGGCCCTAAGAACCCTAAGAAACACCTTCCCTTCCAATGTGAGTTTAATGATAATAAAATCTTATCTTCATATGCCAAGGGTGTATATAGTTATTATGATATTGAACAAATCTTATCTTATTATGATAATGAATGAATAGTATTTGCATTACCCTTAAAAAATAAAATACTACAAAAACTAAAAATAAATCAAAATTGATGCGACACCGTCTTCGGAGAAGAGGGTGTTCAAAGGGAGGTCCGATCTTCATGGCGTAGGATCGATAAATGGATGGGGATAACTAGCTACAAGCAGCCGAAAAATGGAAAATAAGATATTATGACCCGACGAGGAGGATGCTCACCGAAGCTTGCAATCCGAACATTCGCCGATCCACAACCCACAATACTACCCACACAACCACGCTCAAGTCGTGGAGCACAGGATAGGTGCAATCCGCAAGGGAAACCACGAACTCTAACCAACATAACACGGTCTAGTCGTGGAGCACGAATTAGGAGCAATTTCTCAAGGAATCACGAGAATAAGGGTAACAAGAGCTCTCCAATCTCAGGAGGAGTCTATATCTTTGGTCTTTGATAGAAATGGCAAAAGTCCCCAACGAAGGGAAGAGCTAGCCTATTTATAATCGGGACAACCCCCTGGATAGGTGTGGAAACAAACTAGCTTTGGGAACGAGCTTAGGTGTGAAAGAGAACCAGCTTTGGTTTGACTAAATGGCTTCGAGACTTAATGAGGTAGCTTCTAAAAAACTCTCGTTGGAGGTGGTTGGCAGTTCCCGACCAAACATTGTTCACTGGAGTCAAACAATGTTTCCTTCAGCGGCATAGCCGAGTTCTGGAAATCTTTCGCAAGTTGGGATATCCAAAGTCGTGCGAAACATTGTTTCGTCAGAATCGGAACAATGTTTCTTCAGCAGACAACTCTTTTCTTCATGAACTCCTAACTTTGTTTCTTTGCCATAAAACATTGTTTTGCACGGACTGATATGTGTTTGGCCTTCTTCGATATTGCACCTAAGTTCAACCAACAACAAAGGAGGTGAAGGCACAACCATGTTTTCAAGGTCAAATGATAAACTTAAGTTAGCGTTCACCTGATCATGTATTTGCATTGCGTGACTTCTTGTCATTGGACCGTTGATGATTGTTGGTGTGGTATCCATGGTTGGGATGTTCTCATCGTCCTCCCCCTCTTGAAAAAGAGTCGTCCTTGACTCTAGCTGGTCATCACACAAAAGAAAATTGGCCAGTACAAAGAAGCAATGCGAAGATTTTATCAAATGCTTAAGTTTAGCTTTCACCTTTGCGAACTTCAAATGTTTTGTTTGACTCAACAATTCTTTCCAGCTAACATTTCCATGGAGTACAAACTTGTAATCAGGCACATCCATGTTTGTATCATCCTCCCTCTCTTGAAGAAAAGCCGCCCTCGACTTCCTTCGGCCTACAAAATAATAGCACAAGGACAATACAAAATATATTGGCCAAGTAAAAGTTGAATAAGCATATTTAGTTTTTAGTTTTATTGGCTCCTTGACGGTTTCATTATGATTAACAAAAGGATATTGTTTGATGGATGACATAGCAATCATCTTTTCTCTAATTTCATCGTGCCAATGCTTCAAGAGTTCATAAGTGCATACCTATGGTGCTTCAAGATGAATGATCTCTTTTCTTTTACCTCACTGAGTACCTCCATGCCTTTTTGAAGATCACTTACCCCACATGATGTTTCTTTGATGGTGCTCCATGTGCGCCATAATTATTCATGGATCGCTGTAGCAGGGCAACTAAGTATGATTTTTGCATCTGCACATACTTTAGAGAAAGAGAGCTTTGGGAATGGTTAGTAGTTGAATAGTCTTCTCTCTTTCATTTGGTGGATCACTCATCTCTTTGATATTGTGTGTAAACACCTCAAGCTTAGATTTGGTGGACTCACATAACTCGCTACTCCTCTCACTTTGATGGTGTGGTATAATATGTTGTGGTTCACTCATTTCTCTAATCTTGTGCTGGATTACCTCACCCTCATATTTGGTGGGCTCACACAACTCACTAATCCTCTCTCGCTGAATGTGAGGTATACTTGGGTGGAGATATTCCATCTCTCTAACCTCATGTTGAACAATCTGATCCTCACATTTGGTGGACTCATTCTCCTCACCTCTCTAATCACTCTCGTTATGTTGAATTTTGGGAAGTGAACACTCTTCCTCACATTTGGTGGAGTCACTCAACTCACCTCTCTTATCATTCTCAATATGTGGATTTTTGGGAAATAGACATTCTTCCTCACATTTGGTGGAGTCACTCAACTGACCCCTCTTAGCACTCTCAATATGTGGAATTTTTAGAAGCAGGGTGCGCAAAACCAAGTCGATTTGGTGTTTAATGCCTCGCTTCGATGGCAATCTGGGTGGCACCTCCTTGTGGAACACATCCCCATACTCCTGCAGAAGATCAAAGACAACACTAGGAAGAGTTGAGGGTAAGTCGTTAGCATCCAATAAAGTTTCCTTGTACATGAGTACAAAGAATGGACTATTAGGTTCTGTCAATTCCTGCATATCCCTTTTCCTAGCCATCATAACTAATCCCTGTTTTTCCTGGGGCTTGGTCATATTTGGCTGTGGAGCTTTTGGCTATGGAAACACTCCCTCACTTTGTTGGTGGCTCACTCATTGTGTATGATCACTCTCTCCCTTTTTCTTTCCATTTATTTTCATTTCATCAAGATAGACTTCCTCGGGTGTCATGGGTAGCCAAGTGAACATTTATCCTCTATGGACAAAAACTAAGCGATTCGCACACCCGCTGGTTTGCACATCACGGTCATGCAACCACGGTCATCCAAGAAGCAGGTGACAAGCGTGCATCAGCATCACATCACACTCAACATCACCCTGATACGTCCCTACTGAAATTGGTATTTGCACACTACTACTCACCTTAATCGCACCACAATCATTCAGCCATTGCATGCGGTATGGGTGTGGGTGATGTTTTGTTTGCAATTGAGGCTTCTCGACCATCTAGATGCTTGCAATATTGTTGCAGCTGCCACTATCAACAATCACTCGACATATCTTCGAGTTGATAAGGCAATGGGTGTGGAAAAGGTTATGCCGCTGCCCCTTTTCCTCCTCCACAACCTAGGTGTTAAGTGAACGACATACAACCAAAGCTTCTCCATCAAGTTCCTCATGACATAAAATAGTTCCTCCTACTTCCCAACCTTGCTCCTTTTCCACTTCATCATTGCCACCTTCAGGGTCACTTTCAGACTCCCATTCACCTCTTCCATTGATGATCCTAGTTCTTTTGGTTGGACATTCCGAAGAAATATGACCTCTTCCTTTGCACTTGTGGCATTGAATGCCGCAGCTATGTGTAGAACTCTTTTCTGGAGGGGGAGCAGAGGATACTCCTGTTGTAGCTGATGACCTCTTATCTTGATTGTGAATAGCAGGCAAGGAAGCCGACGAGGCATGTGGGTGCCTAGGTGGTGCACCCTCAAACTGAGAACCATATGGCTGGTGTGTTCGCTGCCATGAGCGTGTGGTGGTGCGGCCTTGGAAAGCACGAGTACGACCATTATGCATATTCTTCTTCTCAACTCTTGTAGCTTGATGTACCACATCTTGTAATGTATCATAATGAAACATCTCCACAAAATCTTATATTTCATCATTCAGCCCATGTAAAAATCTTGCCATCTTCGCCTCATCACTTTCACGGATTTTTGTCCGAATTAGCAGCACCTCCATCTATTTATAGTACTCTTCAACAGTGCGGGAACCTTGAGTGAGCCCCTAAAACTGCTTGTACAATTGCCTCTCATAGTATGATGGAACAAAATGGCGCCTCATGACTCCTTCATCAAAGTCCAGCTGTGGATATGATTATTACCTGACATCAACCGATCGTCTTGCAGCTGATTCCACCATGTAAGAGAATAACTAGAAAACTCCATAACAGCAAGATCAACTCTCTTAGCTTCGGAAAAACCATGGAGGCAAAAGATTTGATCACACTTCTCCTCCCACTCAATATATGCATCCTGATCCTCTTTTCCCGTGAATGATGGCACATGTAGCTTCACTCTCGCTTGGTTGTCATGGTCATCTTGATCACAACGATCATAATGATGACCACTGCGACCAAAAACAGCACCACGGCGAGGCGGGGAGTAGGGTTCATAGTCCCCCATGCCTTCATCTTCGCCACCATGCTCCACTACTAGAAAAAGGGCTATAGATGGGATTGACACTAATGGCGCACCAGACAAGCGGTGCGCCATTAGTATATACTAATGGCGCACCACCTTCTGATACACCATTAGAGTTGAAACTACTAATGGCGCACCTGGCCCAGGGTGCGCCATTAGTATCAAAAAAAAAATTTAACTAGTGCGCCTGTCCAAACATACTAATGGCGCATCCAGACACAGTGTGCCATTACTAGTTGTAACTAGTAATGGCGCACCTGCCGGAAAGTGCGCCACTAATGTTGTTTTTTCTATTATATTTTTTATTCCCTTTTTTGCAAAACTACTAATGGCGCACTTTTCCACCGTGCGCCATTACTAGTTTAAACTATTAATGGCGCACTGTGGAACAGTGCGCCATTAGTATGTTTTTTTTTTTGCAAAACTACTAATGGCGCACCACCAGAAGGTGCGCCATTAGTAACCTGGATTACTAATGGCGCATTTAGAGTTGGTGCGCCATTAGTAAGTGGGCAGCAACAAGATATTTTGGACAGCTCTCCTACCCACACTCACTTTCTCCCCACTTCATTCTCTCCACCTCCTCCTTGTCTCGGGTGCCTCCTCTTTTTCACCTCATTTCCACCATAGATTCACTCAATTTAAGTGGTTAAATTACCTTGTTTTGATAGGTAAGTAAGGGGGGAAGCTATATTTATGTTGTTCTCCCTACAACAATGTGCACATGCACTTTTTATGGCCTAGCTAGATCTATGTATGTTCGTGGTGTTGCATATGTTTGTGGTGTTGCATATGTGTTTGTGTTTGGAGGTGTACCGGTATTTGAAATGCGATAGTTGCCAATATTTTGCCGGAATGTTGATTCATTTCCGTTTCGGCGAGAATTTTGGCATTAAGCATTCTTTTTGGTCCTATTTTTAGGGAAAGCCATGCCAAATTTTTTCTTGGTTCTAAAATATCGTTTTGCTCTAACCCGCAGGCGACCATGGTCCGCATGATGACCGAAGGCATCGTGAATAGGTTTTTGAGGTCCGCGAAGGCCAAGATGCTTCAAAAGAACGAGACGGAGATAAGATGTCCGTGTCGAAGATGCAAGCTGAAGAGCCTTATTGCGGACTCGGAATCCGGGCAGGTGCGGGACCACCTGCTCTTGCGTGGTTTCATGGATGGATATCGGTGGCAAGGTGATGAAGATGACTACGAAGTCGTCCATGGGGGCCGGGCAAGAAATGAGGAAGGGCAGCAAGACAACCACCGCGGCTCGGGCGGGCGAGAAGACGAAGAATCCCCAGGAGATGATCACGACGGTGATGCTGTACACAGTCATCATGTAGAAGATGCAGGACATGATGATGAGGAAGATGCCGGAGCAGACGACGGGCATGATCATGAAGATGATGATGCCGGCGGAGCAGACGACGCTGGACCATCGATGGGCTGGGTGCAGGACCCTCATATTCAAGAGCTGCTTCTCAAGCAGACGGATAACGCAAGAGCTGCCGCCCGAGAGAAAGCCAAGATGGATCAACTTGAGTTAGACGCGGTTACTCCATTGTATGAAGGATGCAGGCCCGAGGATACCCGCCTGAAAGTAACGCTCATGGCTCTGGAGATGAAGGTAAAACACAAAATGACCGACGCATGCTTCGACGAGAACATGTCATTCTGGCACGAACGTCTTCCCAAGGGGAACAAGTGCCCGACCAGTTTGGAGGAGGCGAAGAAAATCGTGTGTCCTCTGGATTTACCGCACGTGAAATACCATGTGGCATGAACAATTGCATCATTTATCGGGACGAGCACGCGGAGTCTACCATATGTCCGGTGTGCGGCGTCACTCGATACAAGAAGAGGAAGAAAGCTCCTCGAAAAGTGGTGTGGTACTTTCCGATCACTCCTCGTCTGCAGCGGTATTTCACGGACCCTAAGGTAGCAAAGCTCCTGCGTTGGCACGCGGATAGGGAGGAGAAGAAGCGAGAAGATGACGCAAATGATCCGGAGATAGATAAAAAAGACAAGATGCTGAGTCACCCTAAGGATGCGAGCCAGTGGCAAGCGTTGAACTTCGAAGACCTAGAATTTGGGAACGATCCAAGGAACATCGTGCTGGGCGCGAGCACCGATGGAGTCAATCCGTTTGGCAGCCAGAGAAGCACACATAGCACCTGGCCTGTGTTTGTGTGGATGTACAACCTTCCCCCCTGGTTGTGCATGAAGAGGAAGTACATTCACATGAGTATGCTAATTGAAGGATCGAAACAACCAGGGAACGACATCAATCTGTATCTGGGGCTGCTGAAAGAGGAGCTTGACACGCTGTGGAAAACGCCAGCCAATACGTGGGACGCCGCAGAGAAAGAATATTTCCCTATGAGAGCCGCGCTGCTCACGACGGTGCACGACTATCTCGGTTACGGATATGTCGCGGGGCAGGTGGTCCACCGATTTTCTGGATGCGTCAGGTGCATGGATGACACAACGTATCGCCAGCTAGATAGAGATCCCGGGTCTTCGAAAACCGTGTTCATGGGACATCGAAGGTGGCTTCGCGACGATGACCCGTGGAGAAAACGCAAGGATCTATTCGATGGTGAAACCGAACCCCGAGGACGCCCGCGTACGAGGAGCGGCGAGGAAATAGACGAGCTGTTGAAAAATTGGAAAGACTGCCCACTGCCGGGAAAGAAGCAAAAGGCGCCAGAGCCGGGAAAGAAGCGAAAGGCGCCAGCGCCGCTGCTGAAGGTATGGAAAACGAGGTCTGTTTTCTGGGACTTGCTGTACTGGAAGATCCACCGTGTGCCTCACAGCCTTGATGTCATGCATATCACGAGGAACATGTGCGAGAGTCTGCTTGGTACCCTGCTCAACATGCCAGAGAGGACCAAAGATGGGCCGAAAGCAAGGGCAGACTTGAAATCAATGGGCATCAGGCAGGAGCTTCACGCTATATATGATGATGATGATGATGAGGCGAAGCAGGACACGGAAAGTCGTCGCAAAGGCAAAAAGGCCAAGAAGACCGGAAATGACTACCCTCCCGCGTGCTTCACTCTAAGTCAGGAGGAGCTTGAGCAGTTTTTCACCTGCCTCGTAGGAGTAAAATTTCCTTACGGTTACGCGAGGAAGATAAGCAGATACCTAGACCTAGCGAAGCTGAAGTTCAGCGGGATGAAGTCTCACGACTGTCACGTGCTGATGACGCAGATACTTCCAGTTGCAATCCGTGGGATCATGGACGCGCACGTCCGTGAAACGCTATTTGGCCTATGCAACTTTTTTGACGTCATCTCTCGGAAGTCTGTTGGCGTGAGGCAACTCAGAAGGCTACAGGAAGAGATCGTGGTGATACTATGCGAGCTTGAGATGTACTTCCCGCCCGCATTCTTCGACGTTATGGTGCATCTGCTGGTCCATATCGTGGACGATATCATCCAACTCGGGCCGACGTTCCTGCACAGCATGATGCCGTTCGAAAGGATGAATGGTGTCATCAAAGGATACGTTCGCAACATGTCACGTCCAGAGGGAAGCATAGCCAGGGGCTTTCTGACCGAAGAGTGCATCTCCTACTGCACGAATTATCTAGGCATCGAGAACCCCGTTGGTCTGCCCGTCAACAGGCACCTCGGCAGGCTCGCTGGATGGGGTCACCGTGAGGGTCGCCGCGAAATGCATGTCGACTTCGAGGGTCGACTCGCCGACTTTGAAAGAGCAAACCTAGTCGCGCTACAACACATAGACGTGGTCGATCCTTGGGTGGTAGAGCACAAAACCTTTATTAAGAAGACGTACAATGACCGAGGCCAACAGAGGACGGACGGAGATATACTCAAAGAGCACAACTCATGTTTCACGCGTTGGTTCAAGCAGAAGCTTCTGTCGTACCCTTTACATGAGGATTCTTCCGCGGAAGAACAACTCATATTCGCCTTGTCACAGGGCGCCGAGCACAACCTGATGACCTATGAGGCGTACGATATCAACGGCTACACATTCTACACCGAGGCCAAGGACATGAAGAGCGATGGTTATCAGAACTCCGGGGTAACGATGGAATCCTACACCGGTAACGACAAGGACAGATACTACGGAAGGATCGAGGAGATCTGGGAGCTGAGCTACGCTGGAGAGAAGGTCCCGATGTTCCGTGTCAGATGGGCCAAGAGCGTCCTAAAAGAAGACCGGTATTTCACCACCATGGTTATACCCGAAGCCAAATCCAAGACCGCAGGCGCAAACGTCCCCGCGAAAAATGAGCCATGGGTACTGGCTTCCCAAGTGGACCAATGCTTCTTCATTACCGACCCGTCAAAGCCCAGTCGTGTTGTCGTGAGGAGAGGGAAAAGGAAGATCATCGGAATGGATGGAGTGGCCAATGAGCAAGACTTCGACAAGTACAGCGACCCGAGAATCGAACATGACGACGATGATGAAGTAGCAGCATACACCACAAGACGAAGCAGGACCACCCTACCTAAAGGACGTCCGTTCCACAGAAGAACTCCATTTGCGAAAAAGAAGGGCAAGAAGATTGTGAACAGATAGCTAGCTAAGATCGATTGTATTTAAATCGTAGCCTTCATTTCTCGATTGTATTTCATGGGCACTTTTTGAACTATCATGAATATTTTTAAATTTCATGGACACTCGATCTCGATCCCCCTCCATCTCGATCGCTATCCCACCTCGCCAGATCCGGTCCCCCTCGCCGCCGAGCACCCCCCGGTCCACCGGCCCCCCGCACCCCGCGCACCCTCCCCCGCTCCACCGGCATTACTGTTTGATGATATTTTTTTAAAAATTATTACTGTCTTATAAAAAAATATTACTGTTATGATTTAAACAAGTTTGAACATATTTAAACACAAATAAATATCAAACAGCATTTTAAATGCATAAAAAAATTGTGGAGCCTAGGAATCGAACCCAGGACCTCCTGGTGTGAGAACTGGCTGCTGACCAGTCGAGCTAGTAGAGGGAACTTGGTGTGGATCAGGTCAGGTGGAAGATAACCTGTTGGCTCGAGCAGAAATCAAAAAAAATACTAATGGCGCACCAGGGTGAGGTGTGCCATTAGTATGGATGTACTTATGGCGCACCGAGGGGTGGTGCGCCATTAGTATTGTGCCCTCGCCCTCGATCCCCTTCCCCTCTCCTATCCCCGGCCCAAACCTATCCCCTCTCTCTCCCTCGCCCTCGATCCCCTTCCCCTCTCCTCTCCCGACGCCGCTGCCCCGCCGCCTCGACGCCGCCCCGTCGTCCTCGTCTCCGCCCCGACGCCCCGACGCCGCCCTCTCCTCTCCCGACGCCGCCGCCCCGCCGCCCCGTCGTCCTCGTCTCCTCGGCGCCGCTCTTCTCGTCTTCTCGGAGCACCACCACCACCCGGACCTCCTCGCCTCCCGGACCTCGTCGCACCACCACCACCCGGACCTCGTCGCCCCACCTCGTCGCCCCGTCCACACCACCGCCCCCGTGAGCTCCACCACCACCCGGACTTGTCTATTGCTTCATGTTCATTATGACAATTGCTAATTCTTGTTTGATTTAGTAGCGTCTCATTTCTTGTGCTCATGCAATTATTTAAGGGTTTATCTTCTCTCTCTTTTTGCGGGATTTTATTAGTTCATTTTAACTTGGAAGGAATGATTAGATTCCAACAGCCTCTTTGTGCAAGACTTGTAAAAAAATACCCCCTGTCAAGTCTTACATTATGTATGCACTCCAGTTTTACTTTTAATATGTTCGTGTATGTCAGTTCTTATTAGGTGTGTCATGTGTGTTATTTGCTCTCCCTGGGGCCTATGAGCTGACAAATTTGCAGTTGGCATGTGCCTTATATTTTTTTGGGGGTGGAACAAAAATGTGATTACACAAGGTTTTTGGATTCTTCCCACAAGACCTGCATCCTAAATTTACTGCCATTAAAAATTTACTGGTATACAGCAGCAGTGCTCATTCATTCATTGCCTGCCAAAATGGACAGTTTTTTCATGTCACCCACCCTTCCGCGTGTGTCGGTGTGCAACTGAAAAATCATCAGAAGGAAGTTCTATCTTGTGATTGGGTTGGGATATTCATGCATTTTATTCAGCGCCCCTATCGTTACAAGTGTGTGTGTGTGTGTGTGTGTTTGTTCTTGGTGGTTTGAGGTTCTTTCAGTTGCTTTTTTTCTTCCCTTTTTTGCGGAGATTTTGGTTGTTTACTAGCAACATCTTGCCCAGTTGCAATCAGATGGGGTTTGCATCTTAAAGGGATTGCAACTGGCATCCCAAGCCCGTCTGCATCAGGAAGGGATAAAGCAGCAAATCCTGGCACGAAAGAAGAATTAGCAATTGTCGGTGCGCCCCTATCGTTTACCTTGGATTGTTTTACCTTGAGAAAATGCATTCCACTCAAAGACAGCCCATTTTGTACACTTTTTCGTTTGATAGATCTAAGGAGGCAGAAAAGTTCTCTTTTAGTCATCTTTATTGCAGTCAATGTCTCCACCACTCTGATATCCTCAGTATCATGGTTGTGCTCTGAATCTCCAAGCAAATCATATTGATTGTGATGATTGACTGAAACATAAGAAGTTTTCAGGTGGTTGCATTGTTTCTTGCTACCAACACCCGTAGTTTCTTTCTTTGTTTAGTTGGAAGTTTGTTATACTGATAGAGTGTGCATAGGGAGTAAACGAATTCCTGCAAAACGAATTTTGTATGAGTTTTTTAGATCTGAATTCATTTATGTTCATGTGCGTCTGTCTGGCTGTGTATCCCAACTTGTGTTGATGCTCTGAAGTAGGTTTTCACTAAGAGAATTCAAAACTAAGACATGTTCTTAAACTGAAGCAGTATTTGTATCACAGAAAAAGTTCTGAAGCTGTTGAACCTTACCTTATGTGTCACAAAAAAAGGAAAGGAACATCATGAACAACTCTCCATGACTTAATTTTCCTATATGCATTGGCCTGTACAGCAGGTTCACTTTTCCTATATGCATTGGCCAGTACAGCAGGTTCACTTTTCAAAACAAATTAGAGCAGACCTCATACACCCAAGAAAACCTGAAAAAAATGAAGTTCAACCCCTCACTTTTCCTATATGCATTGGCCTGTACAGTTGGATTTGTTTATGATTTTAGTGTTTTCAGTCTATTTTTCTATTTCTGCTTTAACATAACGGAATAACTAATGGTGGCTGCCTAATGATGACAGACTAAGTTTCTGATTTATTTTGTTATAGAAGTGTAGATTCATTGGTAGCAATTGTTTTCAGTGTCTCATGTTGCTTGTAGTGTTTTGTCCAAAATGTTGAATGATACTGCTTGGAGATGCATATATTGTTTCACCTCTTCACATGCCAATGTATTTTCCATGTTGTGATGGAGGCCCTTTTTGCCTTGTCCACCCGAGAGGCCCTTGAGTTTGCCGGAATGTCGATTAACTTCCGTTCCGGCAAATTCGGGTACTCCATATGTCCTATTTTCAGCAAAGGTCATGCTGAAATTTTCCGTGAATTTTAGCATGACTTTGCTAAAAATAGGACATATGGGGTACTTGTGACTAATGCATGGGCCAGGGTATCTTAGTAGTTAATTAAGTAGGATCAAGTGCCCCGGCGTACTTGTGACTAATGCATGGCTTTTAGGGTTCCTCGGTGTCGATAAAAACCGAAATGATGAAAGCTTAGGCTTTTAGGGTGCCTCGGCGTCGAAAAACCCTCAATGATAAAAGCTTAGCTTTTAGGATGCCTCGGTGTCGACAAACCCTAAATGATGAGACCATGATCTTGTTCCTTGACAATAACCAACTTTTTGACCAAACTTTGTTCCTATTTAGAGAGAAACATGGCCAACAACGATGAGGCCGGGGGTTCGGGCGTCAAGGCATTCCGGAAGCTGTCCCAGGAGATGGAGGAACAACCTCACTTGTATGAGGACGCCGCCTTCCCCACCGATCCTGAGACCACTGATGGTACCGCCGAGGATGACCCCACTGATGCCACCACTGATGGTGCCGCCGAGGATGCCACCACTGATGATGGCGGCGCACGCACAGATGGCAGCCAACCGAAGAGGCAACGGAAGGACCGGCGCCCGACCGTGCTCCGCACCCTCAAGGAGGAAGTTACTGAAGTGGACTCCGACGGGAATCCAACGGCACCCGAACGAATAGTCAAGGGGTACTCGCTTCAGCTCGGGTGCATTCTCCGGAGCACCGTCTCGATCAACACCGAGAACCTGAGGCATCCTGACCGAGGGAATTTGCGCAACCTCCTCTTCACGAAGCTGCACGAACGATACAAGTTCCCCGCTGAATTTGAAAACACAAGCCTCAAAGGGAATAAAGTGAACAATGCTGCCCTCACGAAGACGAGCAAGGCCCTGTCTACTTGGAAAAGCAATGTGAAGAGAATGATCGAGAAAGGTGAGAGTTATGAGAAGATCAAGGAGAAAAATCCTTCGATCACCGAAGATGACTACAACGACTTCAAGATCAATTGCTCGAGCACCGCAAACTCCGAATCAAGTAAGTGGGGGAAAGAAATGCGGGAGCTGAACTTAGGGGAACACACACTCGGTCCCGGCGGTTACAGAGTGGCGGAACCTATATGGGACAAGGAGGAGGCGGACCTTGCCGAGCAAGGCCTACCGCCCCTCTTCGATAAATACGGTGACAAGCAGACCAGGAACTTTGTCAGGGCCCGGTACAAGAAGGACCCGAAAACAAAGGAGCTTACCACGGATCCGAAGACCAGGGCGCTTGAGCTTGTTCTGGTAAGGAATACACCCCCGCGTAATTAGCTCCATATGGTTGCATTCTAATTAATGAAGCCAAATTTCTAAATGGTTCACATTCCTTCCGCAGGCGACTGAAAGCAGTAGCGCGGGGTCGACTAAGAGCAACCCTTGGGACACCACTCTAAATAGGGCGTTGAATGTAATGAAGAACAAGGATAAGCTCAGTAAGCCGACGTCAGCTGGTCGTGTGGCCGGCAAAGGCTTGTCGACAAAATGGTCGTCATACTATAACACTGGTGGGCGAAAGGAGAAAAAGACCAGCTCGGAAAGCCAGGCGCGCGAGGTTCAAGAACTCAGGGCACAGGTGGCACGGATTCCGGAGATTGTCCAAGAGCAAGTGCAACAACAACTCGGAGTGACGATCACCGCCATTGTGCCTACCTTGATCCAGGGGATTAGTGCGTGGATTGCGGGCGGCCAACAGGGGCCGCCCCCGATTCCTAGCTTCACGGCCAGCAACTCGCAGAACGCGATGGCGGGGCCATTGGTGTCTCCGGCGGAGGCGGCATTGGTGTCTCCGACGCCGGCACGGGAGCTTAATGCACTCGGGTGTACGCCGGCCGGCACCTCTGCAGCAAGCGGCCCCTCCGTCAACTGCACGCCCGCCGTTGGCGGTGCCTCGACATTAGCCGAGCTCGACGCCATCATCACGGTAACTAATTAAGCCTCTCTCGGCCGAGGACTTCATCTCCTTGCCTTTGATTGGGCATCCCTAACGCCCTACATGTTTTCGCAGGGCGCCGCCGACGTTCCGTGCACTCTCCTGCACTTCGTGAACAACGAGTTGGTCGATGTCGCCAAGGGCAAAATCGTTCAACCGGGTAACCCCTTGTTCCACGGTACCCAGATGCCACCCAACTTGTTTAGGGTTCAACTGGTTCGGGTGCTGCCAGGCTGCGACGAGTTGTTACCTCCGATTCGACCCATCGGGGTCGACGATGATGACGTGATGACCCTCAGCGCGTGCCTGAGCTGGCCCCTTCTTTGGCCGAAGAGCCAGATTCATTTGGGGGCGGGGGACACCACCCCAAAGACAACACCGCCAGTCGTGCCGGCGCCAAGTCGGCCCCATGGCAAGACCGCCGCAACGGTGCCGGACATCCCTATGCCACTGGATCCAAACATGCATATGGCACAGGATCAGAACGACGACGACGATGATACATTAGCCAACGTCGATCGGTACTTTGCCGATCATGGGTACGGTGGCGACTTCATGGGGCCTCCTTCTCAAGAACCCAACCCAACAAAAGACGTGCGCGATCTAGCTGGTACCGCGGAGAAGCCAAGTTGCAACAGGCGTCGTCTGCAGTTCAGCTCTCAGGAGACGCCTCCAGCTGCCGACTTCACCGAGCCTCAGATAGGCGAGGTGCTAAATATGATCAGCCCCAACACACTCAAGAAGGCGGTCTGTGAGCAGAACTCGGTCCCATTACAGGAGAAGAAGAAGGCACGCAAAAGAAAGACTAACAAGGGTGCGGGCCAGCCGGCACCGAGTACGATCCGTGCTCAGGACGGGCCACCTTCAACTGAGGATATCTCGAGGAGGGTGCATGTGGCGGGTAGGCCGATGCTACCGAGAAATATGCTCGATGCTGCAACCGGTGCTATGCGGAGTCTGCATGACAGTGTTCTTTCTTTGGAGAAGCGGCGTCTCGGAGAGAAGGATGTGGCATACCCGGTTTTCGCGGCCAAGGTGCCAGAGGGCAAGGGCTTTGTGGATAACTCCATCGGGGGTACGATCGTCCTGCGGTTTGATGACATCCACGCTATGTTGAACCTTCATCCGCTGCACTACACCTTCGTTCGGCTATTTTCGCTGAGTATGGAGATGCGGATCATTCGCGACAAGACCCCGAACATCGTGATAGTCGACCCCTTCTACATGCGTGCCAAGATCTTGGGTAGCGCTGGGGACCGGCAAGTCGCGAGTTCTTACCTCGAAGGCGTCATTCTGGCAAACCAAGATAAGGATAACTTCCTCGTGCCTTACTTTCCCGAGTAAGTCCTCCCCTCAACCGCCCCGTAACATATGAATTCTTAGATTTCGATCGTTTTTCTTTTAACATTCCGTGTTTTCTGCAGTGACACACATTGCACGCTCATCCTCCTAAGCCCCAAATATTCCATGGCCACGTATTTCGACCCGGACCGTCAGTCGAACGTAGACTACACAAATGTCAAGAAGGTTCTTGATGATGTTCTCCCCGGCTACGTCAAATCTGGAGGCACCTTCACCAGGCCTATTCGTAAGTACGGCAAGCACGTGTTCTCCCACAATACGACGTTCTGCTGCGTCAAGCAGCCGCCTGGCGGTCAGAAGGGTGCCTACTACGCCATCCATCACATGCGGGCGATCGTACGGGACCATCATCAACTTCTGCTACCGAGTAGACTCAAAGATTGGGCCGCGAGCGTGTCGGCAATCCAGGACGCGGACATCAGACAAGAATTCTTTCGCATCCAGTCGGAGTTTGCGGAAATCATCCATCAAGATGTCCTTCGTACCTCGGGGCAGTTCTACCTCAGAAATCAACCATCCAACAGTGACATCGACACAATCCTACAAATGCAGGCTGACAACGCCCGTTGTTTCATGACTCCCACGATAGACGGCGGCTTCATCCACGCTCCGGTCCCTTGAGTCGAGTCGAAAGCAGTGATGCTGTGTCTAGTTCTGAAACATCGATTGGCTCATGTTGTAATTAAACTTTAATGAACTTGTAGTATGTCTCTTTGGTTTCGAGAGTCGTTCAACTTAGATGTAATCGATGCTATTAATGTCTTGCTTTTCTCTTCCGATCGTTCTGTTGCATACTTATATATTGCTTATGTATTGTCTGTGAATTGGTACTAACGTTTCGTTTGGCTACTGCATAGCGATGCCGTGGTATGTCGTGTACAAGGGTAAGGTTCCCGGAGTCTACGACGACTGGGAGGAGTGTCGGAGACAGGTTCACCGATTCAGCGGTAACAGTTACAAAGGGTACGCCACTAGGGCCGAGGCCGAATCTAGATACGCCCGCTATCTAGCGGGAGAGGGGAGGGAGCGTTGGAGGAACCGGATGAGGACGAGTTTCATCGTGATGATGCTCATCGTGATGACCGCAGCTCTCTTCTATGTGATGGTAGTTTAGATGATCGATATCGACTTGTAATGTGAAGACAAACTCGCGGTCTCGAGACTTGTAATATAATGTTCTATCTTTGTTCGGTCTTTTCAATTCGGAGACTAATATGATGAATTGTATTCGGAGACTAAAATGATGAATTGTATTCAGAGACTAATCTTCTATTGTATTCGATGAATCTGTTGTTGATGTGTGCTGTCTATATTTTGTCCAATTATACATTTTGTAACCTGTGCAAAAAAACAGAAAATAAAAAAATAAAAAAAACCTAATATTCATACTAATGGCGCATCACATCATAGTGCGCCATTAGTATGCCAAAGGATACTAATGGCGCATCACTAAACAGTGCGCCATTAGTATGCCGAAGTTACTAATGGCGCATCCTGTTGTTGTGCGCCATTAGTATGCCAAAGCACCTGGGTATAGATGGCCCCCTGGGAGGCATACTAATGGTGCACTGTTGTATATACTAATGGCGCATCTGGGGTGCGCCATTAGTATACCAGATACTAAGGCGCACCACTAATGCGCCATTAATGGCCAAATTAGGTGCGCCATTAGTAGGCCTTTTCCTAGTAGTGCTCGGAGAGATCTTCAAGGGAGATGTCATCACCATCATGTGCAGCTCATCGCCGGTGCTCAGCAGCAAATCCGCGGGGGTCATGGCCTCGCCCGCGAGCTTCTCCTCGATGCAGCCCACCCTCACAGGGGGCAGCAAAGTTGCCACGTCTCCGTTCAGCACCAACAACAGGGGGCCCGTGGGCAGCAGCTCCTGCTGCTCTTCCACGACCATCACAGCGGTCCTCATTTCCTTGACATCGTTGGTTGTCAGCGGCCAGCGAGGCTGTGTTGATGTTGATCCCCATTACCCCCGATAGAAAGACGACCACCGAACATCCTTCTCATAGCTGCAACTATACTCTCCTCAATCATATCACCAAGTGTTGCACGAGTTTTTGGGAGATCATCTTCCACATGTTGATGTCCATGTACACTCGAGTTGGATCTTGTCATGTTAGCTCTCAGAAACAAGTGGTCAAAAGAGAAAAAATATATGTGGAAAACACTCAGCTCACCTTCTTGCTTACCCAAATTCTAATGATTCCTTGGTGGTTGTGTGGTGGTAGCAAAACAGGAGTGGACGGGCGAATGAAAGGAAGGAAGCTGACAGTTTCTAGGTGGATCTGGGTGGGTTAAAATGAGGAGGGCTAGTGTTGAGATCCAATCGATGTAAACCAAATGAACGAAAAGATTTTGTAGATCCTTGCACCACGTTTGAGCTGCAACACTTGCCACTACAACTTCTGAAATTTTCTCACCAAACTGAATATGATTGCACACTTGCTCAACACGTTCTCTTTTCTTTTTTTTTTGCTCTCTTTTTCTCTTTCTTTTTTTTCTTGCTTTTTTTGCAACCCAATAGATCCAATCAACAAGACTCAAAGAAAAACAACAGCAACTTTGGATAGAACTTGGTGTAAACACAAAGAGGAAAGCAAACAACTAGATCTCAGCAAACAAAGGCTTGGATTTTTTGTGGCTTTTTGGCTTTGGACTCTAGGATGGGGAAAACCAAACTAAAAAGGATAGATCTAGCAACAAAGATACAGATCCTACCGTGTAAACCTTGCTCTGAATACCAGATGATGCGACACCATCATCGGAGAAGAGGGTGTTCAAGGGGAGGTCCAATCTTCATGGCGTAGGATCGATAAATGGATGGGGATAACTAGCTGCAAGCAGCCGAAAACTGGAAAAATAAGAGATTATGACCCGACGAGGAGGATGCTCACCGAAGCTTGCAATCCAAACATTCGTCGACCCACAACCCGCAATACTAGCCACACAACCACGCTCAAGTCGTGGAGCAGGGGATAGGTGCAATCCACAAGGGAAACCACGAACTCTAACCCACACAACACGATCTAGTCGTGGAGCACGAATTAGGAGCAATTTCTCAAGGAATCACGAGAATAAGGGTAACAAGAACTCTCCAATCTCAGGAGGAGTCTATGTCTTTGGTCTTTGATAGAAATGGCAAAAGTCCCCAACGAAGGGAAGAGCTAGCCTATTTATAATCGGGACAACCCCCCTGGATAGGTGTGGAAACAAACTAGCTTTGGGAACCAGCTTAGGTGTGAAAGAGAACCAACTTTGGTTTGACTAAATGGCTTCGAGACTTAATGAGGTAGATTCTGGAAAACTCTCGTTGGAGGTGGTTGGCAGTTCCCGACCAAACATTGTTCACTAGAGTCAAGCAATGTTTCCTTCAGCAGCATAGTCGAGTTCTGGAAACCTTTCGCAAGTTGTGATATACAAACTCGTGCAAAACATTGTTTCGTCACACTCGGAACAATGTTTCTTCAGCAGACAACTCATTTCTTCATGAACTCCTAACTTTGTTTCTTCGCCATAAAACATTGTTTTGCACGGATTAATATGTGTTTGGCCTTCTTCGATATTGCACTTGAGTTTAACCAACAACAAAGGAGGTGAAGGCACAACCATGTTTTCAAGGTCAAATGATAAACTTAAGTTAGCGTTCACCTGATCATGTATTTGCATTGCGCGACTTCTTGTGATTGGACCGTTGATGATTGTTGGTGTGGTATCCATGGTTGAGATGTCCTCATCATCCTCCCCCTCTTGAAAAGGAGTCATCCTCGACTCTAAGGGTTGAATGGTTTTCATGTCCTTATCACTAATAGTGAAGTTTTCTATGAAACAATGTCTTAGTGGCATTGTTCTTGCCCTTAAATATGAAAGAGAAATGAAAATAAAATAATGACACACAACTTACATAGAAATTATGTTTTTTATAAGATGTAAGAATAAACCTATAATAGTGGAATTTTCGTATAAAAATGTTTTCTAAGATGGAATGAATGAATGAATGGCATTGGTATTACCCTTAAAAGAAGAAAGTAAATTTAGCAAAAAAGAAAAACATAATAAAAACAATGAATTTTTCTAAAAAAGAATGAATTAACGACATTGCTATTACACTTTATGCTTTTTAATAATATATGCAATAATAAGCATACAATAGTGAAATATTTGGAAATAAGGAAGTTTTCTAAGAAAGAATGAATTAGTGGCACTGAAATTACCATTAAATAAGAAATAAAATAGCAAACAAATCAAAAATAAAATAATGAAGTTTTATTAAGAAAGAATAAATTAGTAGCTTTGGTATTACACTTTAAGAAGAAAGAAAATAAAATAAAAACTAAAACATAATCAAAATAATAAAGTTCCCTAAGAAAGAATGAGTTAGTGACATTGCTATTACCCTTTACGAAGAAGTTAACAAAAATTAATATAACACATAATGAGAAAAATGCACAAAATTTACAGAGAAATTGCACTTTTTTATAATATGCAAGAATAAACATTAAATAGTAGAATTCTTACAATGAAAGAAAGTTTCCTAAGGAGTGGATCAGTGACATTGGTTTTACGATTAAAGAAGAAATAAATACTAAATCAAAAACCAAACAATGAAGTTTTGTAAGAAAGAATGAGTTAGTGGTTTTGGTATTACACTTTCAAAAAAAGAAATGAAATAAAAACTAAAACAAAATCAAAATAGTGAAGTTTTATAAGTAAGAATGAATTAGTGGCATGTGGATTACCCTTTAAGAAGAAATAAATTATAAAATAACAAAATTTGCACACAATATAGACAAAAAATTGCGCTTTTAAATAATATGCAAAAATATGTATATGGTAGTGGAAGTTTTGCAAAAACAATTGTCCAAGAGGCAATGAATTAGGGGCATTGGTATTACCCTTAAAGAAGAAACAAAATAAAATAGTAATTAAAAAATCAAAATAATGAAGTTGTTATAAGGAAAAATGACTTACTGGCATTAGTATTAGTCTTTAAGAAGAAAGAAAGTGAAAAAAAATGAGATTTTCTAAGAAAGAATGAATTGTTGGCATTGGTATTACCGTTTAAGAATAAAGAAAATAAAGAAAGTATCTAAAATAATAAAAAATGTGCACACAATATACACAAAAATTGCGCTTTTTAAAAATATGCAAGAATAAACATATAATAGTGATTTTTTAAAAAAAATAAATTCTAAGAAGGAATGAATTAGTGGCATTGGTATTACCCTTAAAGAAGAAAGAAAATGAAATAATATCTAAATCAAAATAATAATAAAGTTCATAAAGAACAATGAATTCGCGTCATTCGTATTACTGTTTAAGAAGGAAGATAATGAAAAAAGTTAAAAAAACTTGCTCACAACTGTCTAATTGCACTTTTGATAGTATGCAAAAAACAATCATATAATAGCGTAATTTTCACACATATTGCATTGTATTCGTGTATAAACATTTACACTCACCCAACATCCTAAAAATACCTACAAAAGAAAAAATGAATAAAGAAAAACAAAAAAAAACAAAAGGGGAAATGCATCAATCAAAACAGAAAAACATAAAGAAACAAAGGGAGAGAGGGAGGACTGGGCAGTATAGTTAATGGGCTTTAGCCAGTAGCAAATTGACTGACCTGTATATGCGGTCAGTCAAAAAGGCAGCCCAGCTCACAAAACAGCCCAGAAAAAAAAGCAGAGGTGAAATCGATGGTGCAAAAAATCTAAATGACCCAAAATTAATTTTCAGGTGACTTGCATACAGCTAAAGTGTTAATTTTTTATTTGTGAGCATTTAGGATTGACTGGTGGTTTACATGCATGCATTTGAGCAAATGTGTTATAAATGATATGCAAAGTAGTACTGATGAAACGGAGTTGAGCTACTCTTCCGATTTATAACTCATGATCCACGGCACAATGAACACAGCTAGAGAGAGGCATGTGAAGAAGAAAACACCAGCACAATGAACACAACTAGAGAGAGGCATGTGAAGAAGAAAACACCATGATCATTCAGCACTACATAGGGAGTGTTCACAAACCATCGCCACTACATCTTGATTAGGATTGATCGAGAACCTGCCATGCACATCCAAAACAAGCGAGCGTGCATGCAGACGCCACTACCACCTCCAGGTTCCATGGAAACTCAACTCACCTAAACCTTAGCCAACGCAACAACCTTAGGTACTGCTAATCCGCTACTACCATCCTCGACTCGAACACTACCTGCTACTCCTCCTCCTGCAGCTGCTATGCCGGTGCTAGCCACGATGCCGCCGGCCTAGCTTCCTTCCTCCTCGGTGCCCTTGAGGTACTCCCCGTCGCCGCTGTGCGCGCCAGAGTTGGCGCCGCGAGCGTCGGCCGACAGCGAGGTCGACCCCTCCTTGGCGCCGCTGCCGCCGCGGCCGTAGTCCGAGAAGACGCCGGCGTTCATCATGCTGTTGCCACTGGCGCCGCCGCCGCCGCCGCCCATGCTGGCCTCGCCGTGGAGGAGGTTGAACCCGGTGGTCGCGCCGGAGGACATCCCCAGCTGGCCGTGCGCGGCCGCCTGGTGCTGCTGCTGCTGCTGCTGCTGGAGCGGCGACATGGCCTGCTGCGCGTACATCATCGACGACCGCGCCGCCATCAGCGACTGCGGCGACATCATCTGCGCCGACTGCTGCGGCATGTACCGCGGCCCCGACTGCATCATCAGGTTGGACGGGTACTGCGCGCAACCACGCCGAAGCGATCAAGAAGTTCATTCAGTCCTCTAACAACTCCAGAAAAACAAGAATCGCAACATGGCCAGCCTCGACGGGAACTCACCTGAGACAGCGACGCCGTCTGCGGCGGCTGGCTGTCGGCGATGGCGGCGAGGTACATGAGGTTCTGCTGGAGCTTGGCTTGGTTCCTGCAGCACCGGAGCAGTAAGCGGTAGGCAAAACAAGGCTCAGCGTGCGGGCGCTGTAGCCTGTTGGGCAATGAACATTAAGCAAAAATAATGATATGTGGGAGCATTGTGCAGAGATTGATAGACCAAAGATGCGCTCCCTGTCAGTCACCACAAAGTAAGCATATGCACATGAACAGAACACGCATGAGTATGACTGAAAAATAAAGATGAAACTGTTGCGCGGCACTGACAGTAGGGAAGCAGAGAAACAGTGCAGTGAACAAGAAACAGTGGTACTTTTCCACACAGTAATCACGTCCATATCAGACAGACACTTTTTCATGAACAAACATAATTTTTCATCGGCCTAGAACTAGCACAACTCAACTTGGGCCTCAGCCAACGTACTAAAATCAGTAGCATCACCATGGTACGACCAACATGGATGTCATTTGTGAACACATTTGATTGTCCAAACTGGGAAGGCCCTTGAATCTCTCTCTATTAGACGACCATAGCATGTTCTAATTTTGCCTAACACTACTACTCCTAACTGATGATGTTACCAAGAGAGCTAAGATAGCAAGAACTACATAAAACACTGCAGCATTCCCTCACGAGTGCAGTGCTCCATAGGGTAGTTCACAAGGATACTAGACCAGATCAGATCAGACCAGGGATCGGACTCACCGTGCGCACTCCTCCACCTTGCCGTTGTTCTGGTTGTCGAGGATGGCCAGGATCAGCTGCTTGTTCTCATCCAGGTACTGCACAGTTCCAACGCCCAAGAAACTTTTTCATGTTAGCAATACATTTCAGTGAAGGCATATCTTGATACTATACTGAATACAACTAGTACTGCATCACAGCTGGGTGCCAACACCTCCATGTTCTGGATGATGTTTTCCCATATCAGTCAGTAGAGCACAGCATATGAAAACACAATCATCTATCACCAATTAGGTGCCAGACAGGAGATTAGGGTGTTGCATGCACATACACTAAAGATCTGACTGCCAACAGCCTATCCCATCAAGCCCAGGGTCAATCATTGACTGACACGGTAGCATGTAAGCAGGTTATCACAGAGGCAAGGACAAGCACGCGCACAGCCGTGAGGCCAGCTTTAGGGATCTAGCAGTCCAATACCAATGGCACAAGCGAACCTACATTCCTACCACCCACATGAACTTGGACCAGATCATGTCTGGCTCGGCCTGGCCAATAAGGCCACTCTGACCGCTAATCCTTTTCTACCAAGATATGCCAAGACATATCCCTGGGAAAACATTCAGATTTGCACGTTGGATTAGTGGAAATGGGGTGGGAAGATTTATGGAAACATCACGGCCTTTACTCGTTTCCTTTGATAGAAGATTGCACATGATGCACCTGCTAAGAAAAGGGGGCAAGATTTAATGGCGGTTTGGCAGGCTAGATGCAGGGAACGCGGGCCTGCCATGGTTACTACTTTGCCGAAAATACCGGCGTGATCATGGGCGCCGCGGCACCGACCAAAGCAAGCTGAAAATAGCACTAGGATTTTTGCGAGAAGGGGGGGAAATGATGTGGAAATACTCTCATCATATCGCAACGAGCAAGAAAATATAAAGGGACAAGAAAGACAGCAACAGTTTGAACTGCAGATGAAATCAGGCGTGAGGGACCATGGAGAACAGAACAGATCTTAATATAAAAATACACATCAAGGGTATCTAGACTACTACTAGACCGGAGGGTCGGGAGAAGAATAAGCATCAAGAATAAGAGGGGGTCAAACTCAGCGTGCCCTAGACTAGAGCTCCTCACAAATCTCCTGAACCAAGATCAAATACTCCTGGAAAAGTGCGAAAACAAAAAGGGGGGGAGAGAGAGAGAAATGATTCAAGAACCACATGAAAAGAATCTGCGAAAAACTTACAGAAGAAGAAAAAGGCCAGTATAGAGCAGCGGAAACAAAAAAGGAAACGGAAATAGGGTTGCTTCTCATTAACAGAAAGAAAAGGAAAGAGAAATGATTCAAGAACCACATGAATGAAGGAGAATACGGAAGAAATAAGCAAGGAAAGAGAGGGATGGAGTATATATGCACAGGAAAGAAAGAAGGAAAGAAGAGAGGGGAAAAGAGAGAGGGGGATTTGGGGGGTGATGAGATGACCTGCTGAATGAGATCAGTGGTGACAGTGGTAGAGGAAGCGTAGCCCCCCATCATGCTCTGGTTCATCTGCATCAGGTGTTGCTGCTGCATTCCAATCACCAACTGCAAAAAGCTTACGCCCCTCCCTTCCCCTCTCTCCTCTCCACACAAGACCACCGCCCCTGCTGCCCCTTTTGCCCTCTGCCTCTCCTTCCTCCCCCCTTCCCCCTCTGATCTCGCTGCTTTAGAACAGCACGGTGCAAGGGGAGGAGAGAGGTCTGAAGGTTTCTTGGGGTTTTGGTGATGAGAAAGCAGGCAGGGTTTTGGTCTCTGGTTTTGGAGTGGAGCTCTTTAAAAAGGGGAGGGGAGTACCACCACCGGGCGACTGGGCTGCCGCTTCAAGGGGTTTCTTTTCTCAATCTTTTTTCTTGGTCAAGCAAGCATTTGGTTTGGAGGAGCAGATCTTTTTTGAACGAGCTTTAAAGGCCGAGACTTTTACTACCCCTACCACCATGCAATGCAACTTTTTACTGCCGGGCGGAAAGGTCGGTAACTTTCCGGACTTGCACCTGCGCATTCAAGCCGATTGATTCTTTAACAATGACCACCAGCCAGAGGCAAAAATAAAATCTCCATCGAATCGATCGTATCTGTAGGCGTCCGTCCGTTAGGTTGGCCTAATTTATGTCCCCCACGCCCGCGCCCGAAGAGCCGAGTGGGTATTTATGTCTCGGGCGAGTTTTCTTGAGCTTGGTGTCCAGTCTGGCCTGCCCGTCCGTCTAGGGGCTATGTGATCCGAGCGGCTTGTGATGAGCAGCCTAGGCTGCCTCCATTTCTTTACGCCCTCCGATACGATTCGCAGATGGTATGTCTCGTCACCCGTCACTCCCTACACCAACCAGTTAAAAACAAATATTACTCCTACATGGTACTAGTAACGTGCAGCAACGGAGCACGAGCGTGGTAAAATCAGACGTGCTTACTGTAAATAACGGTGCAGATGAACTCGTCAGACATCCATCGCTGGAGGGCGACCAGAAACCACGTTCCGCCGCCGCGTCTGAGCGGCGGAGCGGTGGCGCCGGAGAGACGTACGACGTGCTACAGTGAGGCATACGCGGCGGCAACGTTTGGAAATTTCAGTCTGTCGTATCCGCCCCCGGGCTAGCACGCGCCGTTTACCATGGCCACGGCCACTGGCCACTGGGGTAATAACACCAAAAGTTACAGCGAGGCTACAGCCTAGAGACGCACGGCGTCTCTGTGTGTGTATACGCTACACACACAGTCGCTGCAGGCACATGGTATCGCCGTCTCTCTCTCTCTCTCTCTCTCGTGGATGGGCGCGTGCATGCATGCACGCAGCGCCTGCCGCCCGGTAAGACGTTGCGTCATCTGACTCGGATCCTCAGCGGTAAAAAGTTACTATAACTTGTTTTACCTGCCGCCCTAGGGGTGGTCACTGGTCTGGGAGGACGTGTGGTGGTTACTGTATCACTTTACGGCTGGCTCTGGGTGTTACGTTCGGTAAAAAGGTAAAGCGCAGTACAGCAGGAAAGACTTGGGGGGTGGAGTCAAAGGTGGCCTCCAAATGGCTCTGGCATCGCTCATTCGTCGTCCCTGCCCGGCTCTAACTGAAACAAGGTTTTTTTCCCCGGCCACCTCGCAGCTGATCGTTGCAGGTGGCTATTTTTGTAGCACGCTACCGCCAATGGATGGACTGATTTCGTGAGCAGGTCCAGATAGCAGATGAACACGGAAAATACCAACGTGAAATATATGACGCGGACGACCAGCTCCGCAACGAACGACTCGCTAGTGGCTATGGACCGCTGGTGACGCTAAATGCATGGATGATACCAATGCAGGATCATCCTCGGCGGTTGCAGCATGCCAGCATCGGTGCCTGGCCTTGGTCGTTAGAGTATCTACAGCCGGACGTCCCAAACCCGTCTTAAATATTCGGATAGATGACCCGGTCTCTGACCAATCACGAAAATGTGATTCAGACGGGCGTCTTAAACGAGTCTCAAACGTCCGGGCTGACCGGTACCCCTAGTACTCAACCTAAATTTGGAGCGGATATCGGGTGCTCGGGCGCGTCCGTCACGTCGGACCCGACAGCCCGACCCCAACTAAAAATGCACCAAATTCACCGCCTCGAACTACCGGATCCATTTGTTCTCGACGTCCATCTCGCCGCTCTGCCGCCGCGCGCGCTCTGCATCCGTTCCTAGCCTCTACGCCTCCAGCACCGGCACAACTGTCCTCTCTCCCGTCCTCGCCACCGAGGACGTCATCGCCGGCCTGCACGCCAGCACAGTACGCCCGACAACTCTCTGGATCCGCCTGGCGCTCTATGTGTTCGACATATTGTCTGAACGGATTTTTTATGATTTTATTAGGAAAAACGATGAAATCCGATGCTTCGTCAAACGAGGAGTATGGACCGACGGAGGTTGATCAAATGATTCAAGATGAGTTCTTTGATTCCTTTGATTCGGACGAATAAGTGGATATGATCATGCTCATGTGCAAGAGGAAATGGACGGGCATGTGGAGCTTATTCTCAACTTCAAGGGCTCAATCGAAGGGAGAAGAGTGATCAATCGGGATAGGGTGTCTGGAGCATGCTATAACAGAAGGACTACATTGCTCCGAACTCAGTTTTCCCGGATGATCCATGGTTTTGTCGCCGTTTACGCATGTGGAAGCCATTGTTCTTGCGCATTGTGGAGGGAGTGGAGACACATGATGACTACTTCAAGCTCAAAAGGGATTGTTGCGGCCGACTTTCTTTCTCTGCTAAGCAGAAGTGCATGGCTGCTATGAGGATGCTTGCACTTGGTACTGTCATAGATGCCCTTAGTGAGATGGTTAGGATGGGCGAGAGCACATGCCTGAAGACTACTGTCAAGTTTGCCCGCGCCATGGTGAAGGTGTTTGGAGCAGAGTATCTGAGAGAATTAAATGCACATGACACAGAAAGGTTGTTCGATATTGGAGAGGCCAGAGGGTTTCCAGGAATGCTCGGATCAATTGATTGCATGCATTGGCAATGGAAGAACACCCCAGAGGTTTGCGGGGAATGTATCAAGGTCACACCAAAGAGGCCATCATCATACTAGAAGCGGTGGTATCACATGACTTCTAGCATCAGTCTCTTCGGCCAATTTGCTCGCCAAAGGTCGCATTTCTTTCACGCACTTGGTAAAATCTGCTTCTTCAAAAGGCGATCCATCCTCTTTAAAGCTTGGACCACCGGTGGCCATTTCCGCCGGGTCTAATTCCGCTTACCATGCTTTGGCCCGGCGCAAAGCAGTGATGGCACTAGCTCATGCAGATGATCGCTTAATCTCTTCAATTCTTTTAGGCATCACAGATAATTTGTCTGAGACTTCTCTGATGAGTGACGGTGGCTGCTTTTTGTGTGAGATGACCGCTAGGTTTGCTGAGTGCCTGTATATAGCTGTTCCACCAAGGTGTAAGTCGCCTTCATCTTCACCAGCATGTCTTGTCCAAGGTTGGAGCTTCTGGGGCCTGTTTGTGCAAACATATGATAAGTCGCCAGGCGGGTCAAAGTAAATTACTAGTGCAAGATTGCGATGCAATGTCACTTACCAAAGATGGCGGCCGTCATTTGATTTACATGTTGCTTTAACCCAGATAACTCTTCAGTCACCGGTTTAAGAGCAACTTCTGCGTCCTCAGCTCTTTTCAATAGAGCCACTTTCTCGGTCTCCCAGCCGCCTCTCTACGTGTTGAAGTCCGTCTTCAATTTTTCAGATGCATCCAAGGCGGTTTTCAGTTCTAATTTGGCCTTTGAAGTTTCTGATTGTTGCAATTTGATGTTCTGCCACAGATCGACCACATGAGACTCCTTCATGCTTAATTCAGCCTGTAAAGATAATCAAGCAGCACTTAGGAATTATGATAATCATTTTATTGAAGTCCCAAGCACATTACAAGTATTCTACATGGCACTTGGGGGTTAATGTAGGTCATTTTTTCAAACAAATACTTAATGACCCGGCTCAATTTTTTCAAATTAAGCCGGCTCATGGGGGCTACATATTTGGATTTTTCACAACATGGTCTTAAGTCCCGGCTTAATTATTCAGCTTAAGCCGGCCCTTGGGGGCTACTTATGTTGGGGAACACAGTAATTTCAAAAAAATTCCTACGCACACGCAAGATCTATCATGGTGATGCATAGCAAAGAGAGGGGGGAGTGTAGTCCACGTACCATCGTACACCGTAAGCGGAAGCGTCATGACAACGCGGTTGATGTAGTCGTACATCTTCACGATCCGACCGATCCTAGTACCAAAAGTACGACATCTCCGCGATGTGCACACGTTCAGCTCGGTGACGTCCCACGAACTCTTGATCCAGCTGAGTGTCGAGGGACAGCTTCTTCAGCACGACGGTGTGATGACGGTGATGATGAAGTTACCGGCGCAGGGCTTCGCCTGAGCACTGCAACGATATGACCGAGGTGGATTATGGTGGAGGGGGGCACCGCACACGGCTAAGACAATGTCTGTTGTTGTGTTCTAGTGTGCCCCTGCCCCCGTATATAAAGGAGAAAGGGGGGAGGCCAGCCGGCCCTAGGGCGCGCCAAGGAGGGGAGGAATCCTCCTCCTAGTAGGAGTAGGATTCTTCCTTTCCTAGTCCTACTAGGAGGGGGAAGGAAGGAGAGGGAGAGAGGGAGGGAAAGAGGGGGCGCCGCCCCCCTCCTTGTCCAATTCGGACTCCTCAAGGGGGGGCATCCCTAAGGTCCCCTCCTCTCTCACACAAGGCCCATGTTGGCTGTCGGTGTCAAAACCGGCGGATCTCGGGTAGGGGGTCCCGAACTGTGCGTCTAAGGTTGATGGTAACAGGAGACGGGGGATACAATGTTTACCCAGGTTCGGGCCCTCTCTATGGAGGTAATACCCTACTTCCTGCTTGATTGATCTTGATGAATATGAGTATTACAAGAGTTGATCTACCACGAGATCGTAATGGCTAAAACCCTAGAACTCTAGCTTGTATGACTATGATTATTCATCCTCTACGGACTAAGCCCTCTGGTTTATATAGACACCAGAGGGATCTAGGGTTACATAAGGTCGGTTACAGAGAAAGGAATCTTCATATTTGGTCGCCAAGCTTGCCTTCCACGCCAAGGAGAGTCCCATCCGGACACGGGCGAAAGTCTTCGGTCTTCGTATCTTCACAGCCCATCAGTCCGGCCCATGTCTAACAGGTCGGACGCCCGAGGACCCCTTAGTCCAGGACTCCCTCAGTAGCCCCTGAACCAGGCTTCAATGACGAGGTGTCCGGCGCGCAGATTGTCTTCGGCATTGCAAGGCGGGTTCCCCTTTCCGAATACTCCAAGATAGTTTTCGGACGCAACGAACGTGTCCGGATGTGCAACACAAGTACCACACACAACCGCAGAGAGTATAATATTTCACGGGTCCAATCCGCTCACAACTTTTTGTACGGTGACATCACGTCTGCCCGGTCATTATTTCAAACCGTTTTCATCTGCTGTTCCATGTTTTGAGATGCAGTTTTCATTGGCACGTCTTGTCAAAGCAGAGATCGTGTCCCCTTATTGCGGGATTTCTCATCAATACGGGCGTGGGTAATCCAACCGTGCCGTTTGCACAGCCCATGGGAACATGCGAGTTTTAAGGCGAGTGGGGAGGCGCTTGATATTCACTGCCTTTATAAGGAGATAAGGATTCCCTTCTTTCACCCATGCCTTCTTCCTTTCTCTGCCCTTCCATTCTCGAGCTCTAGCGCCCAAGTCCTCATCTTTTCCATCTCAAGAAAGCACTCAACCATGTCCGGATCCGGAGCGCAGGGCAAGTGGATGGCCTCCTCCGTCAAGGAGAAGGACATCACTGAGCTTCGGGAGGCCGGGTATCTGGCGAAAGAAATCGCCCACCGGCTTCCGGCCAAGGGGCAAGTCATCCCCACCCGAAGCCCAATGAGAGGGTTGTGTTCATCCCCCATTTCGTCCGCGGGTTAGGGTTTCCTCTCCACCCTTTCGTCCGCGGACTGATGTTCTATTACGGGCTAGATTTCCATGATCTAGCCCCAAACTCCTTCCTCGACATCTCGGCATTCATTGTCGTGTGTGAGGCCTTCCTCCGCATCCCACCCCACTTCGGACTATGGCTTAAGATCTTCAACGTGAAGCCGAAGGTAGTGGATGGCCAACATGCGGAGTGCAGAGGCACCATGGTGAGCAAGCTGCCCAATGTCACATGGCCCAAGGGTACTTTTGTGGAGACCGTCAAAGAGTGGCAGAAACTGTGGTTCTATATCATAGAACCCCACGATGCCACCTGGGCCGCGGCTCCCGAATTCAAGTCCAGAGCTCCAATGTGGCTCACCTCCTGGCTAGAGAAGGGCCTGAATTGGTCTTCGTCGAACGAGCTGACGGCGCTGCAAACGCGCATCCTGAGCATGGTGGACAAGAACATCAAGCTCGTCAATGTGATCCAGGTGATGCTAGTTTGCCGGATCCTTCCATGCCAGAGCCGGGCTTGCCACTTATGGGAGTTCGATCCGGCCAAGCACCAGACCTTGCTACGGTTCTACGGAACCACGCAAGAAGATATCTGGAAGGTGCTCTTTAAGGGCAATGAGACGCCGCCGGACATAGACTCGGACCGCGGGCACGATCTTGCCCATCCTGCCAGTGCGGTAAGTCCTTCATATCTCAAGGTGCATCCTCTACTTGTTTGATCAAGGAAGATATCTAAACTTCACCATTTATTTTTCACGACTGGACGAAGAAGGCGGAGCGGATTAAGTGTCCGGCTCCGCTGCCCGAGGAACCAGTCATCCCGCTCCTGACGAAGATGCTGGTCCCGGCGCCCTATCAAGCGCCGAAGAAAAAGGCCAAGAAGAAGACCAAGGGGGTCTGGAGTGGCCCCTGCCGCAAGGGAGCTTCGGACATGTCGTCCGAAGACAAGACTCACTCCTCTGCCGCCGAAGACGGCGAGGAGGAGGAGGAAGAAAGCAACTCTCCCCCTGATGGGGGAAGGAAGAAGAGGGCGGCCTCCACAAATCTGGAGGCGGAAGCGCCCAAGAGGGGGAAGGGCCCCCTCGCGGATAACTCCACGTGGGACGTCGACAGCAGCCCAGAGCGACGCCCCCGAGAGAAGCCCCTGACCGCATCGTGAGTACCGAAAAACCCTGATGCATCCCTATATCTGGCGTCTCTACTTCACAGTTTTAACATTTTTATGCAATTGCAGTCCAGCCCGCGACAACTCCATGCGATCCTCATCGGGGGATTCGCTGTATTCAAAGGCGATGGCCAGCGAGTCACCACCGACGGCTCACTCTCCCCGGGCCAAGGGCGACGCCGAGGTGCTATCCCGAAGGACCTTCCCCGGCCAGGGAGAGGTTCAGGAGGTCGTCAAGGTGGCGCCAGAGGATGACTCCTCGGTCGCTGGACACACGGGGGAGAAAGCCCCCATGGAGACTGGCGATGGGGGCCACATCCAATTCGGCCCCCAGCCGGATACCATCCCGGAGACCTACATGGCTCCGGGATCAAGCGAGCAGCCTCCTCCAAAGGGAGGAGGTGTGCCTATTCCGCCGGTGACCTCTGTCCAACCAGAGGCACCGGATAATCTGCTGGAAGCGCTTCCATTGTGGAGGAACACCGTGTCCTTATGGGTACGGTGGTTGAGAGGGTTCAATCCGTCAAGAGCGGACTGATCGAAGCCTGCACCGGTCTGCTGACAGGCTTTGAGGTAAGCGACACAAAAGAAAAAGTCATGGTATAGATAGTAGCCCCTGAGACATTGTCCAGTGTTCGGAAAGAAAAGCCGGACAGAGGATCAAGTAATTTTCGCAAGGAACTAACTAAATATGTCTTGTGTGAGTGTGCAGGCGTCGTTGCTGGCCGCAACCTCTCATGCTGCTGAGGTCTCCGGACTAAAGTAGAGTCTGGAGCGGGCCGAAAAAGAGCTCGGCCTTGTGAAAAGGCAGCTGGAGGACCAACAAGGTATGTTGTGGCTTGCTACATATTCGAAAAGAATAAATAATGTGTGCCGACCGAAGTGCCATGATATTTGTAGGAGCGGCGACCGAGGTCGAGGTACTTAAGAAGGTGCTGGCCGAGGCCAAGGAGAAAGCTGCCAAGGAACAAGCCGCTCGTGAGAAGCACGAGGCCAGGCTTGATGAGGTCCAACAGGAACTCCAGGATGCGGTGAAAAAATGCGAGACCTTGGAGCGCGAAGTTTCGGCTCAAGAGACCGAACTCGCCAAGGCTCGCCAAAGCAGGGAAGAGGCCCGTGTTGAAGCCCGGGGCGCCCTCCAGGAGATCCGGGAGGCCAAGAAAATCGCGGCGGGTAAGGCATTTAGTATGCAAAGCAAGTATGTGAAGAAGAAGTATTTCTTACTAACCCGGATTTGGAGTTCTCGAGGGGCGTTTGTGGGTCTTCCGCGCAGTGTTTCTGACGCTGCGGAATTCTTTCGAGCCGAAGAAGGGAGCTCCACGGAGAAGCTGTTCTGGTCGCAATATCTTGCGCCAGAACATCCGGTGCCCTTGAGCGATCAGCTAAAACAGCTGGTCGAGCTGCATAGGATGGCCAAACTGGCCATGAAGGATTTAATAATCCGGCTGTGGCCTGCCGAAGCTATACCCAGCAGCTACTTCGGTCTCGTGAAGCGGCTGGTGAATGCCTGCCCTTGGCTGGACATCGTCAAGCGGTCAGTCTGCATCGAGGGCGCGTGCATGGCCTTCGCCCACGTCAAGGTGTGGTGGGCAAAGATGAACGCCGTCAAGCTTGCGACCGAGGGACTGCTTGAGGGCAAAGAGCACCGCACACCTGAGCGTTATTTTGAAGACGTCCTGGACGGGTCTCGCATTGTGGCGACGCAATGTGTGCAAGACATTATTTTTGAATGAATACATTCATGTTGTCTCTGCCTTGTATGATGAAACAAAGTCGTTATGTAATATAATTTTTGTTAAAAAAAATTTTAGCTCCTGTGCGGCCGTGTTTTGTGAAATCTGAGAGTTGGCCAGTCGTTGGCTTCTGCCCCCACGTAGGTAGTACGGGGGTGTTCGGGATGTAATCTAAACACTCTTGATCCAATTGTTTGGTCCTTGAAGGAGGTGTTTAGCGCAATGAACCAGGCAATCAGACTATGCGGCTTTAACACCCTCACTTAGCCATAGGAGTTTGACGATAAAAATATAGGCGCAGCCCCTAGTATCCGAACTGGGATGCTGTAAACACCTGATCGGGTAAGTACCGATCCCTCGCGTAATGCGGGAAAAATCTCTTAAGGATTTGAGACCTCCAAAGAGCTGACCGGCTCTCGCCGCATCATGACAGTCAGTTTTCGGCTTTCTCTACTGAGGTGCTCATCCGGGTAAACCAGGGCACAATTGCAGTAGTTATCCCTTTACTACCCTAGCCGATATAACGGAACGTAAGGTAGCAAGCACAGGAGCCGGGCAACCCAACTATTGACCAAAGACATGATTCAGAGCCAATGCACATAGTGCTAAATTCGGGGTGCCGAACTATACTGTAAAAAGTGTTCGTACTTTGTTGCCGTATTGCGGGGCGCTATGAAGCCCCTGACAGATTAAACGTACGAAAGTGTACAGGTGCTATTTGATAAGGTTATCAAAAAAGAAAGGAAGAAAGGGTAGTAAGCTAGAGCCGCAGAATTTGGGCCGCAAACTATTTCCATTATAATATGATTAATACGTCAAAGCGATTCGTTCAAGTAGTGCAATAAGCAACAGGCTATTTAACATGCCACAACCAAGGAGAGCTGCGTGTGGGTCCTGAAAACAGGTAGAGTGATCGTTAAAGAGACCACCTACAAATTTCCTTTATACGTTTGTGCTTCTTGCCGTCTTGGTGTATTTATCCTTCGAACGGACCGGTGATCAGGCCATCAGGGAAGGCCTGTGGAAAAGAAACCTGAAAGGAGAAAAAGGAAATAGTGAAAGTATGTGTGTCCGGGAGCGGTCGAGCCATATTGTGGATCACAAACTAGTTATGCCTCCGTCTATGCCCATGGTATTTTGAGCGCATAGTTATGTACGCGCGGTACGAATGCCGCCACTTGATCACGATTGAGAGGAGGCCAAATTGCTAGTCGAGCTCTTGACAAGCTGGGCTGTCCTGCTGCAGAATAGTCCGGACTTTCTTGACAGTGTCCGGGAGCTTGGCCGCCGAATTAAGGTTCTGCTTGCAAAGGCCGCTCTGTACTTCTGCTGCTAAGGCAGCGGTGTGGTCCTCGGTACGGAGGGAGCGTTCCGTGTTTCCATTAACTATTATGACGCTGCGTGCTCTGCGCATCTTGAGCTTGAGATAAGCATAGTGTGGCACCACGTTGAATTGAGCAAATGCGGTTCGTCCAAGCAGTGCGTGATAGCCGCTGCGAAAGGGGCGATATCGAAGATTAACTCTTCGCTTCGGAAGTTGTCCGGAGATCCGAAGACAACCTCTAGTGTGATTGAGCCCATACAGCGGGCCTCTACACCTGGTATGACTCCTTTAAAGGTAGTCTTTGTGGGCTTGATCCGTGATGGATTAATGCCCATTTTCCGCACTGTATCCTGATAGAGCAGGTTGAGGCTGCTGCCACCGTCCATGAGGACTCGCGTCAGGTGGAATCCATCAATTATTGGGTCGAGGACTAGTGCGGCTGAACCCCATGACGGATACTGGTCAGATGATCCCGACGATCGAAGGTGATCGGGCATGACGACCACGGATTGAATTTTGGGGAGACTGGCTCTACCGCATAGACGTCCCTCAGTGCGCGCTTGCGCTCCCTCTTGGGGATATGGGTAGCGTATATCATGTTCACCATTTTAACTTGGGGAGGGTGAGGGAGTCCTTGACTAAGGGGTCCTCGAGCGTCCGGCCTGTTAGCCATGGGCCGGACTGATGGGTTGTGAAGATACGAAGACCGAAGACTCCACCTGTGTCCAGATGGGACTCTCCTTGGCATGGAAGGCAAGCTTGGTGATCGAATATGAAGATTCCTTTCTCTGTAACCGACCTTATGTAACCCTAGATCCCTCCGGTATCTATATAAACCGGAGGGCTAGGTCTGTAGAGGCCGATACTCATAACCATAGTCATACAGGCTAGACTTCTAGGGTTTTAGCCATTACGATCCCGTGGTAGATAAACTCTTGTAATACTCATATTCATCAAGATCAATCAAGCAGGAAGTAGGGTATTACCTCCATAGAGAGGGCCCAAACCTGGGTAAACATCGTATCCCCTGTCTCCTGTTACCATCGACCTTAGACGCACGTTCGGGCCCCCTACCCGAGATCCGCCGGTTTTGACACCGACATTGGTGCTTTCATTGAGAGTTCCACTGTGCCGCCGTCAAAAAGGGTTGATGGATCGCCTTGTCGTCAAAGAAAATATCACCTCCGGAGGAGCCTTGGCCCCAGGCTAAACCCTTCGGCTGGGCGGCTTCATCATGACCGCCTGTTCGGCCCTTAAGCCGACGATGATCTCTCGAGTCATCGAAAATCGCCTCCGCGTTGATTCCGAATACTCCAAACTGATGGATCCGACAGAGTTGTCGTCTTTAAACGAACTCCTAGATCGCATCGCTGCCTTGGGAGTCGCTACAGACTACGATCGGATTGGGCTTAAACCCGACCAGAGAGAAATTAAAACTCCGCCAATCAGCCACCAGATAGCGGTAGTCGAGGAGCAAGACAACTCTTCCTCTATATTGAGGACAAACTATGTTCGGATCTCCGATCTCGAAGAACCGGATAACCACCGGCAGAAAGACATGCCTTGTCCTCCGAACATAGAATCGGATGACAAGCCTAAAAAATTAGCTGATATCCCGGAGCCCGAACTGTTAAGTTCGGAAGATCTTCATATTCCGGATCCAAAGTTGGGTCAGGGTTTGGTTTTAAATCCACCCACCCACCCAGACATAAGCGCTCTCATGAGCATACAACAACAGTCTCAGGAAACGGTCCACCACTTCTAGGCCAGATTCCTCCTTATCAAAGACAAGATTAAAGATTGCCGCGACGAAGACGCGATCTCAGCATTCCGCAACAATTGCACGGACGAAGGAATCCTTAACGCCATCAACCGTCGTCGCATATTACACTTCGCTGACTTGGCAATTATCATACAGAAGTACAGCCCAATGGAAAGCGCCTGGAAAACTCAGGTGGCCCATTGGGAATCATCGGTCCCCACTCAACCCCTCGTTCAGGCGAAAAGGGCGCACCCTCGTGGCACGCCCGGTCCAATAGTAAGGAAATACAAGCCCATTACGGGGCGCGGAACCGTTCTGGAAGGATGGCTCGATGGGCCATGCAAAATACACACAACACCTGATAACACACCAACCCACAGCCTTAGAGCATGTTGGATACTCCGGCAAGTGGCCAAGAGCGGCGAGGATATCCTCACCAAGAATACCCCAGAACACAACCCCCCAGGAGACAACAACCTCAAAGTATTGACGGTCTTCGAGACATTTTCTTCAAACAATAGGCGCAAAAGGGCACTCCGCGAACTCGCCGAAGTCTGCCAAATCACAGCAATAAACCCTTGGAACGACACGGCTATAACTTTTAATGCCGGTGACGAACCAAAATACAGGACAGTCCGAGCACCAGCCACCTTGGTCCTTGGTCCAATCGTGGACGGCTTTCGGCTCACCAAGGTTCTCATGGACGGAGGCAGCAGACTAAGCCTCATCTATGAGGATACACTCCACAAAATGGAAATAGATAGGAGCCGCATTGAGCAAAGCACCACGACTTTCCGAGGAATCATTCCCAGTCGGGAGGCGCGGTGTGCGGGAAAAATCACACTTGACGTGGTATTCGGCACGCCGGAGAATTATCGGTCCTAACAGATAACCCTCCAAGTGGCCCCTTTCAACAGCAGATATCACGCCCTCATGGGGCGAGATGCATTTACACGCTTCCAAGCTATACCCCATTACGGGTACATGAAGCTTAAGATGCCTGGGCCCAACGGCATAATCACTCTCGCCAGTGATCCGGACATAGCACTCCGCGCCGAAAATAAAACCACATCCCTGGCCCTTGAGGCATTATCTGAAGCCCTCACGGCTGAAGAATTAACCGCACTGCGCTCCACGGTGGACAGGGACGATGTGATCCTAAACAAACGACCCAAATCCACCTCCTTCAAACCGACAGAAGAAATAGTCAAATTCCAAGTCCATCCAACGGACCCCAAGAAGACAGCATCTATTGGAGCACAACTAGACCCAACAGTTGACGCCGCGCTATGAGAGTTCCTGCGCGAGAACTGGGATATATTCGCTTGGCACCCTTCTGATATCCCAGGAATCCCATGCAAGTTGGCAGAACACAGCCTCAATATATTGAAGGGATATAAACCGGTCAAGCAAACACCGCGGCGCTTTTCCGAATCAAAACGGCAAGCTATGGGGGAGGAGCTAGCCAAGCTAATCGAGGCTGGATTCATTATAGAAATAAAACACCCGGACTGGCTGACAAACCTGGTGATGGTGCCAAAGAAGGACAAATCCTGGCACCTGTGCGTCGATTTCAAGGACCTCAATAAGGCTTGCCCAAAGGATCCCTTCCCCCTGCCCCGCATCGACCAGATCATTGATGCTACCGCAGGACACGACTCACTGTGCTTCCTCGACGCATATTCCGGATACCATCAAATTAAAATGAAGGAGTCCGATCAAGCCGCAACAGCATTCATTACCCCATATGGGCCATTCTGCTTCAACACCATGCCCTTCGGGCTCAAAAATGCCGGCTGTCGAAACACTCATAGACGATTTACGTCTCACATCGACAACCTCCATGCATATGACATTAAGCTGAGTCCGGAAAAGTGTGTTTTCGGCGTCCCCGCTGGAAAACTGCTGGGCTTCATCATTTCCAATGGAGGAATTGAAGCAAATCCAGCAAAAATGGGAGCTTTCTCACAATTAGCTACGCCAACGGACCTTAAACAGGTCCAAAAACTCGTCGGTTGCGTGGCAGCTTTAAGCCGCTTTATCTCCAGATTGGGAGAAAAGGCATTGCCACTCTATCGCCTTCTACGGCGCACCGATCACTTCGAGTGGACGGATGCGGCAACGGCCGGACTGTAAGAAATAAAAGCTCTTCTAGCGAGAAACCCAATCATGGCCGCTCCGAACGTCGGCGAACCCATGTTACTATACATATCAGCAACACACCAGGTGGTGAGCGCCGTGCTCGTCGTTGAACGAGAACAGGACGGACACAAATTCCCGCTTCAGAAGCCAGTATATTACGTATCCACTGTCCTCACACCATGCAAATCCCGGTACCCTCATTATCAAAAGATAGCATACGCGGTCTTCATGGCATCCCGGAAGCTACGACACTACTTCCAGGAGTGTTCGATCACGGTGACTTCCAAAGTACCACTCAATGACATAATAAACAACCGCGATGCTACGGGCCGGATTGCCAAATGGGCCATTGAGTTGCTTCCATTTGACATAACATACAAACCGCGTCGAGCCATTAAATCCCAAGTACTGGCTGACTTCGTCGCCGAATGGACAGAGGCCGAACTCCCAGAGAGTACGACACATATTCCAACTGGGTTATGTATTTTGATGGTTCCAAAATGCTGGCAGGACTAGGAGCGGGTGTCGTTTCAACACCCCCCACTGGAGATGTCATCCAGTATGTACTCCAAATATTGTACACAGACTCCAATAACGCAGCCGAATACGAGGCCTTATTGCATGGTCTTGGGATGGCTGTCTCCATGGGCATACAACGCCTAGAAGTGCGCAGGGTCTCGAACCTCGCAATATCTCAAATAAATGGAGACTTTGATGCCAAAGATCTGAAGATGGCGGCTTATCACAATGCCATCCTAAAAATGTCGGCTCGGTTCGAGGGGCTCGAGTTTCATCACGTGGCCTGAGAAAGCAATCAAGCAGCGGACGTCCTTGCTCGCATCGGCGCCAAGCGCGACCCCGTCCCACCTAACATCTTTCTGGAAAGGCTTTTTAAGCCATTCGTGGTGTGGCAAGGGGAGAGCGGCAACACCAGTCCGGATCCGAACACAACCCCAGATCCCGAACACACCGATATCATTGGGGGCTCAGCCACCGAAATAACACCGTCAGCCCATCTCATTATGGCAGTCATTGCCCCATGGACCGAACCCTTCTTGGCCTACCTTAATAGGAAAGAACTCCGTGAGGATCAGAATGAGGCCCGCCGCATTGTCCGGCGTTCGAAGTCCTACAAGGTTCATGACGGAGAGCTCTACAAGAAAAGCGCTACCGGAGTCCTTCCAAGATGTATCTCCGAGGAGGAGGGGCGGCAGCTCCTGGCTGAAATTCATGCCGGTCTCGGTGGGCACCACGCTGCAGCTCGGGCCCTTGTTAGCAAGGCCTTCCGTACAGGGTTTTATTGGCCGACGGCCCGAGCAGATGCACATGACCTTGTCCAACGTTGCGTCGGATGCCAACTCTTTGCCAACCAAAGCCATATGCCCCCCCACCGCCCTACAAACAATCCCCATAACTTGGACTTTCGCGGTCTGGGGGCTCGATATGGTCGGACCCCTTAAAGGAGGAAGCCATAAGAAAAAATATCTGCTGGTCATGGTGGATAAATTCACTAAGTGGATAGAGGCCAAGCCAGTTAAAACAGCCGAGGCCGGACCAGTGATAGACTTTATATCCGGCATTGTACACCGTTATGGTGTCCCACACAGCATCATCACCGATAACGGCTCCAATTTCACAGCCGACGAGGTGAAAACTTGTGCGCCAATCTGGGCATTAAGCTCGATTACGCCTCCGTCTATCACCCGCAAACAAACGGTCAAGTCGAGCGAGCCAATGGTGTTATTATGAGCGGCATCAAACCTAGACTGGTGCGGTCTTTGGAAGAATCAGATAAGCACTGGGTTGAGGAGCTCGACTCCGTACTCTGGGGGCTGCGGACCACGCCCAATCGCACTACCGGATATACACCTTTCTTCATGGTGTACGGCACAGAGGCTGTGTTACCCTGCGATATTATTCATGACTCACCTCGAGTGCGCATGTACGAAGAGAGAGAAGCCGAACTTGACCGGCAGGATAGCTTAGATGCCCTGGAGGAGGAGCAAGATGTCGCAAAAGCCCGTTCCGCATTTTATCAACAGTAGGCTCGCAGGTATCAAAGCAGAGAAGTGCGGGCCAAGACTTATAATGTTGGAGAACTTGTTCTACGCCTACCGGAGAAGAAAAAGGACAAACTCAAGCCCAAGTGGGAGGGTCCCTTCATCATCGACGAAGTTCTCACCGGAGGAGCGTACCGCCTGCGTGATGCGTAAGACAATCGCCTAGAGCCGAACCCCTGGAACGCGGCCAGACTCCGAAGATTCTACGCCTAAGCGCCGAACTCTTTGTTCGTCTCCTTCTCCCCATTGTTTCCATTACTTTTTCCTCTCTTTTCACTTTTTCCTTTTTTAGCCTTAAAGCTTTTTGTGCGGTTAAACCGTGCACTTGTGACATACACATCCTTAAATATGTACGTCAATTATACCTGGGGGCTTCTTTGACAGAAGCTTACTATTGTTATTTTCCGAGCATCAAGCTCATCACATATGCGTGTTTTCCCCATATGTACCTTTTCTTCGCCATTATATGCATCTATATGACTTAAGTTTTGGCCAAGCTGGGTTGCCTGGCTCCTATGCTTATGCCCTACGTTCCCGTTAGTTCGGCTAGGGCATAAAGGGAGCACCTCTGCAATTGTTACTGTCGGGTTATCCGGACGTGTACCTCAGACTGGGTGAAGCCGAAAGCTAGCATTATTAAGGGAATATTCGGTCGGCGAACTAAAGATGTTTTTACAGTCGTTAAAATACGAACCCCCAGATATTGCACATACTGTGATTTTTTCAATCACAGTTCGGACATGCACATTAACGCATGTACACCCAGGGAAAGGAACCCTTAACGGAACTATTCTCTCTGGAAGATGTTTCTTACAATCACAATGTAATATAACATAGCTAGCCGGATACAACTTGTCTATTCAAGCAACTATGACCCCTATGCCTGGTTTCCACACGTGCCCCAGTATATTTTGCCGCTCGGGTATTCAGAAACACTCTGCACCTTCGGGCCCAGAGGTCAAAGCGAAAAGGTCTGCCATGACAATCGTTTTTACAATTCGGCTAGGGACAAATATGTCAAGGAAAGTACATAGTCACTTAGACTCATAAATTTCCTCCTCTATACCGTCTAACAGGTTGTCTAACTTACAATCCTGCTGGGAATACCTGGCGGCTACTTCTACTTGGTCATACACCAAATTTACGGGAATATCTTTCCCATCTGACCCTAGAGGTTCGACCCGGGCCATATGATTTGGATCAAGCTTGGTATACCATGTTTTTACCATGGCCTAGGCTTCTCGTGCACCTTCCCGGCAGGCTGATATCTTCCATAATCGGAAGCGCCGCCGCGCTCCCTTGAATAGCTCTATAAGCTCCCCCATCCTTCCTGGAGGGGAGGTGGATGGCCATAAAGCCTTGGCAACACTTCGCATCGCCTGCCGAGCTTGCTCGTGCATCTGCGACAGCTCTTGCAGCAGATCGCCCAAGATTCCTGACATTTCCTCTTCGGGACGGCCAGTCAGCATACCTACAGATATAATTCTGGTAATCCCTTTCATCTCCGAACTACACGGAGGTAAGTGTGACCACATACCAAATATACCGCCGCACAGCCTCTTATTTTCCTTCACGGAATCAGCCAGCTGGGCCCGTACATCTTTCAGTCCTTCGCCCAGCTGGGTGTGGGCATCCTGCAGCTTGTTTTTCTCATTTCTGACTCGTGTCAGCACACGTTCGCCCCCGGCCAGCAGCCTTTTGGCTTCTTGTTCTCTCGTTTGGGCGGCTTTCAGTTGCTCCTTCAGTTGATCTGACGATCTTGTCAGAAGATGAGCAACAGTGTCAGCATCGCCGGTGTATAATCATGTTTTCTCGATGGAGGGGAACATTACCAGGTGATGCCTTTTTGGATTTTTCCAGTTCGGTGGTAACTGCAGTTAGCTGTGTCCGACACTTTTCTAGCACTTGGTTTAGCAGGTCGTTCCTCTCCGTAAGAACCTGGTTATACAATGATCCTCAAATCAGTTGTACCAACTGCTTCAAGTCTCGGGGGCTACTGGCATATGGTTATCATATTTGGACAAAGTAAATTTACCTGCACGTCGTTTAAATGTTGATTGGTGGCTCTGGTAAGCCCATCTCGAGCAGCTCGGATGTATGCATCAGCCGAGCTGAAGGCACTAAACGCCTCTTCTAAAAAGCTGGGGTCTTGTAAAATGGCCCTTCGGCGCCGATGATTCATGGCGCTCTCCACTTCCGAGTTGGTGACGGATACATCATCCGAATCCTCGGCTGGAGGACAATCCGGCATCACCCCCGTATCAGCCCCCATCCTTACGGCAGGATCTGGAATCCGGCAGTGGGGAGTATGACCGGCCGGACCCCCGGACATAGTCCGGCACACTCTTTTCCTGATACAGGACAAACAAAAATGTCACAGTCGGATGCGACTGCCAAGGGGCATATTTGCAGATCTGTACCTCTTTGATGAAGGCTCGGCCGTATGTCCGTTTGCCTTCGTCTTCGAAGGCTTGCCCGGCGTGGGGGTCGCTCTCTTGGGAGATGCCCCTGGGGCAGCATGGCGCTTTTCCGAACGCCTCCCCTTTCGAGCGCAAAGCAGTGCGGTCGGTGAGGCAGAACGAGGGAACTCTTTCGGAGGAGATGTCTCCTGATTACTTACGCGCGGAGCGGGGAGAAGATCGGGATAGTCGGCGGTGATGGCCGCTTCCGTGCCATCATAGCTCGCCTGGTAAAACACTCCATCCTCGAGCACCACAAATATATCTGGATCCTCTTCGAATCCGGGGTCAAGATCCCGGTTGTGGCCCTCTGGCTGCGGGGTGGGGCTGTGAAGCCCCTCAGAGATCTTTCGTCAGTGCTATTATAAATGGATGGATTAAACACTCATTGAAAGTGGCTCGAGGAGTGGAGTGAGTAAAACAGAGGGGTTGGGACTTACCCAACTAGGAGGATTGTACATTGAAAATCCATCTCTGCGCTTGATACGAAGAAATTCCTCTTCCTCCCCTTTGAACAGTTCGGCCAACATTTTGGCCAGAGCGGCGGGGGTGTCTGGACCCTTTCGGCCGCAACGGGAGGCGTCATCCTCCCCATTGTAGTGCCACATGGGTAGCCCTTTGAATTGGAGTGGCTGAACCCCCCGTACTATGGCAGTCGCCATTACCTCGACTATTGACAATTCGGATTAGGTGAGCGTCTTTATCTTGCTCATGAGTTGACGAACTTCCGTGCTATCTTCCTCCTCGAGGCTTCGGGGGCGCCAACTGTGGTGTTTCTTCAAAGGAATGCTTTTGAAATCGGGAAGACCCCTCTGAACTGGGTCAGGAAGCGCGACGTCCTCGATATAGAACAATTCGGAAGGCCATTCATCGGATGCTTTCTTTGGTGTGCCGGACAGGTATCCGGTCCCGGCGATGTGCCATACCTCGGCTCCGCCCACTTCAAATATGGATCCCTCGTGGTTACGCGGGACGAGACAAAACAACTTTCTCCACAATTCAAAGTGGGCCTCACAACCGAGGAACAGCTCACAAAGAGCGACGTAACCCGCGATATGCAGAATGGAGGCAGGAGTAAAGTTGTGCAGCTGGAGGCCGTAATACTCCAGAAGCCCTCGAAGGAACAAATTAATTGGAAATCTGCCACCTCTTAGCAGATAAGGGACGAAGCACACTCGTTCCCCCTGGATGGATTGGGGAAATTTTCAGCTTGAGCCCCGCCATTGAAGGAGGTCAGTCCTGCTCGAACAGGGACTAGATCTACGGGGGGAAGGAATCCATGTGTTTGCAGCTTCACCAGCTGACCGTGAGACACGGAACATCTATCCCACTCGCCTTTTTCTGGGCCGCAGGGATGGGAGGAAGAGCTGGGAACGCTAGCCATGCTGGAATGGACCTCTCTGGTGGTGCTGAATGGATCTGAGATCCAATCTCTTTAATAGACGCTTTTCTTACATGGCTGGGGTGTTATGTGCAAAAATACCCTGACCTCTCGCATTCGCTCGACACGTGGAGGCTGAAGTTGCTGATACACAGAAGCCGAGGGGTATGACATTAAATGGAAGGCCGAATACATCACTTTGAGGTCATCGGAGGAGGACCCCGCCTTGCAATGCCAAAGACAATCTGCACGCCGGACACCTTGTCATTGAAGCCTGGTTCGGGGGCTACTGAGGGAGTCCTGGACTAAGGGGTCCTCGGGCGTCTGGCCTGTTAGCCATGGGCCGGACTGATCGGCTGTGAAGATACAAAGACCGAAGACTCCACCCGTGTCCGGATGGGACACTCCTTGGCGTGGAAGGCAAGCTTGGCGATCGAATATGAAGATTCCTTTCTCTGTAACCGACCTTATGTAACCCTAGATCCCTCCGGTATCTATATAAACCGGAGGGCTAGGTCTGTAGAGGCCGATACTCATAAACATAGTCATACAGGCTAGACTTCTAGGGTTTTAGCCATTATGATCCCGTGGTAGATCAACTCTTGTAATACACATATTCATCAAGATCAATCAAGCAGGAAGTAGGGTATTACCTCCATAGAGAGGGCCAGAACTTGGGTAAACATCGTGTCCCCTGTCTGCTGTTACCATCGACCTTAGACGCACAGTTCGGGACCCCCTACCCGTGATCCGCCGGTTTTGACACCGACAGAGGGAACTTCTTCTGTCCTCCTGTGTTCGGTGGCCGGGGCTCCTCGTCATCGTCCTCGCTTTGCGATCCCTTCTCCTTGTTTTCAGCATTTAACTTGCCGGCCTATTTGAAAACCCAACAGTCTCTGTTGGTATGATTGGCTGGTTTATCCGGAGTGCCATGGATTTGGCATGGACAATCGAGTATGCGGTCTAGGCTGGATGGGCTCGAGTTGTTCCTATTGTATGGCTTCTTCCGCTGACCATACTTGGAGCCACTGAATCTGGCGTTGACCGCTGTGTCATCGGTATTGTTGCCATTGTTTCGACACTTATGTCTGTTGCTTCGGGGCTTGCCGTTGCTATCCTTGGCTTCGAAGGTGCCAGGTTCGCTTGCATTATTATTGCAACGGGCTAGCCAACTACCTTCGCCCGCACAGAAGCGGGTCATAAGTGCCGTAAGGGCTGCCATGGACTTCGGCTTTTCCTGCCCGAGATGTCGGGCGAGCCATTCATCGCGGATGCTATGCTTAAAGGCCGCTAGGGCTTCGGCATCCAGACAGTCGACGATCTGGTTCTTTTTAGTTAAGAACCTAGTCCAGAATTTCCCGGCTGACTCTCCGGGCTGTTGGACTATATGACTTAAGTCATCTCCATCCGGAGGTCGGACATATGTTCCTTGGAAGTTGTCGAGGAAGTCTTCTTCCAAGTCTTCCCAGCTGCCAATGGAGTTTTCGGGCAGACTGTTCAACCAGTACCGAGCTGGTCCTTTGAGTTTTAGTGGGAGGTATTTGATGGCGTGGAGATCATCACCGCGGGCCATATGAATATGGAGAAGAAAATCCTCGATCCATACCGCGGAGTCTGTTGTCCCATCATTTGATTCGATGTTTACGGGTTTAAACCCTTTTGGGAATTCGTGATCCATTACCTCGTCAGTGAAGCAAAGGGGGTGTGCGGTGCCTCTATATCGGGCCACGTCGCGAAGTAGCTTGGATGGAGTCCGTCTGCGGTTCTCGGGCCAGGCATGAGTATGATTGTTGCATACGGCTAAATAGCCATTGTCGCGTGTCAGGGTGCGTCCCCGTGATCCATAGATCGATCTGTTCTGACCTGCTCTACTGTCCAAGCCCTGCCGCAGGTCGTAGCACTCCAAAAAAATACACTTCCGTGATGATACGTGTTTGTCACAGTAGGTCACGTTTTCTGTCATGCATGTACATCCATGACAAATTTATGACAGAATCAAGATAGTCATACCTGTGCTGTCGTAGAAGTGTTCCATGACATTACAAAAATTATCATCACGGAAGTGTCCACTTCCATGACGATAAATCGCGCGTCACAGAAGTGCTTTCGTCAAGGGTGACCAACACGTGGCATCCACCGTAACGGAACGCCGTTAAGTTATCGGGTCCGGTTTTGGATCCGATAACCCGTTAGCAGCCCCGACCAATGGGGATTTTCCATGTGTAAAATCATCATTGGCTGGAGGGAACACGTGTCGGCTCGCCGTTGGGACAGATGTCATCCACTCATTGGACCCAAAGCGCCTGTGATACGTCGACGCGTGGCACGGCCCAACAGAGGCTCATTCCTGTGAAAAGGCCGGCCCGTGTGACTTGGTCAAAAGGTGGCGGGCCGGCCCACGGCAAGCCTGTTAACGGTCTGTTAGGATATAGCCCATTTACAGCCCGCTAACCCAAGGCCCGTTTATGGCCTATCCGAATTAGGCCCAGTAGCGTCATCTGGGCCGTCCAATATAATTCCAGCCTGTTTTAACTTCCGGCCCATGTATGGCCCATGACATCTTTCGGCCCATATGAGGCCCTTAGTAACCCTCGGCCCATTAACGGCCCGTGGTAAAATTGGCCCGTAATGAACAGTGTATCACTTTATACCCATTAACGGCCCATTATTCCGTTGGGCCATTTCCAGCCCATGTTATCTTTCGGCCTTCTCAGGGCCCATTTATTCTTGGGCTCATTTCCAGCATTCGTCTACTATCGGCCCGTTACTATCATTTTTTGCTTGTGGGCCAAATTCAGCCCGTGGTTACAGCCGGCCCATTTGTGGCCCATTAATAGGTTGGGCCGTTTTCATAGCGTCATCAAATACGGCCGATTAACGATGGCCCGTTATGGTCGGCCCGTTATGGTCGGCCCATGAACGGACGATTTCAACTCTAGCCCATTTACGGCCATAATGTGGTCTGTTATTGGCCCATGTTTGGCCAACCGATCATACGGCCCGTAGAAGGCCCACTGATGACACGGCCCGTAGAAGGCCCATTGTGTCTACGGCCCGTATAAGGCCCATTGTTTCTACGCCCCGTAGAAGGCCCATTGTTTCTACGGCCCTTAGAAGGCCCATTGTTTCTACGGCCCGTAAGAGGCCCATGTTAACTACACTAAATATGTAGCCCATGGTTAATGTGGCCTAGTTTTAAAAAATAGGCTATTGCGGCCACTAGCAAACCGCGGAAAAAGAACTGCACTGACTAGAAGAAAACAAATAAACAAGACAATAAGGAAATAAATAGGCAAGCAACTTACGCTAGGCTATCACGGCTATTACACATATTACATCCACTGGGCATCAAAGTTTGCCACCAATGCAAATATAGGGAACAAAGCAGCATATAAACGCCACAGCAAAACAAGTCCAGAACTGAAACCACTTCAGAAGAGCTCAAGAAACAATATCCTGGGTACCCATAATGCTGGCAAGATGCTTAGCAAGCTTATTAACTTTCTCTTGTTTGGCGCTTAAATCCTCCAGCACTTGCTGTTGCACCAAAAAGTATGCATCTGAATTCTGTAGGGACTTCCTCAGTCCTTCGGCTTCCTGTCGCATAACATATGATTGACGTCTTTCAATTTGAAGTTGAGACTCAAGAAGCCGAACTGATTCAGGCAGCGAGTTCGAAGAGCTGGTGCCAGCAGTAGTTGTTGGGGAACGTAGTAATTTCAACAGTTTTCCTACGCACATGCAAGATCATGGTGATGCATAGCAACGAGAGGGGAGAGTGTTGTCCACATACCCTCGTAGACCGACAGCGGAAGCGTTATCACAACGCGGTTGATGTAGTCGTACGTCTTCACGATCCGACCAATCAAGTACCGAACGCACGGCACCTCCGAGTTCTACACACGTTCAGCTCGATGACGTCCCTCGAACTCTGATCCAGCCGAGTGTTGAGGGAGAGTTCCGTCAGCACGACGGCGTGGTGACGATGATGATGTTCCACCGACGCAGGGCTTCGCCTAAGCTCCGCAACGGTATTATCGAGGTGTAATATGGTGGAGGGGGGCACCGCACACGGCTAAGAGATCTCAAGGATAAATTGTTGTGTCTCTGGGGTGCCCCCCTGCCCCCGTATATAAAGGAGCAAGGGGGAGGCAGCCGGCCAAGGGGAGAGGCGCGCCAAAGGGGGGAGTCCTACTCTCACCGGGAGTAGGACTCCTCCTTTCCTTGTGGGAGTAGGAGAAGGGAAGGGGGAAGGAGAAAGAAGGAAGGGGGCGCCCCCCTCCCTAGTCCAATTCGGACTAGCCCATGGGGAGGGGTGCGGCCACCCTTTGGGGTCTTTCTCTCCTTTCCCGTATGGCCCATTAAGGCCCAATACGAATTCCCGTAACTCTCCGGTACTCCGAAAAATACCCGAATCACTCGGAACCTTTCCGAAGTCTGAATATAGTCATCTAATATATAGATCTTTACGTCTCGACCATTTCGAGACTCCTCGTCATATCCCCGATCTCATCCGGGACTCCGAACTCCTTCGGTACATCAAAACTCAATAAAACTGTCATCGTAACGTTAAGCGTGCGGACCCTACGGGTTTGAGAACTATGTAGACATGACCGAGACACCTCTCCGGTCAATAACCAATAGCGGGACCTGGATGCCCATATTGGCTCCCACATATTCTACGAAGATCTTTATCGGTCAGACTGCATAACAACATACGTTGTTCCCTTTGTCATCGGTATGTTACTTGCCCGAGATTCGATCGTCGGTATCTTGATACCTAGTTCAATCTCGTTACCGGCAAGTCTCTTTACTCATTCCGTAATACATCATCCCACAACTAACTCATTAGTCACAATGCTTGCAAGGCTTTATAGTGATGTGCATTACCG